>NW_011948450.1:663464-910777 GCF_000503995.2 Ceratosolen solmsi marchali
TTTCCCTTTCTTAAGGATAAATCTGAGGATGAAGAAAGTAAAGAGAGAAAAGAGAATATGTTGTAGAAGCTCTTAAAAGAAGCCGACAAGAAACGACTCATGTACAGTAGCCAACGAAAACATTCCAGATTATACTCAATTATTCGAGCGTGCTATACTAAACCATTACGAGCTATAATGCATCTGAGATCAATGGACTTACTTTATTCGTTTCTATTCTTTATTCTGTCTTTCGTGTTTTGCAGGATAGGTATCGAATCTTTTTCACTTAAAGCAACAAAGAAAGAAATAGTCCAGGTTATCAATTGAACATTAAGTCGCATCAGTAGAACAATCGTCATAAAGTAGTGTGATATATAATTGTGTAGCCGATTTAATTTTTTTCATATTTTTTAATTTCATTTTGTAACATCGCTAATAATTAAATTTGAATATTTCCATTTCAGATTCATTCAAAGTAAAATGCAATTCTTCATTTAATTGACATTTTATTCGACTTCCAAGTACGTTATTAAAAATGTTATATTTATAAAGATAGGTGATACTAAGTATTTTTTATAATAAGCTTTGGTCAAAGTAATTGATAATTGAGTAAGATTTAAAATTTAAAAATTAATAATAGGAAAAAAAAGATGATTGAAAACAACATCTGTTAAATAACAGACATGTAAATTATTTAAATCAATGTATTTGTGTTATCTTAATAAATATAAGAGTATTTTAAAAACTATTTAGATTAAATAATGCAATTTGAAAAATAATATTATAATATAATGTATATATACATTACAACTTAAGTAATTTCCGTCCTATAAAGCATTGTGCATCAAACCATTATTGGGTCAATTTGGTCTTTCAAAAAAAAAATTGCTTAAAGCTCTTTTACAATTTTACCGTATATTTTTTATCTGTTTAAAATGAAATATTTTAAATTTTTAAATTTCTATACAATCATTCATGAAAATAATGAATTTTTAATAATCATATTATTTATAATATATTTAGTTTTAATTGAAATAAAACAAATGTAATATGAGAAAACTTATTATGATACATAGAACCTGAATATTTTAAATGATATATAATACTAAATGCATTTATTTAAAACTGCTAAATTACTGTGTACAAAATATTATAAATACAATTAATGAAATATCTTTGAAGATACACACAGCGTAGAGTAAACGATAATACAATTCCATATTTTTTATTAACAATTTCTTATTTGTTAAGTGTATATGCATATTGTCTTTTGATATTTAATCTACTTTTAATAATGCAAAAACATCAGTTATATAATAATATAGTTACGTATTATTTTAAATTGTTAAAATAATCTTAATATACATTATACTGTTTGATTAAAAGAATGACGTTACAAAAAAATAAAGAAGATAGAAGAATTGATACATAAGAAAGATATAAAGTATAAAGAAAATATATGATTGAGAAATCAATAAAAAATATTAGATTAAGCAAAACCGTTTAATACAATAATGTAAAATTAATTTCAATCATTATAATAGACTGTTGAACATAATTGTTATTAAAAAATACTATATTTTTATACTTAAAAAAAATAAAATGCCTTCAAAAAAACTTTTTTTTATATAGAAATAATTTTTTTTTTAGACTTTCACAATTAATCATACTTAAGTGATAAACTGGAAATTAATTAATTATTTGTTTTAGATAAATAGTAGAATTAAAATGTTATGTATAAGATACTTGAGGAAAAAATTAAAAAAGGAATTGAATACAGAAAAAAAAATAACAAACGAGAAACCTACTGACTATTATAATAAAATGTTATTGTTCAACATAATGAATAAAAAAGAAAGTGCGATTACGCGGTTAAACTTTAGGGCAATACACTGCACGAGTATTTTTTACAGGAAGTGAACACTATAAGTATATGTTCAGAACCTCAAAAATATACTATAAAAAGTACGCATTCCGCATGAATTTCATTACGTAAATACTGTTCATGGGCTGTTTATAAAAAGGCTATGATTAGTACGTGAGTCTTATCTGTCGAAGTAAGTGCCAGTACCTTGAAAGTGTTTCGTAATTTTATTCCTTGTTCAACTTAATTATAATAACTACATACAAGATTTTGAAAAGATCGACGTTCATAGGCCGTCACCTTCTCAAGTATTTCCAATATCCTGCAGAATATCTCATTTAATTTCTACTTGAATTTCTTTCGCCTTATTTTCATTGTCAGTTTCCTCACTGTCATTCCATAAGTTTCTATTTATTTTCTCGTATGTTATCGATTTATAGCAAATATTAACAGTAACGTTTTACCAATGTATACTAATTATGATTTGAAAATTATTAGAAAACGATGTGCTACTGTTTTTCTAGAAGCTATGTATTTCGTTTTTAATTAATATTTTAATTTGTTATTTTAATTAATAATTTCATATTAATATTAAAAATTTGCTATAGTGCTCTTTCCAGTTATAATTTAAAAAACAATTTTTTAACTATTTAAATTTTACATCTATAATGTGAGAATGATAATATTAAATTTATATATATAATAAACATCAAATTCTAATAAAAAAGAACATTCTTTAACATGAAATTTTCGTAAGGAAAAATGCTTATAATTCTGATTTTTGTTCTTGTTTATATAACTGGCATATTGCACCAATCAATGTATTTTATTCTAAATTAAAATAAATATTTCTTAAACAAATATATTTATTAAATAGTTTACTTAATATAATAAATAAATATACCCATTATTTGTGTTCATAGAACATTCGATATTCTGCATATTTTTACTATTTTTATAAACTTAAATTTTTTATTATACTTATTTACCTGTATTAAAAAATAGAAGAGAAAAATATATAATAAAATTTAATCTTAAATTTAAAGTATTAACAATAGATTTAGATTTAAACCATTTGAAATTTGTCAGAATTACGAAAAAATATGTCAATTTTAATAAAATTATGGATAAATATAAATATATCTTCTTTTAGTAATATAAATATTCTAAAGAAAAATTGACATAAATTACATTGTAAATTATTATTTATTTCAATTCAACAGAAATTATTTTCATTATAGAAAATAAAATTTGTAATAAAACATTTTTCTTTCCTATCATAATTTAAAGAATATAATAGTAATCAGCAAATTAAAAACTAATTCAAATATGAAAGAAGGTAAATTTTAATTTTTCGTAATAGAAATTCAACTTCGAATAGATTTTCTATAACATTTTCGATTTATAAAAAGGCTGTCATTAATACTTGAGTCTTATCTATCGAAGTAAGGGCCAGTATCTTCAAATTATTTCGTAAATTATATTAAAATATGAATTAGCATATTCATAACATTGAGGTTTTGTATAATAAATTATTCTTTAAATAATATTAGAATATAATTATTAATTAAATATTTAAATATTATAAAAATATTATCAATTCCATATAATGAATAATTACATATAATTGTTGAATTACTTCTAAAATTCTTAGTTAGTTAATACTACATTTTCTTAAATGCTGCTTGTTATTTTATTATAAAAATTTATTGACTAATACAAAAAACTATCAATTTTTGAATATTATATATTTACCTTAAAATAATTCTATTAATGTAATCCATTTAAAATTTCTTTTATGATGGACCATATAACAAAGTTTTTACTAAAAATGTTGATATAAGAAATAAGTTAAATAAAATTTGATATAGTATTTTTATTTTAGAATAGATATAATCATAATAATAATTTTCATAATGAACATATTTAATTTTACTTAATTTTATTAAATTACTAATTTAATATAAATTTTTATAAATAAAAAGTATTTTAAATTATTTAACTGAATAAACAATATAATTATTCAATATTTATAAAGTAAATAGATAAAATTAGAAAATCGTATTTAGTAAATTAATACCATCGAGAAAGGTACGCAATAATCTAAAATTAATTAAAAATAATAAATTAAATAAAATCTTTAATTTATTAAGTACATTTTTTTTTAATCCAATATTCGTACGAGCATTTATATATAACTCTTTAGTTTTTTTCATAGGATTTTTTAAAAATGATTTGCGATGTATTATTTATTTAAAAAACAATCAGTATCTTTATATTAAAGAGACATCTTTATATCAAAGAAAGATTAATTAATATTACCTTTAATATGTAGAATATTATGTATGAATTTATTATAATTAATATGATCTACCAAGAATTTTGAAGTATTCATTATACCTTTTTTGCTAGATTATTATAAAATGATTTATTGAAAATAATTTAATTCAGAAAAATGAAGAGGAGTAAGAGGGACTAAATAAGCAAATATAAGGGGATGACGAAATTAACGAGGAATGTTTTATATTGCATCTACCGACAACCTTAAACTTGGACAACCATGAACACTGGAAAACCGTCTATCCATTTAGTAATAAAAGGAAACTTCTACTAGCGCCACTCTTGAGACAAAAGTAGAATCACTAACTGCATGGCTGTGATGGTACATTGAAGCTGTTTCTTAAAGTTTAAGAAAGTGAGGTGTGTAATTCAAATATATGTGTACATAATATATTATATAATTTTATACAATTGTATTTCCTTATATTTTTTAATTTTCGTAGGGAAAATGTTATATATTTAACTATTGATATTATGTTAAATACTAGTAAATATTATATATTTAACTATTAATATTATAAATAACTGTATGTATGTACTTTTATTACTGTTGATTTCCATAAAAAATTTCTATATTATTTATAATTTACAAAATCTATATTATTATCATGGTATATCAAACATTTATAGTTACTATTATCAACTTTCTATATTTTGATATATTTATTACTTTTCAGTTATATCTTGAATATTATCCTCATATAATTAGTTTAATCAACTAAGAATTCCTTGCACATTATAATTATAAATACAAAATGAAAAGAATTAAATATTATCATAGTCTTTACTTAGTAAAAACAAATATATTTTTCTATGGTTAATTTAACAATACATGTATAAATAAGTATTCAATAATTGAATAAATATATATACAACGTTTTTATATATTTTAACTGTGAATTTTCAGTTCAAATTATAAATTTTTTTATTTTCTTCATCTTACATCTATTTAAATTAATGCTAAACTCTATTATTTCTTTAGTTGGTAATAATAAACTAAATGTTGTTATATTCAAAAATTAAATATTTGAAAACGAAATTTTTTTCAATTAATATTATTTTAATATATTCAAAATTATTAACTAATCATGTACTTAAATATTTAAAAAGATCACAATCTATTTTCAATGGATTTGAATTAATAACTATTGTTATAAAATAATCTTTATAATATTAAAATAGTTGTATATAATAATCATACAGTAATAAAGATGCATTTATGATATATTAAAAACTGTTGTTAAAATTTATAAAAATCAATATTACAGTTAAATAATTGTAATCAAACTATTTTATGAAGGATTAAAAAATATACAAATTTTATAATTATATCTTGTATAAGAATTTACTAACTGAAAACTTATATTTGACATTTTTAATATCATAAATATAAAAAGAATAATTAGCTTCTATACTTTTATAAGATTACCTCAATTATTTCTTTTAATATGAATATTGAAATGTAAATTAAACAATAAAAAATTATAATATAATCAAATCATTAAAGTCCATACCTGATGTAAATATTTACACTGACTGCTATTTAAAAAAAAATATAAATAAAAGTAAAAAAATTAATATAGAAATTAAAACAAACTAAATTAATATTTAAATTATTACAACGCATTGTTTTTAATAGACTAAATAAAATAAATTCAATGAAAAAAAACCAATAAAGAATGAATGTTTTTACTTAACGTCAATGCAAAGTTAAATGATAAAATAAAACTCATATTCAAAGTTTAACACTGAAAATGTACAAATTTTGTATGATATTAAATTAATATTATTAGTAAAAATAATGTCATTCTTATTTTATATATTGTAATATTTTTTAAATTAATATATATATCTATATGATTTAATAGATAGTTTTCAAATAAGCTATTGATTTTAACATGTTGGTATTATAATAAGAGCCTCTCGGTTCCAAAGGTAATTATGCAAACTACAGAGGGACTAGAACTATACAACTCCTGAAATTGATGTTTAAAAAGTAACAGTAACAACTTCATTGTTGTAGCCTATTAGGTAGCAGTATTTACTTGTTCAATGATCAGATATAAATTAATTCAACAATTAATCGTGTATTAAGCTTAATTGGTTCTCTGTTAAGTGTCAATTGTAACGTAATCTCTTGTGAACTATCTCCAGGCATTCAGAGTTCCTTCTCTTCGGCATGCTTCTTATTACGTGAACTTGTAAGATTCTGCGATAAGTTACCTGAGATTTAGTAGATTCGATGCATCGCTGCGATAGCTGCACCCAAAATCTTGTTACCAGAATACTATTACTGACTCAACATATAATTTTATACTTTGTATACAAATGCCATATAAAGACATTATATTCTTATCTTTTATTTATATACCATTACTTCTCTATTATCATTCAACCATACTACCTAATTTATATTTAGTTTATTTTTTCTATGTAACTTTCTCTAAAATGAATTCTACATGCCATTAATATATATAATTGATTTTTACTATGTATTTAAGATTAAGTAGAAAATTTAAATGTTTGCACTAAGTAATACATATATTTATATATTGTTAAACATTATTAAAATTTCTACGCCTCAGAATTTTATTTATTCTTATATAATATAACAGAGGTGTATGTCTATGTAATAGGACAACTATATTCAAATTTATTTAAAAAATAATAATGTACTATCAATATAATAATAGCATTTTAATTAATTTGCTATTTTATAATTTATATTATTTATATTATTATAAAATATGTTATTAATATATAATTCTTCCTATTATATTTTTATATTATAAAAAAGTATAAATTGTATAAAATTTCAATATATTCTTTAAAATTTGGTTAATTATTTAAAATTCATATAATTAAATTACTTAAAAACTTTAGAAAATTGTTCATTTTATTTTTTTTTCTATAAGATCTATTAAATGAGTAAAATGAACTATTAATTATTAGAATATTCGAGAGTAATACATTATTATAATTGGTTGAATTGAAGTGTAAATCATCATAATTTATAATAAAAAATAATCATACTGTTTCATCATAAGTAGTTTATACTATCCAAAACAAAGATAATAAAAGTATGGAGTTGATACTTATAAAAGATCCTGTAGATTGAGAAGTTCCAAAAAAATGAAAAATAATTTCTCATAAAGGCTTGTACAAATAAGCGAAAGGTGCTTGAAACAAAGAATAACGACACATGCACATATGTAGTTAAAATTACCATGGTTACAAAATACATATATAAAGACAGAATTGACTGACAGAAAGATATAAAGAGAAATAGAGAGAGAGAGAGAATTTAAACCGTGTAGAAGAGACATTAACCCTGAAGTACAGGGAGAAAAGCCACCTGGCAGGTTTTTGTTGCAAGGAGATGTGATATTGTTTTTACATCGTTTGAGTTTACCCCCACTTCCGGTGGACACCAACGGACGCTCCAATCACAGATGAAGCTAAGCCACGCCTTACCACCCACGCGTACCTGGGACACGCCTACCTTCTAGAGATAGGTAAGTTGGAACCCGGACGATGGAGATGTTCATCGAATCACTACACGTATACTCAGCCAGTAAGGAGAAAGAAAACTTCACCTGTTCTTCTATTTTTATTTTTCAGTTTTTATCTCTGCCTTCTTCATGTTGCTCTTTTTTTATATAACATATTTTTTAGCATCTAATTTGTTATATATAGATAAATGCTTACGTATGTAAATGATTTCTAGAAGCCTCTTATTTTCTACTTTGTCTAATTTCTATTTTAATAAAGTATACAAAAAATTATTTACCATATGTTCAGAAATTTTTCATTATTTTATCGAATTTCTAAATTTTCTATGTAAAATCAAATGATAGAATTATCTTATTAATTTAATTTACCATTATTATTATGTATATATGCATTATGTATTTATTGTATTAATGATATATATAACAGCTTAATCAATAATACAACTATTTTAACTTAATAATCGAATTTGTAGCTATGATAAACAATAGTACTTGCTTATTTTATTAAATAAAAACTGTCGAATATTTACTTTACAATTATGTTTACTTTACTAATTTATGTATAATGTATGTATCTTTAATATTTATCTATTAAATATACACTTTAATATGTACAATACGAAATAAGTATATTGTAAGTGAAAGTTTTTATAATGACTAATAAATTTTTCTTTTTTTAAATATAAGAATGGAATTATTTTATAATTTAAATGAAATTCTGAAATTAAACATAAAGTAATTTTTATTTTTTGGGACATAACAAATCTGTTTTACTATATAGAATAGTAGCAAAATGTAATAATCCGTGATAATTTGTAAAATATATAATCATTATATAACTGTAAACTACATTTTTATATTTACATATCTGAATTAAGGAATATAATTTGCAGACGAACTAAATTAAATTAGAAATGATATAATTGTTTATCTTAGTGTTTATATGGAGTCAAACTTAGATCATGTAAAGTAAATACTCGTAGTTTATATAAAACAGACTATTCATCGGCGTTAATAAAATATTAAAAATTATTTTATTAATTAATCAAATTAAAATATTTGTTCGGATAGCAATTAAAAACATAATTAGATCTTATATTAATAACTTGTATAAAATTCATAAAGGTAATTAAATTATATTATCACTACATTTTCAAATATATTTAATATATATTGATTTAGTAATTTAAAAACTATTTAAAAATCGTTGTTATTGATCTTGGATATAGAATTTGGTGAATTGATTGATAAAAAATATAACATAATACAAAGAAAATTTATAATTTTTTCGTAAATATTTAAAACTCTCTTACGTGTCATATTTTTCCAAAACAGTATATGTTCTATCATTAATTAATTTCATCTGTTTATAATAAAGTTTAAATAAAAAAGATACATTATAATTATTTTATTAAAAAATATAATAAAGAATTATAATTTAAAAATATAATTAATTATTTAATAATTATAATTAATTTTGTTAATACAGATTTATAATCTGTATTGAATATTCAAATACTCTTCTAGAATGACGGATTTATAATAAGAAATAAATTAACTAGATTTTAAATTGATTTTTAATAATTTAATTTCAAAATTTTAAAAACTATACTATTATAATATATAAAAATTAATTTAATCGAATAAAACTTGTACATAAAAATATAAAATAAAATTTGGATTTTATAATTACGGAAAATTATATTATAATTTCAAATACTTTTTGTAAATTTACTAAAATTTTCTTTTATTTTAAGAAGAAAAAAGGCTGAACAATATTATTATTGCATTCTTATATTTTTATTTGAAAATAGATATTCGATATTTGTAAGTGTACTAATACTCAAATTATCTTAAAAAATATTAAAAAAACCTATTATTAAAAAAAAATTGAAGAATATAAATCTTTATAAGTATACGAACATTTTTGAAATATAGTAAAAAAATAATAATGAATATAAAATTTGGAAAATTCTAAAACCCAAAAATATATTGTCACATATATAGATGATAATGTATTACCATATAATTTATTACGTGATATTAGTCTGTAATTTTATTAAAATATTAGTATCCTATAAACTGAGAATAGGGTAGAAAGAAATAAATAATAGCTACGATATCAAACAATAATTTTATACCGCGCTTCTTTAAGAGCATAACAAAACAATCATTAAAATATAGAATATTCAAAATCTTAGACTAAGTTCGTATAATTAATTTAGTTATCTATAGAACAACTATATTATAATAATAGATATAATTTACAGATTGTCGTCTGTAGAGAGTTTATGTTTCTTTGGTTTTTTTTCTTGCCTCCTAACTGAAGGATAAACACATAAGTTATATATGTTATTTATATATTTCACATTTCTTCACAGATAACATATAGGGTAAACCAGCTGTGCCCAATCTGCTAATTTATAAACAAGCATTAATAACATTTAATACTTAATCAGCAATTTAAACCGGGTATTTATCAAGTAAAGGATGGAGATATAAGATGAACAAATTACAATATCACAATAGTTATTAAGTTTGCATAACCACTGCCAATAGATTTATTTACTAATAGGTTCTTTAAATTAGTTAATTTCAAATGGTGCCATTAAGTTCAATAGATATTTTTAATATTACTTAAATATTACTTAAATATTTAAAGAAAACTAATTTTACTGGCTTATCTTAACATAATTAGCACTACCTACCAATTTAATTACTATACTTACTATTATGAATAACTAATATATTTATATATATAATATATTTTGTACATATTTGGTATAATGATATGGAAAGAGAATTTGCATTACATTGGTAATAAAATTGATTTAAAGATTGCTAGAATATGAAGAGTATTCATTTATCGCATATTTATAAATGCAAGAAAAAATTTATTGAAACGTATAGATTACATCATATACAGATTATATGCAACATATGCTGATTCTCCTGGAAAATGCTGTACTGTTTAAAAGTGAAAAATAAAGTTTTAATATAAAACTGATAACTATTAAATGGATTATACCTTTAACAAAATCAATGTATGAAATATAAAGATATAATTTAAATAATTTAAAGATTAATCTACATGATTTAAAGATTAATTTAAATGATTTAAAAATTAATTTAAATGATTTAAATGATTTAATGATTTAATGATTTAATGATTTAATGATTTAAAGCTAACCTTTAAAATAATTTTAAAAGTCTAATAACATGAAGTAAATGATAGTATTTCTACTAAATTAGAAATCGGTATTAAAAATAAAGAATTTTCTATTAAATTATTAATAGTTTTGTTATATAATAAACTTTTGACTTTAGAAAATTAGAATTTTTCTAAAAATATGTATATAAGAATATCAATTACAATCTTTACACAATATTTAATTAAAATAATAAATGAAATGTTTTATTTATTCAACTAAACTAATTGAAGAACTTTATCTATAAAATGCATAGTTATTTAAAATCTTTAGTTAAAATAGTTTAAAGTACATAAGCTAAATTTTTTGCTAGTCAAAAGTTTTTGAATTGTTTAAATCACACAATCTCATTTTTAATGAGTTAGACATATCAATATTAAAATTAAGAAAATATTTATGTTATATACATATTATAATTAAATCATGTGTTTTGTAGTATAATAGAAAACCTGTTTATATTAATTTTTAGATACAAAAATTTAAAGTGGATATATGTAATAATATATATGACGATGAAAAATATTTATATAAAAATTAAATTATTTTAAGTTTATTATTATTATGATTAATATCGTTTCAATTAAAATATTTTTAGTACAATATTAAAACAATAAATCTGAAGCATGTAAAATCATAATTTCATTGTAAGGGAAAAACGCAATTTTAAAGTAATATATAAATGTAAAATATATAATGAACGATTTACGGCACGAATTATGTGTATACGTGTATAATTGTAAGAGAAGGAATCCATATGTATTTATATATATATATATATATATATATATATATATATTAAGAGCATCGTCGCTATGCTATAAAAATAAATTAAATATATATACTATTTAATAATTATTTAATAATCGGATCAATACCTTTATATTGAAATCATTTATTCTCTAATATATTCGTATACTCTGATATTTATATGATAATCCTACCTTGCTTTGCACATAATCGAGAGCCAGCATACAATCTGAATAGCCGGTTTCCGTTTTAATGGTAGTACCACCTTGTCCGGGAGCACTCGAGCAGAATCCAGAACCGACAACTCCTACAGGACCGCCAAGACCGGCGGCTGCAGCAGCAGCTACGCTCTCCCGGTACCAAGGGTACATACTGCGCAGAATTGGTGAAATTTTTGTTAAAATTTGTAGTCTTTCTATTTTAATTAACTCACTGTTTAACCAAAAACCTATCTCACTCACTCACTTTTTCTCTTTATCTATATTTTTGTGTATTTCGTATACATGCGTTATATATTACACTATTCAAGTGGTTACAACTAAGCGTTTTATGAACAATATGAAAGTTACAAATAATTAAATATATCTAACCGTTAGATTTTTAATAAACTATTTTATTTCCAAAGTTGTATTGAAATATACCAAGTAAAGAAAACTATATTTTTTTTTACTTTTTCTTTTACAATTAAACTTTCTATACTTCTTTCAATTTCTTATAATATGGTGCTTGCACTATACTATTAATTTTTTTATAAAGAACTGTAATCAATAAAAACGTTATCCGAATTTACTGGATATTTAACTTCAATATACGAATTATTAAAATGTTTTGTAATATTTATAAATGAAGTAGTATCGATGATAATGGCGTTACAAATACAGCGTTTGTGAGTTTATGGGTTTGTCGAGTGCACTATATATTTTAATTATGGTATATAATAATTTCGATAAATCTGGTCAGTTTGGAGTTTTTAATTAAACAATTCTAAATTTAATATGTGATAAACTTAACACGTTATAAACAAAATGTCGGTTAATAAGAAATATATAATCAACTGTTTTTCATGTCGTCCTTTGCTTCGTTACGCAGAGCGAGGTTTCCTGACGCACGATATGGTATGTAAACACAGTGACCAGACTCAATTATCGCATCAATATGACTTTCAGTAATCTTCAATTTTTTGACTAGATAATTTTATCAACTGTACTTGACATTCTGTTTGACACTGTCATCTATCTATATGAGCGACAGCTGTTTATTGCATGCTTGTCCAAAAGGTATTTAATGATTTCAAATTTTTTTCATATTTTCTTATCTTCTTATGTATATTGCACAAAATTAACATTAAGCCATAATGTATACACATATCTTTATTTAAGTAGACAGCAATAATATTTATATTTTCATATTGACATTAACGGTAAATTTTGCTATGCACGGAGCACGTGTTCTGTTTAATCTTCTTTAAGCGTTGACCAATATAAAGTTGTAATAAATGCATTAGTTATATACTCTGCAAAAGTAGCGACTGATTGAATAAAAAATTTTTTATTTATCACTGTATCTTGATTCACTCAAAACTATGATAAAGAATGTTAACGGCGAGGTAGAAATAGAAAACCGCAGGTTAACCAGTCTTTCTTTTTTAATAAATAAATCATGTCTGGTGCAGGTGTGGATAAGCACAGAATGGTAACACTATGATCTCACAAGCCTGTATTCATGCTGCGTTGTTGTATAGCCGTGATATTGCCTGTATCTGTATGAAGGACGGCAAAAAATTCCCGCGTTCCGACGTCTTCGTTATCGTCGGCCCCGGAAATCGAGAACCGTGGACCGCGAACGCGGTTTCTACACTGACGCGGGACTTGCGATTCGAACAAGCCTTCGGCTTAGCTCGCGAGGTGTCGGCTCCTTTCGACTTTCGCATATGCGCCATCTCTTTTACTCCTTGCACCACTGCGTCTTCGCTCCTTGAAAAAGTATTAAGATAGAGAATCACTAGCGTTGACTAAAGTTATGAAAGATAAAAATTTGAATAAATATATATATATATTTATGAAATTATATATATATATATATATATATATGAAATATTATGAAGAAGAAAAGTATAAAAGAAAAATAATTCGAAGCGCACGCGTAGAAATGATTGCCCTCTGAATGAACTAATACAAGCGAAAAGAATCAGTCAATCAACTGAAATACAATAAGAAATATATTACTATTATTTTTAATTTAAATGCATAGAAATAAGTTCAAAAAAGATAGATGAAAAATTAATAAAACAAATGGTGTTGAAACTTCTAGTTATAAATTTTTTTAATTAAATAATTTAATATTAAAATATAAATTAAAAATAAAAAAAATATATTGCATATATAAGTGTAAAACATTATATGTGTTTCAATGATATTTTTAATTCCGTGAAGAATAATTATGTTTTCTTTAATTACATAAGATACAAAATGAATGTGTAAATATCTTTTACTTATTAATATTTGTTGGAGATTTGTTAAGAGAATTGCAACCAACTAACTGCATTTTTTAATACTAAATTAAAATATTTAAAATTGTATATAGTTATAGTCTCTTTAAATCATGATTTATAATATGCACTTAAAAGCTAATAAATTAACTTATGCTATATAATATTAATATTTGAATATATTTTAATTTTTGAACAATTATATATTTTATAGTATCTGATATAATGGACTATGATGATAAAATTTAACTCTATTTTCAATTAATATATTTTAGATATGCTTTTATATAAATCCTTGTGTATATATACATATACTTCATTTTATTTCAGTTATGTTGATTAACACTTGCACAAATAATTATCATTCAATATATGTAATGTAATTGGTTAATTGTTATAAATATTTTCTGTAGTTAATAATTATATGTAATGGTACCATAAATTAAATTTCTATAAATAAAGTCATAATTGTGTAAATAGTGGAAAATGAAAGCTATATCAAACATAGTCAATATGTATGTTTCTGACTCAATTAATATATATATATATATGAAATATATATAATTAATATTTAAGATATTTACTAAATAATATAAATAGAGTTTTTTTATATCATATAAATATTTTTAAACTATGTACATTATATTTTTAAACTTTGTACATAACAAATTAATTTCCCTTACATAAATTGAATGAGATTTAGAGCATATAATCATGAACAACCTATTTTTGGAAAAAGTAAAAAAATAAATGCATGCAAAAGAATTTGAAATTATATTCAATTTTGAACATTATAAACCCATTAAACAATTTTTTTTATTATTAAACGACTTTTACTCATAATGGTGTTACAAATTACTTTTTAATATAAGTTAAAATTTAAATGAATAAAAAAATTACTTTATTATTTGAAAATTTTTAAGTTTTTTTTTATTAACATAGCTGTAAATCTGCAAACGATTATATTGATATATGCAAAAACATTTTTAAATACATAAAACTTTATTTTAAAATAAAAAACTACTGAAGCTTTTATAACATAAGTATTTTTAAAATTAATTTAAACTTTGTTATTGTTTGGTCCTAGCTTTTTCGAAGATTTGAAATATTTTTTATATTATTTTTGTTTACATTTCATACAGGCTCAATGAATTAAAAAAATTAAATATATAGATAATAATTATTGCTTTAAAAATATGATATGATGTTTAGTAATTTTTAATTTGGAATGAAAAATAATAAACTATGAAAATAATTACTTATGAGCTTATATAAAAACTAGATACAAAATATAATTTAATTTTTTTCAGAGAAACTGCATTTTGATCAATAATTTTAAATTAAAAATGGCATTTTAACAATTTGAAAATAAATAGATTTCAAAATTTTACGAAAATAAGATTTATCCCATCTGTATACTTTTTATTTAGTTAAAAATTTCCTAGTATTATAGTTAAGTAATTAATATTCATTGTCAATTTTATTAAAATACAAATTTTTAGATTTGGATTTAAACGTTTCATTATTTTATTACATGTTTTTCAAGCTTCTAAATTTTCCAAAAAGTAAAGGGAATTTTATTACACAAACGTTTTCATGTAAGTACATTAATCTCAGTACAATTTTACTCTTAGAGATTATGCTGTGACTTAATGAAAAAAAATAAAAAATAAAGAAATAACTAAAGTCCATGTCGAAGAAACTCTGAAAATCAGCCAATATTTATGAGATTATGTCACCAATGACCTATTTTATTAATATTAGATTTAGTAATTAATAAAATATGAATTACAAAATATGAAAAAATTAGTCTTTTCTTAACCCACTTTCTTCTATTTTCTTTTAATTCTGATTCTATACCTATTTTTGTTTTTTTCTATTTATTTCTATTTAATCTATTTTTTTTCTGTTTACTCAATTTTTTTCATGAATTCATATAATACTATTAATATCACTGTTTAGAATGTGTTGACAATAACACGTAATATTATAATAAGCATACATTTTATAATAAAATAATTACATAATTGTTACATACCTAGATGTAATACGATTGCCACATAATTCAAAAGAAGTATGTCTTTATTTCGTAATATTAACGTTAATGCACTTTCGCAGACCTTTTTTTAATAATGCAGAATACAGTTTAAAATTGTGTGGTGAATATAATGCAGGATTTTTTTTGTTAGCGATGTAAAATTTTTATTAAACCAATATGTTTTTTAGAGTTATATATTATTCATGATTATATGTTACATAAACTATGCATATATATTTACTTATAATTAATTATAAACATTTACAAATTCAAATAAGATTTCAATTATAAAAAATAGTTAATTTCGGTAAAATATAATCTTGCGTTTGGAAAATCAAAAATCTTTAATTATTAAAATGTTTTTCATTTTTAATAATGTAGTAGACATCATGTTATTTACTATTTTGTTCTTAAAGCAAAGGAAAATATTTTTTCTTTAAGCTTACTAAAATTGTAACTAATGTTTATATTTATTTAGTTTATGAATATTTATATAGATATCTAAAATTATCGATTTAGTATTATTAAATGATTTATAAAATAAATAATTTAATGTCACAAATACAAATAATTACAATTAGTTTAAATTTAATTTAAATAAATGATAAGTACTAAATTATGAGAGAGGGAACTTTCAATTCCAAAATATTAAAATATACAATTAAATAAGTATATTTTTGATAAAAATATATGTTATATTGTGTAATTAAATATTCGCATTATTTATTATATGTCGAAAAAATTAAAGAAAATAGTATATGGTATCTGTTAAATTTTTTAAAATAGTGTACAAATTATAAATGCAAACATATTTAGTTATATATTCATAATCAAACTGTAAAAATAATATGTGAATGAATTATTTTCTAAAAAAAAATAAGATTATAACAATAAAAAATAATTTAAATTTTTGCATTCTATCAATTTAATACAATTGATTTTTTATTTAATACTTGAATTTTCAATAAATCAGGGATATATTTTATTTTTGGTCGGACGGTATATACTCGTTTCTCTAGGATGCAATAATATAACAATATTAAAGTAATGAAAAAATAAATATTTTAATATTGAAATAAATGTTGTATTTTCATAATCATAAAAGACAATTTTAGAACTAAAAATTTAGTAAATTCAGCTTGAAAGTTCTTAATTGAAACTTTTATTATTTTAGAATATTAAATATATATCTATAAATACAATTTCATACAATATTTAATTGTTTTAGCTTAACATAAATAATTACATTTACCTTAATTGGTAATTAATTAAAATTAATCAATATATGAGTCTGATATTTATCTTATAATTTTGTTCTGTTATATATCAACATTATAATGATAGCTTTTTAAACCTATACATAATTGTCATATTTCAATTTTTTATAAAAAGTTGTATTTTATAATATTTTATCGTATTAATGAAAAGTATATTATTTATCTATAGTTTTCATAAGATATTAGAATATAGCAATCATTCATCAAATAATTATTCTATATTTATTTATTAAATCATTATCATTTATTTAACGATAAGAAATAATGTACTATTTATTTATAATTATAATAATATTAAAACATATCTGATTATATATAATATGAAATAACTATATATTAATAAATATAGTAAATGTAAATAATAGTATAAAAAATAAGTAATAATTAAATAATTATATTATTTTAAAAGTTCATCTTGAACATATAATAAATTAAATGTACATATATTTCTCTCTTTACTATTTTAAAAATAAATATATGAAATGGTTGTCAAACTTATTTAATATGATTATTTTATTGTAAAAATTAGCTGCATATGAACAGTTTCTAATGAATTGAAGATTATATAGATATATGAATATAATATTCTGTATTATAATTCTGTGCTTGAAAATAGACCATTTGAATCAAAATATTGATATACACTTAAAAAATTGTAGATAAAAATATCATGCAGAATGAATACAAATAAATAAAAACTTGCGTTAAATCATATTGACGAAGCATTTTTCTATTAAATAAATATGAATTTATTTCGATAAAAAAATGGCGTGTAAACAAGTATTTCTCTGCAAATATTTGCTTGTATACCAGTGTTTAATGTAATAAAATAAGAACTAGATAGACAAGATGTTAAATAGAGACATGGAGTTAAAAATATATGGAGTGATTGGTTGGTCCATATTCATAAAATTTAGACTAATCTGCATCAAAGTTTAAAGAATATATAAAAAATAAGAAAGATAGATGAAATAGGGAAAAGGAAGATTGTTAAAATTAGAAAGCTGGACGGAAAGTAATAAAGACAAAAGATGAATCATGTTGATTAACTTTTAATTCGATGCTTGCTTTTGGATTCATTACTCATTTATCACCGTTTATTCTCTGTTATCGTAAATATGAGTGAGATTTTTTTTCTATTACTTTTTTTTATTGAACCAAACAGTTTTTCCACCTTTTATTCATTCTCTTCCCTTTTCTTTTTTTTATTCCTGAGGATCTTTCTAAGAATCTAGCAATTTTATTACACATTATTACTTTAACACTTATAATTTATCTCAATTTATTAAATGGTATGGACAAAAGCTTGAATCTAAAAAGTATATATCAATGAAAATATAAATGGTAATATTTCTAGACATGAATACATAAATAATTTATATTTAAATTATATTTAGTTATAACTTTTTATATAATTCTATTTAAAATGTAATCGGCTAAATTAATATGAAAATGTTACTGGTGTAATTGAACTATTAATTTTGTTTTTGACTATTAAATAACCCAAAATAAAAAATCATGCTAACTAGTACTTTATCTTATACAAATATCTCAAATATATTAAAAGCGTGATAATTTTATAAAAATGTTATTTAAATTGAAAATTATCTAATACTTCTATATAAATTAATTAAATTGCATATTTAATATTTTTTACCATATTTTTGATACTGCTTCGTTTAACTAATAATATTTGAAATTGTATTTAATATAAAGGTCATACAAAATGTCAATATTAATTGCAAGCATAATAACATATATAATAATACTTATAACATTATAATATTATTATATTTAGTTTTTAATTATATCGTATTAATTGAACTTATATTTATTTTTATGAATACTATTGGAATCAATTAGATATGAATTTAATCAAATAGCAAATAGACGACGTACTTAATTTTTTAATTTATTAGTCCGTTATTATTAATAGAAAATAATAAAAATAACGAAAATAATAATAATAATCTATTAGACAATAAAATGATATTGTTATTATCTATTTTTAAATTAAAATTTTTTATCAGTAATAAATGTTTATGTATTTCAAATACATTTTTACAATTTATTTTTTAATTTATAATTTATGCTTTTTAAAATATTTTTATTTTAAATAAAGAAAATCTGTTGTGCATTTTCATAAATTAATTGATTTATATATTAATTAAAATTAATTATAGATCGTTAATTTAAATATTATTTTCAGATGAATAAAATAAATAAAAAACATTAATAAAAGAATAACTAAAACAAGGATAATATATGAAAATTTAATAAATGATTGTCGCTTAGATAAACGTATTTATAAATAAAAATTTGTAAGAAATTTTTTATTTGTTTAGAATATCGGCTTAAAGTTACAACATTTCTTGAACTTTCTGCTTTAAAAGAAACCAGTAGAAAGAGGCTGAAATATCAGAGAAATGTGCAAGAAACGAAAGGAGACTATGCTTTAAGCTGCTAGCAAGGTATAAAAAGCAAGACGCATATGAGTAAGGTAACTAGGCGTATACACGTTGTGGAGAATGCAAGCAAATGGTTGGAGGCGCAAGAGAGGTTTCCTCGTTCGCGCATCGGAGGATCTTCTACCTCGTCGAGAGGCGTGTTCTACCCGTTCTCTTATTGGATAGTTTCTACTTTGGTGGAACCTCCCACTGCATGCGCACCTCTGCAAAAAAGATTCCACTTTGTGATGAAAGCAGTAAATGAAAGAGTAAGTATGAGTGAGGAAAGAGAGAGAAAAAAGAGAAGAGAGGGTAAGAGATGCACTGAAAAAGGATAAAAGGCACTTTTGTGGTTTGGCAACCCTACAAGAGAAGAACCTACAGTGGAGACAACAGAGCTGACAGTAAGCTTGTATTCTCCTCAGGCTGCTAATAAGAGAAAGAAAATTTATTTTTCTTCACATTTGTTTTTCGTTAATTGTATATGTTCATATATGTGTACATGCATGTATAAACATAACGTAATAAATCAACAATAATTTTTCCACTTTATCTGGTATTGTTTTAGGAATTTTTTTATCTTTATGTATTTACATATATTTGTATTGGATCTAATATAATTAGGTGTTGTAGATATATTTTCTTCTCAGAGATTTTCTAAATTTTTCCATATTCTTGTGCAATAGAGATTATATTAGAACTATGAATTTATATTAATTTATGTGAGAATGTGAAATAATATAGATAAATACAAAACACTGTAAATGTTTAAATTGTATCTTATTTTATTTAATATTATTCAACAGTAACTTATTACTTAAGTCATCATTTTATATTTAAATACATATACAAGTAATTACTTTTAGAATATTAAATATTAATAAGAATTCATTTTTCATATATAAAGCAAAAAATTTTAAATTATAAATTTTTAAATATTTAAATATTATATATGTAATGACCTAAAAGTAAAGAAAATATATGAAGTTGCAACAATTCAAAGCTTTTAAAATTAATGACAATAGCATTAAAATATTCAATTATAACAATTTGTATATATTGAATTTTCAACATTCATACTGAAAAAAGTGTACCAATTCATTCACTTGATGTAACGCACAGATCAATCACAGCCATATTCGTTAAATATCAAAATAATTGACTCACAATTTATCATTAACCTAAATACATCAATTATTTATTAAAAACTTATGTATACATAATATGTATTCATATCCATTAGAAACTTCAAAATTTCTAAGAGATTTGTAAAGACAGTATATTTATATTCTCCAGTAGCTTTTTGTTTTTTAAATGGATATTAATAAAATATTTTATTTTATGTATTATTTATTTATATAGTATGAAAATATAATAAATATTTTAAAATATCTATTAATCTTGGACACATAAGAAAAATGTTTTTAATAGAAAAGTATGCTATTGTATTTGTAATGGTCAATATTAATCGACAGGGCTATTTGCGCATTAATATATATTTAGAAAACTATTCTAATACTATATTATAATATTAATCTAATACTTTAAAATATTTTATATTGTACAACTGAATATCTTTGAAATACTTGACAGGAAAACTTACTTGCCTACTGTAATATTATACGGTTTTCTATAATTAAATATTTTTGAAATTTTTTTATTGATAGTTGTCTCATTTTACTTTTTTTATTATCTCTCAAGGAATTTCACGAAGAATAAGAAAATTTTCTTTATGAGCTTTTTAATATTTATAAATATTTAAAATAAAAATGTTATTATCTCTATTTGATTTTTTTATGTAAATAATTTCATTTTCATTTTTTATTCTTTTTCCAATATCGCAAAATTTTTTAATTTAAATAATAGTAATAATATTACTGAATACTAGTTGACATAATTTCTCACAATTCAGAAAAATAAATTGATCTATAAATCATATTCAGTCTAAAAAATATATAGGTAAGTATTTCAAATATTGCTACCTACAACGTTATCATACGATGTTTATATAGATAAGAGAAATTACGAAAACTAGGAGACATAGTATTAAAATTTAATTAGAAAATATGAATACATTAAAAAGAGTTAATATTATGTATATACAGTAGTAAAAATAGAATTTTCATATATAAGAATATAACATTAATCAAATAGATAATTTAACTTTTCAATAACAATGTAACCATATGCGAAACATTTAATGGACTAATAAAATGATTGATATATAATTAGTAATACTATTTATTTACTTATATATTATTTCTACACCAATTAAATTTTGATAATGCACTGAATCATAAAAATGTTTATTTCATAATTTTTTGTAATTAGAAAATTGGCTACTAATCTAATTTAATTAATTTAAAATAATTCTTTCAACCAAACAATCGATTTATAATATATTAAAATATATTTGAGAATAATAATGTAAGATAATATATAAATTGAAAGTGGATAATGAATTATTGTAGGTTGTCTAAAATATTAGGATGTCTAAATTTATCGTTCTTTTAATATTTTGATAAATAAATAAGAAATCAATAAACGTAGAAATGACAGCATTTTGATTAATATAAATATAAAATACATACAAATTATAAACTTTTAATTTTATTTAAAAATTATATTCGTCAATCATGTGTATTATATTAGATAATACAAGAAAAACTATAAAAGTATAAAGAAGATTGTTGGCTATATATATTTCCATTTATTATACTTAATATATATATCAATTTATTTGTAAGGACAACCCTACAAGAAAAACAAATTATAAAAGAATATTTTTACAAACCGTATTATGTGATAATAAAATTAATTAATTATACTGAGATTTGATATTGTATTATTGAGTACGTGAGTGTTTCTAAAAAGTATATTGCAAAAAAAAATGTTACCATTTACAGAAAAAAGTACGGAAAAGGAAAGATTTATATAATAGGAATAGAGTAGAAAAGTATAGTGACGGAAATTATACTATTTACAGATTTTATTTATTTTAGTATTTATAAAATAAAAGAGTATACAATTCTATATATTAATGTAATAAATAATAATAGTGCATAGCGTTTATTGTTGTTAGCTTACTTGAAAATAAAAAAGATATAATTAGTACGACGGTGTTCTACAATTCATGAAATATCTTCCTGCCAAAAGTATTAGTGAAAGAACGAAGTAACTAAGAAATTAAATACAACTACAAAATATTGTTTGTTATTTATTTAAATATTTATTTAAATATTTATTAATACAATGCAAAAGGATTCATTATTTTAATGGATCTATCGTAAAACTGTTTAATCAATTCATGACAAATTTATCAAAATTACAATAAAACAAAGCCCAATTCACACTTTCTTTTATCATGTTATAAATTAGCCATAATTACGTACATACTAGGGGCACAAATTATGTGCTTCTTTGATTGATTGAGACAGAAATGAAGCTGCATTATAAAAGATCTTTAGAAAAGATATGCCTAATCTAAATTACAAAAAATTAACTAAATAATCTACTATTATTCATTAGAATATGTATTACTTAGTTATACGAAATTGATAAATATCACAGACCGATTAAGGATTTCAAAATATTAAATAGTAAATAAAGAAAATAATTGTAAAATAAGGCTATATGAATAATTAATTGAAATCAAATTTGTAAAAGCTTTGCAAAACTATGAAAAGTAGTATAAAGTTGACTTATAGTCAATTATAATACTTATATAATAATGTATAATAATATAGTAATATAATAATACTTTTAATTATAAGTTGTAAATTGGAAAAACTCCTTTTTTTTATTATATGATTGTAATTTCTATTTTAGCTATTTACACTATAATAAATACTTTCGATGGTGTAGTCTTTAGTCGGAATATTATATAGGTTTTACATAATGCCTCAAAACGGGCTCACGTGTCTGTCTTGTATTAAATTATATCTAATTATACTTTATACTAAAATAATCATCATTAATCATAATGATTACAACAAAGATGATTTCGATTAGTTATCAATTTCACTAAATTAGAACTATGCATTGTTAAAAACCCGTATAGCATTTTACTCTCATAATTGTTATGCATTAAATGTATGAAAAAAGGAATATAAAATATATATTATATAGTTAAATAATTTATATTATAATATTTATCTACATCTAGAAGACTACTTTAAAAATTCACTAGAGCATAGAGAATAGAAAAATTGATTGACTAAAAATTGATTGATTGCTGAATTAAATAGAAGTCGCATATATATTCTCAGAGCTTTCCAATTTGATCTCTTCCGCAGTCATTCCGCAGTTGTATCTAGAATTTTAAATATCAAAAACTTTAAATACACTTTGGAGTAATATTTATGGCATAGATATAAGCTTACTCGTTACTAGTAACTCGTTACTATGTGACTAATTCTGAAATAATTATATCTTATTATCATTCACAGAGTTTCATTTATAACATAGAGTCACATATAGTTAACTAATATAACTCATTTCATTTAAGTGCATAGGTTTTACATGATTTTTCTTTGTTTAATAATAAATATTAAACATTACGGTAACAAAGTATGTGACAATGATGTTATTTTTATTCTTAACCTTCACTCTTCATTGCTTTTTTTTTGTACTTCTTCAGTCAATCAAAATTCATCCAGCTATTCATAAATTTACTAGTTTTATTATCACACATTTCTGGAATAGAGTTGTTGCGATTTATTAATTAATCAATTATATACATAATAATTCCTCCAAAAATCATATTACATTTCGCGCTAATACTTGTAATATAAAAGCTTTATAACGGACGAAGTTTTAAGAAAATTATGGTTTACTTGTAATAGTGTTTTTGGTATAGATATTATTATATTAACTAATTTCATTTTTCATTTCATATTTGCATCTTAAAGATCGAACAGTAATTGTTCGATTATTTATAAGTATTTTCTCCCTTTAGCGTTTTCTGTGTGCATTATTAAATAGCCGTTTTATTTAATATTTTTCATAAATTATGGAAACTGAATTTAATTTTGAGCTAATTATTTTTAACTGACCTCAAATCATTTTTCATCCAATTTTAAAATAAACAGTATTCTCACGATATTTGTTATTAGTTATACAACTTTATTAAATATGTAAATCATATTTGCTTAAAAAGATAAAAAAAATTGTCATTTATTATAATATACGTAATATGGTTTTTAGTCATTCTTTTGTATTTTAATTTGTGTTCCAAATGCTATAAATCTGAAAATTTGTAATTGAAAAACAGATTATATCTGTCCATAAAAGTTGCTATTTTTCTCACTTTTTTTCTCAACAAGTATTTAAAATATTTTAATAAATTGTTCAATATGCAATCAATGTACTTTATTATAATAAAATTTTATTAGAAATAAAATAAAAATTCTTATTAAGTTTATTTACTTCTTTATAGTCATACGCTAATAATTTTTGTATTTAATAATTCGCTTTTTTAGCGTTTTGCGAGTATACAAAAAGCGCGAACAAACCATTAAAAATTATGCATACTTTTAATTGACATGATTTATATGCCAAGCCAAATAATTATAATTAGGCCAACATTTAACATACATATACCAAAAACTGAAAAATAATCTTAAATAGTTAATTGAAAATGATCATTACTAGATTTATGTTAATTTTCACAAAACATAATTTTATTTATACTTCATAGTCTGATATTTTTATCAATCAATACAATACTTTTTAAATACTATTTTATACTGATTATTAAATGTTATGTAAATTATTTTATAAGAAAATATTTATATTGAGCAAGTTTTTTAATTTACATTGCTGGTATTACGATTCTGACTAATGGGATTAATTATGACATATATAGAAATAGGATTCGTATTATTTATATAATAATTTTTTATATACGGAAAAAATTACTTACTTTCTCTGTTTAAAATGAAATCTTTTAAAGTTTTAAAGGCATTAACTTTGTTTTTAAATACTCACAGGAAATTTTCTTTGTGTAAAAATATTTATTTATATTTTTTATGTAATTTAATCAAATTCATATACTTTTGAATAAATAATAAATAAATCTTTTCTTTGGTTATTATACACAAAATGATAACACAATATTTACTCAACTTTATTGTACTAAAGTGAATTTGCGTGAGTTGTCTCATTTACATATATATATTTATGTATATATTTATATATATTTTAACGTTATTGTAACAATAGTATTTAAAAAAATTTGTATTTGCCCAATTTTATTAATCTTAATATTTACAATAATAAATATCGATTGTAATTATTTTAAAAATATTTAAACTGATAATATTATTGAATCAGAATTTATAAAATTTTAATTTCTAAATTTTTTTCAATTCTAATTGATTAGGTATAATTTACTATAAATATATTTTATTGTGAGTTATTGAATATACTTAATTTATATATAACATTTATTTATTTTACATTTCTCAGCTAAAATAATATACAAAATTTTATAAATAGATATTTTTATGCAGAGAAAAATTTCTGTGAGTAATTTTTACAATAAAAGTTAATCGCCTTCAAACAAAACTTAATTTAATTTGAGCTCTTGTTGTATAATCACTAACAAAAATTTAAATATATTTTAAACAACGAAATTAAATGATTTTTATCCCTTATATTCGGAATTATATAAGTACAAACTAAAATTATTAGCGATAAATCCTGACAGATACATTTAGAAGAATGACAAAGCTGACTGAATTTCAAAGTGTGGGAGAATTCACTGGTATTCTGGCATGTCGCGATTGCTGTTGAGACACTAAAAATTCCTTAAGTCGGCTTTCTGAAAGGAATCACAGCACTTCAAGAAAGCGTATAATCTCTTATACAAGGTAAGTACACGTATCAAACTGATTAGTTCTTTTAAAAAAATGTTCATAAAAAGGGGCGCATATAATAATTGTTTATGATTTACAAAAAATATATATGTGAACAAATTCTTCAAATATGGAATATTTTCGTTTCTTTGACTAGGCTCCTGTACTTATTAACAATATTGTTTATAATCCGTATATTATTTTTGCTATTATAAATATTTATTATTAAATATTATTATGCATACTTAATATGATATATATTATAAAATTTTAAAAACATGATAAAATAATATAATTTATTATAACATACGTTATTTAAAAATTTATATTTCAAAATAAAATTTTTATATCAATATGAAAAAACTAAATAATGTATTAACTAATAATTTACGCCAAAAAAGAATTAATGATACAGTTCAAGATATAACATACTTAATAATTATAAATTAGAAAATAATAAATAGATATTGAAGTACCAGATTACACTAATTTATTAAATTATATATTATATCGTAAGTCAACATAAATATCGAATGATAAATCGTAACACGATTAGTTAATTGTCTCCAATTTGCTGTAATTACTTTCTCACGCAAATGTTACTGTCAATTACGTTCTTTTAAAGGACGATTAATTTAATTTTTTTAGTTTTAATAAAGAAATTTATATTCATATTTAACAAATATCACTTTATAGAATTTATTAATATACTTTTGTAAGATTTATAGCTATTATTTTATATTCTGGAATACTATATAATTTTCATAAAATTAAAGAATATGATCTTGAAATTTCAGTCATCCGATACGAGTATTAATATTAGTCGTAGCAAATATATTCTGAAAAGGCTTTATATTGAAATCTTTAATAAACTAAATATATCAAATTATAACACCCATTTACTTAAGTGATGTATTAGACAAACAATTAAATCGTATACGAGTTTTAGTATCAATTACGAAAAAGTTAAAATGAATAAAAATAAATAAACATATAAATAAAAATATTAAAAGAATAAAAAGTAAAAATTAATTAATCAGTAATTTTGTATTAATTACCTATCATTTTATCATGAGAATGTAAAATTAATTGATTAGTTTATTAATATAATACGATAATATAGTTTTTCATAACGAGAACGAAAGATCGTATACTGTTATACATTCTGGATCATTTATTTTATTGTGGTTCACAAAATGTTCATCTAGAAAATACAGCACTAGTAACATCTCGTCATCTAATTGACAGTCGGAATGAGGAGGAGTAGGAGATCAACGGCTATACTGGCAGTTGACAAAAAGCTTGACGCGTGATCGAACTGCTGGATGCTCTCGAAAATGATCCCGGCGTCACATCGTCGGCTATGGCTCCAATATTTCGTTTTAGTCTGGTTGCTTAACTCCTTTGCTTTGACTTCTCCGCAGTGTACGAAGACGCCTTAGTCGATTTCTTAGGCAATTAAAAAGTTCGAAGGCTCGTTTGCTTTTTCAAATTTATTTCACCGAAACCTGTGTCCTTTTTTCCTAGTTAAAACTTCTTTACTTATCTCTTACATGTCTGTGAAGTAGTTATTATGTCCAAAAGAAATTCTGTTGTAGATGACCCTCTTTTTTATTTATATTAACTTGCAGTTTGTCATATAAAAATTTTCGTTTGGAAAACATTCGAAACACCTCCGTATTTAAATTTATATTTACATTTTCTTGTTGATGAATCATTTTAATTAGTAACTTTTATTCACCTAATTCTTTAAAATTAAGGCACTGAACTTGAAATTATTTATTTAAAATAAAAAAGATCAATTAAGCATTATATATTAATACATTAAACATTAAGAAGTTAAATTATTCTAAACAATAAATTACATTTTATTATTAGTTATCAGACATATTTGTGAATCTAATAAATTCATTACAAAATTATATTAGTATAAAATTCTAAGAATATAAAACATCATTTTTAAAATATAAACTTTTTATAATAATATTTAATAATTACTTGTATAATTAATATATTATTTAAAATCCATTTGAATGCAAATATAAAAAATGAATTATTATAATGAAAACATTATCTTTTTTTTTGAGGAGAGAATTAGCACAGATAAAAATTTCATAATTTTATATATGACGATTTTAATATTGATACTTTTTTATTTAGTAGTAAAGAAACTATTTTAGTTTAGTTTACTCTATAGTTCTGATTAATAATATCCGAATTTAAAATAGTTGTAGCTTCTTCTTTTATAAATGCATATAACAAACATATATACAATATAATATCAACAAAAAGTTATTAATTAATTCAATTTCCTTGTATATAATGGAGTAAATTTAGTATAGAGCTTTAAAACCGTTAAATATTTTTGTTTTTTATTTTTATGTTTTGTTGTATAGAACAAATGTGTACAGAAAATTAAAGATTAAATTTAAAATTACAACCTAAATATAGAAAAGCATTTTAATGCATAAAATAATTGTATACTTTTATGGTTATATCTTATTTGTTATATACTATTAGTTTATATTATTAGTAGTTACATATTATTTGTTAGGAATACCAATTTTAAATAACAATATGAAAAGTTATACTATTAATTTCATATATATTACTTTGAATGTTTACATTTCTATAAAGTAAATATAATATGAATGTTATTTTTATGGAGTAAGTTGCTAATGTTTAGTTAGCGATAATAATAGTATTATCTCATTTCATTAAATAACATATTTATTTGAAACTACAAAAGATAAGCATAAATTTCGAAATATAAATTTAATAAAATATGATTACATTCATTTTTAAAAACAAAAATAGTGACTAGAATTAAAACTAAGTTTTCAGTTTAATCGATCACAATAATAAAGTTTTTGATAATATAGGAGTTTATTATGAAAATATAGAATGACAATAATATTTATTATTAAATAAAAATATTTACTTTTTGATAATTTAATTAAAAAATTAAAAGAGTGCGATTTATGTTAGATGATATCACAGAAAGAAAAATTATAATTGAGAATTTTATTACGTGTTAGTGAGATATAGTAACAAATTAGTTTATAATAATGGACAGAATAACATAATTGTTTATATTTTTAATATATTCATGAAATTGAATTAATGTCTTTTATACTTTAGTAAATTCGCTGGTATTTTAAACAAGCTTTTTTCAAGTTACTAGAGTCTCATTTAAGACTGATCGTTGAGCAAAATGGCCGCCCTCGTCCTGTAAATAAACGACTGTCATCTGACGCTTACAAAAACCAGATACATAGCAGACTGGTCTCTGAAACTTCATTCTTACTCTCTATATTTTTCTTCTTTTGTTCATGTCTTTCTCTTCTTTACTTTCTTCATCTTTTTCGTGATCATCCTCTTCTTCTTTATTCCCTTTCTTGCTTTATAGTTCTACCTTCTCCACGAATCTAAAGATTAATTACAAAAAAAGCTTGTGACCAGAATTGGAAACGTTCTTCCGCGAATCGATAGGCTGATATTTCATTTGTTTTAATAGAAATATTTATTTTTCTTAAAATATATTTTAAATATTCAAAGAGGTAGTACAATTAGCTGTATTATTCTGTGAATTACTTTAGATATTTTAATAGATTTAATATATTTCATTGAAGTATTAATAAAGGACAAATTATGAATAAAGAAATAATTAAAACATTTTTAGAAACTACATAAATTTATATAATTATCATGATATTACGATAATATTTTATACTAAAAAAACTCATTGTAAATTATTCTGAACTTTAATTAAAATTATAATTTTATCATTTTAAGCAATTTATCGTTTTCTATTCCTGAAAATATATATCAGAGACAGATGGAGTAAAAGAAAAAACATTGTAATTATTAACTATATAAGTAAATGATTGTGAAAGAAAAAAAATTATAGTATTATATTGATAATAACAAATTAGGTAATATTTAATACATTAGCTGAAAAAGTTATTTATTAAATATATTATAAAATTTAATAAAATTTATATTATAACTACAAATTTATAATTACAACCCTTTTTCTAACATTCATTTATATAAATTAGGTTACATTATCTTATATCAATTTTAATGAAAATAGAGCTCCTAACATTTAACATTCATAACATTTATATCATTTTTAACATTTAGCTAATTTCTATTTATATTTAGATAACAAATTAGGATGAAATGAAAAGAAATATTACATATTTAAAGATTGTTGTTTATATTAAAAATAATTAGTGTAACATATTAAAAATAATTTTAAATGTACAAAGAAACTGAAAATAAGAAAAAAAGTTGTCTGTTATCCCTTGTACATAGATCGTTGATTGATTTTTCTATTAAATCAATATAAGCATCCCCATTTCTCAATTCATAAACTTTATGATTTACCTATTTTTTTAGCAATACCTGCAATATGGTTTTGGAAGAATCTCATTTTAAGATTTTGAATTTACTTACATCAAGATTAACTTTTTGTTTATGTAGTTCACAGGTCTGGTATATATTAAATAAATAATTGCCATAGATCGTTTTCCATTCTTGTTATACGCACAAATGTGTAGTTGCTTTATTGTAAAAAACTGATCATTGCTCTGCTTATTATGCAAATAAGTATATAAAAATTAAATGAATTTAACTATAGAAGAATTTTGACATGAAAATGAACAGACAAATGAAGAGAAATTTTATCAATTTGTTAGTATTCGATTTTCTAAATTCAATTTATATCTTATATAAGGATACCATCATATTATATTATCTATCTTTCATTTTTCACATTTGAATTTCGCTTGGCAACAAAATTAAATTAATAAAATAAAAGCTTATATATTTTGTGATACAGTAAAAAAGAAAAAGTAGAAAATTGAAATCAATGAATATTTAAATATCAATTTTTATTGTTTACAATAATTATACAACTTTAATAATGTGATATAAATCTATCCATGATGGACAGTCATTTTTAATAAACTTGAATTTGTCATTAAAAAAATTTAAATCCAATTAATACAAATGAAAAATATTTATAATATTTATCTTTACCAATATATTAATAAATATTTACTAAAACTATATCTTTATATAAATGTTTATATTAAGCAATATTTCAATTCTGAAATCAATATTTTACTACATTAATTTTACTATTATAATATTATACTATTGCAATAACAGAATTCATTATCGCATCATTTTTTATGTATGTATGATAAGTTTCCGAAATAATATTTCAACAACTACTAATAACTTAAAACTTTTAAAAATTTGTTATTATGTTGCGTATAAATAATTTACAAATATTTATATCCTTATGTTGAATGGATACAAAAATAACATATATTCACAAGTGCCATGGATTATATGAAATGAATTTTCGCAGAAGATGGCTAACGACAACAAAAATGAATTACTATTTTAGTAGAAATGATAATTTAAACAAATGTGATTTTAATCATTTTATATAAATTTAAATAAACATGCGACCATAAAAATAATATAATTTAAAAAACAGTTTTAATGTTTATAAAATAATTAAAAATAAGAATAATTACAATAAACTAAAATAGGATTAACTTTTTTAATAAAATATGAAAATATTAGAAACAGAAATAAAATAATGAATGCTGTTTTAGTACTTCGTAATTAATTCTTCAGCTTTTATTAAAAAATTTTTAAGTAAACAACAATCATATATATATATAAATGTAAATATGTTTTAAGTTCGTATTACAATCTAAAAACTATTCCTCATAATTTTAACGCATAAAAAAAAGGACCTTAATTTAAAAATATCATTGGAATCAAATAATCCCTTTTGTGTTTTCAAATCATTTTAAAAGGTCGATAATAAAATAAGATAAAATAGTAGTTAGAGTTTATTTTTCTTTTATCGAGTTAAAGAATTTTAAAGAAAGTATATATAACTTCCGCTTATATACTTTGCTGAAAATTTGTTCAAAACAGTTTTTAGAGTAGATGTAGTAAACATGAATTTTAATTATAATATATTAGTAATGGTTCATTTTTTGTCGAACACATTATTTTATTAATTATACTTGACAATTTATTTCATTTATTAAAAATTATTTTTTACACTTTGTCAATTATTCCATAACTCTTAAAAAATAATTATATATATTAGAAAAATTGCTGTTTCTTTTATTTAAGATAGCGAAACTAATAGTTTGATAAATCTGGTTTAAATTTATTAAATAATTAATTAAATATTTTGACAAAAAGTTTAATCATATTTTACTAATAGCTCAATATTATTAATTTTAAATGAATTTTATGTGAATATGTGGTTAGAGAATCAATTTTATATATTATTGAAATTTAATCCAAATGTTTCATACTAAGTAAAATAATAATATTAAGCAGATAAGATACGAACATCAACTACATTATTTATTTATTAATATATGAAAGATTTTAATTAATCTATTTAAAAATATTGTATGCCTATAATAATTAAACAAATCACATAATATATAGGAAAATTTTTATATACACTTTAAACATTCATGTAAAAATTAACTACAATTATAGTTTTTATAATTCTGAATTTTCAATTGTTATATATAAAATCAATAAATTCCAACTATTCTATAAATTCTATGATATTCTATAAACATTCTTGAAAAATTGCATATATATATAATTAATTGTATCTTATATAAGTTGATAAATAATAGTAGTCCGAGAATATTAAAGTTAAAACAAATGAATTAATATTTTCTTTTATCAATGCTTTTAAATTTAATACTTTTTATTAATGGTACATATAAAACATATATATTGCAAATAATATAGTATAAATTTATATTTGTGCTATATACAAAATTACAGGTGTTTACTAAAGTATTAGATCAAGGAGTGCTATTTTATCAGGATTAGTAACTTATGCGGGTCTCCAATGACAAATTAGGCAAAAAACATGATACCCTTCCAATTTATAAAGATCAAGTAACAGAGCAAATGAGCAAAAGAAAAATGCAGGACTGTAGTTCAATAAATTAAAAAAAATCACATTAAATTTTTGGAAATGTTTGAATTCTATAATTTTTTCAATTTATATGTTTATTACTCAATAATTAAATTAAATTACATTAAAGAACAATTAAAATATATTAAATTTATTAGGTAATGGACTTTGTTTTTAGTATAATTATTTGCTTTTAGTGTTACTGAATTAAATCATAAAAGTATGTATTATGTTTTATAATCAAAATAAATTTTAATAATATACAAGTATGAAATAAGTGTGCCTGAGAAAATTTTTCTAAACACAAAATTTGACAAACAGTTATATGAAACGTAGTAAATTAGATATTTAATAAAATAAAAGACAATGTAATTGCTTGTATCATTATAAATTTGTACGAATATGTACACCTGCACATATAAATAAATATAGAACTATGCGTTAACGAAATCCCACGTTTTTAAAGAAATATATATACAATATAAGATTATATTCATTTATTTATTTTTAATTAGTTGAATATTTTTGGTATATACAATTAATTAATATATTAACGTCAATATAGTTTAACTAGTAATTACTTGTAAAATATTTTTTATTTGATTTATGTTCATTTGTTAAAAATTCGATATTTTACAATTAAAAATAAATAAATATAGATAAAAATATGTTGTTCAAATTTTATAATTTGATTCTATAACATTTCTATATTAAAATTAAGAATGAACATTAATATTCTACTAATATATCAGAAAATAGATAAAAAAATCTAAATGTAATTGAATTTCAATTAAATAAAAGATAAAATACTTTGAGCAAAAGCTTATACGTTAATAATTCGGTAAATTTTAGAAAAGGTTTTAAGTGATAGTATATATAGTATCAGTATAAGTTATTGAAAATTGTAGAATTTGTCATTTTTTTATTAAGAAGTTCAATAGTATAAGGACAAGTTTAACATAATTCAATTTATTCAATTGGCTATATGATTGATTTATAATATAAATAAGAGAATGATGACTTGTGCATTTAGTGAATCGTCCAATACTGAAATTTGGACGCATGAATACGCATACAAACTATTTCCTTCAACTATTTTCTCAATTTATGTCGAAATCGTAAAAACTTTCAAAACTAATTAATGTACTTCTAATAGAATCGGCACCAGGCTTCCATCTTTTTTCATGGTCTATTTCCATGGTCTAATTTTCTTTAATTAATGAACCAAATAAAGCAAACTCATTATATTTTATTTCAAATTTTTATAAAATTTCCTTACACTGGTACATATTGTTATTAATTCAAACTTTAAAAATTACAATGAAAATCAAAACGTTTTTAAACACTTCTCCAATTCAAATTAAATGTTTTATAATATTCTTATTTCGTCATAAATTGTGATTTTTAATTTAATTCCTTATATTTGATTATTTTCTGATTTTTAGGTTTGAAAAATTTGGATCTTTAAATTTTCAATATGACTCGTTAAACAATATGTATTTTACAATATGTAATACATTTATTTTTTCACTATCAAAATAAGGTATTTTTTAAAGAAATAATAGTAAATATAAACATCGATATTATTATTCATTTCATTCGTTCATTTCCTAGAGTATGTTACTATCATAAATAATTTTAAAAATTTAAGTATAAATTTTTTATGAAGTTTTTTATGAAATTCTGAAATTCTTTATTATTTTTATTATAAAAACACGATAAAAGTTAAATTCTAATATTTATTAAATAAATTTTACTTAGATTATTATATTGAAGTTATAAAATAAATATAAAACTGTTAAAACAAATAATCGTAATATATCTGGAGACTTATTATTATTATATTCTACTCCACCATGTCAAGAAAAATTAATTTACCCCTATATAGTATTTAAGAATGTGATTTTTTTCTATACATAATAACAAAAAATTTATTTAACATGCTTTGTAGTATTTCTACGAATGTTTTAACTTATGAAAAATATCTAATACATATTAATTGCCTTATTTATAATAAATATCACTATAAGCCAATTATCCAATGTATTGGTTTTTTTATCGTTTTAGAAAATTTTTAATAAATTCATAGAATAATTTTATAATATACGTTCTTTTTATAGAAATATTAAATACACATTTTATTATTTTTTTAAACAAAATTTGCTTTAACGTAAAAATTATAATAATATATTTAAATAATAATAAATCATATGTAAAATAATGTTCTCTTATTGAAATCAATTTCAAAATACATAAGTTGTCATTTTTATCATTGTATGTTCTAATTTAAAAATAAAATGTTTTAAACAAGAAATAATTTTATTTCACTAGAAAGGAATACTTATTTTATAATTATTATAGAACTATAAATATATATACACATACATACTGTTAGTTTTTATGAACTAAATTTAACATAAAGTTGTATATTTGTATACGTCTTATTAGTCTATTTTATATAAAATATTTGTTAAAATATTACTATAATATATAAAAAAATTATATATATATATGTATATTTTAAGTTGCATTTTATGTAATTAAATATTTGTAAATTTTTCTTTTTTTTCTAGTTAATTGTTAGTTGAGTATATTCAACGTTAAAGAAAAACAATTATAATTTTTTAAGATTTTAAAAAATTTTTATCTAATTGTACTTAAATGTATTAATTAATACTTATGTGCTTGTAAGACATTTGCGTGGTATGTTTGCAGAACAGGAATAGTTATTAGTGAAAGTTTTTGGTTTTCTTTCAATATTTTCCATACATTATCTACATTGAAATATTTTTTTAAAGTCTTTTCTTAATATCTCTCTCCATCGCATCTCTATGCACTTAGCATTAATAGCGATACAGATTTTCATATAAAAATATGTTATTTAATTTTATTTATTTACATATTATAATTACAAATTCTTGATTTAAAACAGCATTATCCTGCAAGTTCTGTTCCTGAAATAATCAAATAACAATACATGATCGTAAATAATTTACTAATAATTATTATATTAAAATCAATTATATAAATAAATACATAATATTATTTTTATTTTTAAATATTTTTTATAAAATTTCATACGTAAAATAGTTTTGCTAATGTAAGTTTTTAAATCAGTGTATTTTTTAAAGTTTTCCAGTTTTTAAATCATCATAATGATTGTTAAATTATATCTCTGTTAGTGCCATATTAATTATTGAAAACAGTAAATAAGTTATAAAGCAAATTTCAATAGTATCAATATAAACTTAGTTATTAATAGTTTACTGACAGTTTATTAACAGTTGTGTGATTGTTATAATATATGATTGTTATAAATATTGTAATAATAATAGTATTTTCAAGTAAAATCCATAATCTGTTGATAATTATTGCGTGCAGTCGAATTATGCAAATTCCTCAAAAAATAATTAAAAACAAGGTATTTTTGTAAATATTAAGAAATAGGTTATTCAAATTTAATGGGTTTTATAAATGAAATCTAATCGAAATTTTAATGTAGAACAATTTTTTTTATTCATTTAGATATAATGTTATAAATTTTGTATAAAGAATATAATTAATTAAAAATTTAATAACACTTTTTTAACTATATTTTTATTATCACTCAAATATATATTTAAATATCATTGAATGAATATATTTGTAATTTATTCAATATTCTTAAAACTGAATTTTTGAAGAGTATAGAGGAATATTAATAGATATTAAAAAATTACTGTTATATTTAATAACACTACCTATAAGATATTTAATAAATTTATTTATTCACAACTTTTGTTTTTCATAATATTTCATGATTTTCTTTATTATTAATTAAAAGATAATGACAGTATATATAAATTTAGTTCTTTAAATACGTACGTTATAATCTATAAAATATCAATAAACATTATAACTTCTTATATTTATAAATTATAAGCACATGTATGTTGTAATAAAAAATATATAATATTTTAAATTTTCTTTTGATATTCGTGAAACAAAAATTATTATTTAATTAAATTAAGTTTGTACGTAATTATATTAAAAATATTAATGATTAAAAATAAAATGTATTACAAAAGAATCATAATTAATTAATTATGTAGAATAGGTACTTTTAATGATATAACTAATAATTATTCAATTATATTTACGGTTTTTATTAAATTATTAAGATTTTTTACTTAAACCAACAAATTAAAAAAAAGTTAATCTAGTACAAATATATAATTTATCAACACAGTTTAGAATATTTGGAACTTAAGAGTTTATTTTAATAACGCAATGAAAAAAACATTAATTTCTATAAATATCTAAAAAGGCCTCTCATACTTACTAATTAATCATCATATCATACTTTATTAATTAATAATATATATAAATGTGGTTTCAAATATTAGATAAAAATGAGAATGACTAATAAATTACACTAATATTTTACAATTGTTTACATTTCTAAATCATTTATTCTTTTTACGTATTAAATTAGCGCTATTATCACTATTCGGTTTTTTATTATAATTTTTACAATATACCATATATTATTAAATATAATTATAAATCTGGCATTAATTTATTATACATACATCCAGTTACTGTTTATCTTTTCAGATGGATTAATGTTTATTAACACAATAAATAATACTGATTAAAAAAGAATGAAAATAAAAATAGCAAAAAGATAAAAGTAGTTTCTCACTTGGGATTCATTTCGCGGCAAATTGCGACATATTTGTCAGATTTTTGTTCACGAACAAAACCCAGCTAGTGTGCTCCCACTTAACTGAATTGATTTTCAGAATAGCTGTCTGATATATCAAAGAGAGCAAAGGGAAATCCATATATGATCTATTCTACAATTTCGAAAGAGATTAATGCAAAATATCAAAGTTATTTCAGACAAAAATAAATATTAATTTTTCGTATTTATTTCCCTTTGCACACAATTATTTAAAAAAACATTCTTTGATTACGAATTCTATACTTTTTTCAAATATAATTTTGTAAAATTTATTATCGTTAAGTATTTATAACATATATATACATATAATAGATTGTTTAAAAATTTGTTTTGAAATTTTCAAAATATTAATATTTTTATAAAAAGGATTTAATTCTTTTTATAACAATTTTATATTTATTTTATATAATAAATTATAAATTATTATTTTTCACTTGGGAAATGCCCTTTTTGTAGAAAAATATTTAGGATTATAAGATATATTCAATATATATTTATAAAAATATTAAAATAAATTTAAATTAAATATTCAGAATATTTAAAATTATATTCTTGTTAAAATAAAATCATTTTTCGTGATAATTTTAATATAAATTTTTTATATAAAATTTGTATGTAAATTACAGGAATTAGATTATTTACCTTTTTTCTTTGTAGTATAAAAGTAAATGCTTTTTTATGTTTAGAAACATTTTAGTATCTGTTCAAAAAATAAACAGAATTTACTTTAGGATTGTTATCAAATTATAAATGTTATCAACTGACTTGGAATATTTTGCTGATGAAATTGAAAATTAATAGGTCCGACACAAAATAAATAATTAATATTTCATTTAATGTAATACGTTAATATTAATCAAGTACAAATAATAATGAAACATATAACTTTTAATGAAATTTAAAAATATTTGTTTTATCAAGATAGCCTTCGATAGTACATTAAAAAATAAAAATGGAAATTCAAGAATAGACATTTTTAATTTCAATCTACACTTTAATAACTTCTTCAAATTTGATGAAAAAGTATATTTATGTTTATTATAAATAAGTTAATAAATAATTTTTTGTAACTAATATTATAGTTTTTCAATATTTTTATATAAAATTCTTCATTGAATTAAATGATTTTAAAAGTATTATTTTAATGAAAATATTAATTTAAATTAATAAATAAACTTTTTTTAAAGATTAATTGTGATTATTAAATTTTATGAAAAAATAAATTTATTTACCTTTGAAACCTTTTTCTGGAGACACATAATCTTGATTGACGGCATCAAATTCGTTATCACTATTCTCTATTGACTTATCAACCTATAAAAGATGATAAATTAACATAATTGATTTAGTTATTATTCATAAATAATGTGTAATACATTAGCAATATTACATCAAACAATCCAATAAGCAAACTCTTAAATTATAACTATAACTACATTTATGATTTATAATTAACAGATTTATATTTAAAAAGTGTGTTATTGATTTATACATTTGTTTAATACGTATATAAATAAATAAATATAAGCTTATAACGTAATAAACAAAAAATTTCTATACATGAACTATTAACAAATATTTTCATTTCAAATGTGAGATTTAATTTTGGTAAAAGTAGAAAGATAATCCTAAAGAGGAAAAAGAGTTATTTTTTCCTTGTGATAATCGTTCTCTGAAAAGATATAGTATCGTTACATCAATCCATGGACCCTGTTTTCATCAAACAGATGCATATATGTGCACGTGCATATGCGCATGTGTGAGTAGAACACGTGTGAATAACTAAAAACTAAGAATTTCTTCCCACGCGTCTTTTCACATCGTATCGTTCACATGTGCGTATATTTACATCTCGTTAATTTTTATTTTAAAATGCAATAGTAATTGAAAAATAGAATACAATTTATTTAAAGTAATAGTTTAATATCTTCATGTTATTTTCAATATATTTCCAAAGGATATTTTGTTTATTGCTGATAGATTGTGCCATATTAAATTATTAATTTTATTATCTATATGATAATTTCAATTTTGATTTTGTAAAAAAATAATTGTAATGAAATAAGAAGTTTAATATATTTAAATATTAATGAATGTAGTTTTTAATCTACTATGTATCATTTATTCACAAACTATTATCATTATTTTGTAGAAAAGTCGATTATATGTTTAAAAATACTTTTATTGATTATAAATAAATTAACTAGACATATGTTATAAATAAAACAAATAAAACAAATAAAGTAATATTAAAATATTACTTTTTTGAGTTATTGAATTTAAAAGATTAAAAATCAAATATATAAATCTTTATAAAGTTAAAATAAATATTTCAAATTATTTTTTGAATGTATATTTTAATGTTCAAATTATTATTTAGTTACTTTGATTCGCAAAATCTATTTCTCAAGATATAAAGTGCGTTAAAATATTTTTATTAATGCATTAATAGTAACAAAACAATCTTATAAATAAATTATAATAAAATTAAAGCATTTTGTTTTAATATAAACACTTCGATCGGCTGCCCCCCCCCCCCTCCCAGCTAAATATAGTAAGTACGATATCCAGAATATAGTTAAGTGTAACACACATGTCTCTCCGTTTATGTGTTTTCTATTCAATATCAGATACATCTGGTCGTATCAGAATATACTATTTTGAAGGATATTTCTACAGTATCGTAAGATACTTAATATAATATAATATAATATATATTAATGTTTTATTTAAATTAAGTATGAAATAAGAGATAAATTTCTGAAAAATAAAAATTTTAATATATATTTTAAAAGGGTTACATAATTTACCAAACCAAAATCATTTTTATATAAAACCGATGCATACACCGTATATTAATATTTTTCTATTATTTTCTTCACATAATTTTATGTAGAAAATTCAAATTCATTTAATAAAACCTTATTTGTATAAATATAAATAGATGCAATTTGATAAAACCTTACAGTATTGTTAAACTATTGTCCTTTTCCAGTAATTTTAATACTTAAATCATAATTAAAAATAATTGGATAATAATGGATAATAATTGGACCATAATTGGAAATAAAAAATGGTATATCACTAGTCACGGTGACCGTCAATTTATTTCACAATGATCTTCATATTCAAGTTTCAATTACTACTTTCTTCTAAATAAAAATTAATTATTAAATAATTTATACTGTATTTTACAATAAGCTTGCCACTTATTATTTAATGTTTTCGATTTTTTAAAATTGGTCCTTTTGCTCTTTCGTATAATAAACTTAAATATTTTTTAGTTTTTTAAATTATTTTATTAATAGGAAATAAAATATTGATATTGAAGCAAATTTTTAGTAATTGAACACAATAATAAGCACTATTATTTGTAAATTGAGTAATTATTTACATTTAGTTTTAAAGCGTAGATGGAAATTTCAATGTTATCACATAATCTTTAATTAGTAAAAAATTTAATTTATCCTTTAATTATTATTCATAATATTTATATTTATAATTTTAATTTTTTCACTGCGAAACTTCAATTTTCTAAATTTCTATTATAAATTTTTATCAATAATATTTATAGTATAGAATAAATAGCTAGAATAATATCAGTTGAAAAACAAAATTAAACACCTATTTTAATAATAATAATCATATCTATAAAAAGGTAATGATATACATATATAAGAATCAAATAAATTGAAATTTGATTTTATAAATATTTATTGAAAAATTATAAGATAAATGAATGTTAACTTCTTGAGAAGTTAGAAAAGATTATTTTGTAAAAATGTTAATTGGTAATCATTATCAAATAAAGAATGTTTTATCACATTTTATTAAAAATTTTCTTTTATTATTCTATTTTATATACTTTAGTATACTGATAAATCCATTAATATTTCAATTTTATTGAAATATGAAAATTAAATACAAATTGAATTTAAAAATTGCATATAAAAAGTTTATATATATATATATATATTGTTTCAATGTTAATTTTGTTTGATATATTTTATTACTTACTGTATTGTAAAATATGTATATTATTATAAATTTTTTAGTTTAATCAGGAATTTATTCAATAATTTTAATAAAATTTGTATGTTCAATTACAATGCGTAGATTTTTTATTTTGATTTGATATTGTGTATTCTACATATATAGAAAAATTTAGTGTTATTCACATTCACTCACACACAATCTCATTTTATCTCTTATTCTCGCTCTCTCTCTCTCTCTCTCTCTCTCTCTCTCTCTCTCTCTCTATCCATACACTCACATAAATATGTATGCTATAAAATGAGTAATATCATCCAATCGTTGAATAATGTCAGAGTCGATTTTAACAATATTCTTCCAATTCGCTTTTATTTTGTCTTTATTTGTCGGTTCTCTTTCTTTATCATTCTTTCTTATATACAAGCTAAAGTCTTTTCTGCTATTATTTTTTATTTTTCTTATTTCGGAATATATAAAGTACAACCGTTATGCGACTATTGGCATCCCGTCTGTTTTACTCTATTTTCACTTGAATACTTTCACGAAGAGTGGCATGTGCGTGACCGCTTATTTTTATAACAGCAGACGAACGAGCTTTAAAAAGGCAAAATTACCGGTCAAGAGAGAATTTGAAAGAGTGGGAGAGTGAGTAAATGAAAGGAGAGAGAGAGAGAGAGAGCGGATGATGTGCTAAACAAAGGAAGAGCGAATGGACAAAAGAAAGCGAAAAATGAGCAATAATGTGCCAAGCTTCGTAAGTTTCGGTATGTATGTAACAATTAAGGCATTCTTGAACTAAGAAATTTCAGCCGAAAGAAATAGTAGTCCCAAATAAAGACAAAAGGAGAATAAGGCGGAGATACGAAAAAAAAGATATAATACATGGAAAAAGTAAAATTAGTCAAGATTTTGTCGAAGACATTAAATAAATAAGTTTTTTCTTTGTTAAAAAATGTATACTTATACAATTTTAATCATCAAAATTTTTAACTAACTGGAAAAAAATAACTTTTTTCTATAATTGTAGTCATAGAAGGCATTAACTGTAGAATTAATTTCTAAATATTTATTTCTATACTTTTAATTTATAAATTATTTAATTAAAAAAAAACTACATAATTTGTATATAAATTACGTAGAATAACAGTATTATCTTCTAAACATATCTTTTTCAAATAATACACAAGAATATGATATAATTTATTTGAATTGATTTATAATTTAAAAATTGCAATGAAAATAAAATAGATATATTTTTCATACTATTAGAAATGCATTATTGAATACGTACCCATATATTTAATTAAACAAGTAATTAGTTTTCGAAATAAAGTAGAAAGAGAATATAACTAGGTCAGGCATAATGATTCAAGTCCATATTTATTTTTTATGAAGAAATATATATTGTATATTTATATGTAAGGTTTGATCAATAATCAAATTAACTTTGCTATTACTAAATATATATAATTAAATAATAATTAAAAATTGTGGATATCAATGTAATTCAAATACAAGTCATGAATAAATTCATATTTAACAGAAAAATAATTGTAGCAACTAATTTCAATTATTAAATAAACTTTAAATATGAATTTTTGAAATATTTGTAAATAATTAATGATAAATACGGAAAAATCTTAGTTCTAATAATGTTTAATATCGCAAAATGTTATTTACATCAGATCAATAAAAATAGTATTACAATAATGTAGATATTTTCAAGTGGTTACTAATCATTAATAAATGGTAATAAAACTTTTCCATCCTTCCATCCTTAGCTGAATAAAATTTTCCAGCAATTTTCGGTTTTGCATCCATTCATGTTGACTACATTTTCGTAGACAATAGGTACCAAACAGCAAGAAGATAATGCTCCAAGCTGAGTTGCTTCAAATTCAGCTCTGCAATTATGAGCCATAGACCATCACAAGGCTTGGAAAGAGGCTCGTAACGAAGCTGAGTATATTACTCGGTATTTCAAAAGCCACAGTCGATTTCCTCTCATCATCCTGCCGCAGTGAGGTACTTGATAACCCCGAGACCGGGAGTGCCCTGGTTAAGCTTCGTCTCCCCCTTCTCATCTCAATGCTGGTTCAAGGACTTTTTCGGCAAAAAATGTACTGCAGATGGATGAAGAGAAGAACCCTTTTCGTTTACTGAACCCGTTACACCACTCTTTTTTGTGCTTGTTTTTTAATGCAAGGTGCACGACCAGAATGTTTTCTTTTTCATATTATATTTGGTCGTTGAACACTAATAAGAAAAGTTGAATCACAAGAATAATTTACGATTTTTTACTCTTAACAGTTATAAACAAACAATCACTAGTTAAAATTTATTTATTCATTTTACTTTTTGAATCAATATAATATTGAATTACTATAATTTATATATTTATTACGTACTCTTAATTTTATGAAGAATATGTAATTAGATTTTGAACAATTTTTTATTAATGATTTAAAATAGACATGCTGTAAAATATAATTAATTTTATTGGTAAAATTGGTATAATCAATTTTATAAGAATTCTAATTGAAAAAATTAATGAAAACAAAATTAAAAGAAGAATAGAAAAAAGATCAGATTTCAGAGAAATAATGTATTTTTAAATATTATTTTGATCTTATTTAATTAGCTGTAATAGATTAAACTAAAAATTTTTATAACAGACATTTTTTATTTCTTATAAAGATTTTGAAAATTAATATTTAAAAATTATTTGTATTCTGTAATAAATACATTAATTATATCAATAATTTTATTTAAAATATTTAAAAACATTTATATGAAAAATATCACTTTTTAAAAACAATTTAAAACATCAGTAATAATTTATTTATATCAAAGTTTTACATTAATACGAAGTTGAAACTGAAATTAAGATTATATTATACATAAGAATTAAGAAATCATTTAAAATATTATTTTTTATATAAATATAACCTTATAATAAAAATTTTCATAACGTCTTAAATTCATAAATTCATCAATCTTTTCATAAAATGTTGTTACTAGATAAAATTTTTAAATTATAAAAAAATAACCGTTTTAATAATTGTTCAATATATTTTTTATCAGGATTAAAAAGATTTACAAAGAATAAAATTTCATCCATATAATTTGATAGTTATTTCATTTATCAGTTTATTTATGTACTTTTGTTACACTTAGATTATTTTCCACTTTCTGGTTTTCATACTTTCTATTTAAGTTTTAGGAAGCAAAACCTTTCGATAAATGTGTTATATGTTAAAAAATAATATTTGAAAAATAATAAAAAATTTTTAAGCATTCAAGTATTTACATATGTTTAGTAATTACGATTTATTGATTGTATTTTGAAAATAGGATAAATATTTATTACTGTTTTTGTGTTGCAATTATGCAAGTCTCTAAGATGCAACGAAAATAAATGCGGACTACAAGTTACTTCTACGTACCATAAATGAATTGAAATAATATATCAAAGCCCAAAATTAAACAATGTCAATATCAAATTATATTAAATATAAAATAATTTGGCAATAATATTTGATGGTAAATAAGAAGAAAACAATGTGTATAATTATAAATTAGAAGCTGAGGTAATGGACTTAAGAAAAAAGAAATATTAATTATCACAACAGAAACACTTTGACATTAAAGTAACAATCAAAATAGAGGCATAGGAATCAGTCTAGGAAAAATTATAAATCGAATAACTTTATATAAATGATTTGATAATAAACGATGTCTTCAGTGAAAATGAAAACAATTTTTCTTTGATGGATTAACTCCAGTGTTTATAAATTTTATTTAATTCCTACTTAGTTACATTTTTAATAGAATTATTTATTACAATAATTAAGGTGTTACTTTACAAAATGTGGTATGTATTTGATTGTCGTAAAAATAAATTAATATTAAAAACAAAAATAACAATAAAGAATGAGATTAAAGAAAATTATTGGTCCTTTTTATAAAAAATAATATTCACACGTCAAATACTATTATATATCTATATATATATATACTTATATTGTCTTAAAATAAGAATCTGATGCCATGTGAAAGCTTACGCGATGCAACATTACGTTAAGTAGCTACATGGGCTCGCTTTAAAAAATGGGAATAATGAGATATTATTAGTCTAAATTAAAAGTAGTGATCTCACATTCAGATTCTATTGTTATAATTTTTCATACGAACGTTTAAAACATAGCCCATTAATACAAAGATATTTATTCATGACATTAAGGAACATAAATGTTTAAATCAAACTTCTACATTAGCCGATATTACATCAATAAAATATGGAATAAATTTTATATTATACAAAATAACAGATATATTTTTGTTGTTTATTGAATTTAAATGAATTAACGACAACAACAATCAAAATAATAATACCAACAATAAGGATAGTAAGAGTAATACATTATGACTATTTTTAAATAAATAGCTGATGTGTGTTAACTGATAAGCTTAAACATTTCATTTATCATCCAATTTTACTGTCTCTTTTGTCGCACGTAAAGAAACAAAATGTAAAGAAAGCACGAATAATAAATGTTTAGTACACGTTACAATACTATTTAAAATATATACTTTTATTATACTTTACCGCGAAAAATATAATATACAAATATTGCTTATTATTTAAAAATACAATATCAAGCACAGGAATCAATTGAGTATTATACAATAGAAAATTTCAAATGGTTTTGTATTCTGTTTATGTTTTGTACTTTAAACGGTGAATTAACCAATTGACCAATATTACTAAACTTACGTATACATACATGCATGAATAAAATTTGTTGATACTATAAATTATATAAAAGAAAAACGATATATAAAATTAGTTTGTAATTATATTTATATGATGGATCACCTCAGCATAAATGTTTGAGGAAAAATTGCATAAATAAATTGTTTAATTTATATTAAATTAAGAACAAAATACCTATTTTATAAATAAATAGTGTTCTACTATGTTAGTGAATATTTATCTTTGATTATTTATTGTCATAAAGATACTTTATACTTAGAAATCGAGAAATCTATAGCAAAAGAGAAAAATGGACCAAGTAAGTTATGGAGAGACAAAAAGAGAAACAGAGATAGAGAGAGTGCAAGAGAGAGAGAGAGAGAGAGAAGGATAGATAAATGAATTTTCTACCCTTAGACTGTATGTTAATGATAAGAACCGCAAATTTAATAAAGCTCCATCCAGTAATTTCGCGGAATGCAAATACCATATTGCTAGCATCTAAATACACGAAGTTTAATATTATTAAATTTTAGGTACAAAATGTACGTGTGCGATAAGTTAGATTTTATGGATAACTTTATTATATTAAAATCACATTATGAAATAATGGGTTTAATTTTATTCTTTTCATCGATTACACCATTATCCAACTTTCCACATTTTAAAAATTATATTATCTTATATTTTGATATGTACAAATAAATGAGAATTTTTCTTTTGACTCATAGTTTTATCTAAATTGATCGATTAAGTTTGATATTAACATCATTATTTTTTCATAGAAAATCAATTTAATTTATTTTTTATTTTATTTTTTAAAGCCGTATTATATTTTGGTAGAAATATTGAATTTAAAAAACAAAGATTTGTATACCATTAGTATAAATATCATTATAAAGAATTTAATTTAACTAAATTAAAAATAATCTACAGATAAATTTGGGGGTTGGGGTAATAATGAAAAAGTAAACACGAGAGTATATAAATTCAAAGTAAATTAATATTGTCTCCACAACTGTCGTAGAGTAAAACTTATGAAGCTAATTCAAAGGGGAAATTATTACTTGGGGTTGTCTTGAGTCACACCGGTATATTCATGTAATATTTTATTGTTTCTTACAGAATATTTTATTATTGGTAGAACTCGTAAACTTCATACTTTTAACTGAATAGTAAGTACATTATAAATTTGTTTTCAACAATAATTTTAAAATACTAAATAATAATTGAATGCACAAAAAATTCATTTTTAATTATATGAAATTGAAAAATATTTGTAATTTATAATAAAAAAAATAAGTTGTATTTTTACTATATTTCACTATTTTTAATTGAATGTAGAATAGAATATTTACATAACATGTTTGAGTAGTATTTTAAAATATTTATATTGTACATAATAATAATTAAATTCCATAATCTATTTAAATATACATTCATAATATTATTTGAAATTATATATTTCATGATAATTATATAATATATGACAATTATATATATTTGAACTGATAAAAATAAAATGTTTATTAAGTACTATTTTTATACTGCATAAATTAAAATTAAAAAGAAATAAATAAAAGCTTGAGATTTAATAAATGGTGTCATTGGATAATAATTATTAATATATGATAATATTATTTAAGGATTTTACTTTTTTTCGGTGTCTGTAGTACACTATCTTATAGGGTGCTATAATGATAAAGCTCTTAAGTAAATTAAGAATTCTGTATTGTTTATTATCATTCTTTTAAAGCAAACATAAAGACTTATATGCCTTTGTCATAAAAAGGTCTTTATTATCTATGAACATTTTTTTACAATAAGCAAATTAATTTTAATAATTTAAAGCTTTTTTCAGAATTATCGTATACATTAATTTATTAAAGAATTTATATATTTAAACTAATTTACTTAATTAACTAATAATTAAATAATTAAATATAAATTTCTATTATAAGAAAAATATAAAATATTATTCGAAATCATATTAATTTAAAATTATTGCAAACTTAATTGCGTAGCAGTAATTTTGATTAATAATCTTAAATTATAATTTTAATTTTATCTATTAACTTTCATAAGATCTATTTTTAATAAATAATATATTTTTCGATAAAATTTTTGTAAACAATAATACTAGGAAATATAATCCGATACTATTATTGGTATCAGTTAAAAATGTTTTCTTGTACAATTTTTCAAATGTTTAATTCAATATTTATTAATATTTTATTATTTATTATATAATTTTAATAATATTATACATAAAATTACACTATTATTACAAAAATTAGTTTTTTAAAAATAATACTGAATCTTTCTTTCCTGTCTTATCTATTTCCTTTTATTTATTTGTGTGAAAGCTTTAAGTATGATAAGGTTATATATTTATAATTGATGTAAATTATATTTTTAAAGTGTACTTTTGTATATATTTTAGTAAGCTTTAATGCAGAAATAATAAATAAATGTAATTTACTTAGTAGTCTAAAAATTTTAGTTTATTCTATATCCGTGACTTCATTTCCTTATACCAATTACAAAAGAAATTTTAAATAAATCATGAAAAAAAGAAAACAAAATTTTATAGGAAGCTCATTTATTTCAAAATAAATTATTTTAAATAATATATGTAAAGTAATATTTTCTCGAGTTTTATCGTCTTAATAGTTAAGAAAAAGCATAATTATTAAAATAAATATAAAAAGCTCTTAAAATGTAAATAAACAAAATTATAACATTATTTTTATTAGTATAAGATTTACTTTTATTCCATAATAATAAAATCAACAATAAAATATATAATAATTTGACACATAATTTAAACTGTGAGAGGGTACATTTTTATTAAAAACAGTATATGAAAATTGTATTTTGTACAAAAATATTAGTTTAATGATTTAATTCTCAATTAGTAAACCAATTATAAATAATTAATGTAAACAAAACTTGATTGCATCAGATATTAATGTTAAAGTTAATAAAAAAAATAGTTAATGAGTCAAATTCGAGTAAAGTAAGAGAGATTGAAGAGCAATCAACAGAAGAGATCAGAAACGACTTAGTCCACGAAGAAGAAAAGTAGACAAAAGCTAAAGTATTAGAAATGTCTACGGTATACAGAGTGAGCAAAACAGTGGGAGAGAGATATTGTAAAACGCAATGAAAATGAAAGAGGGAGAGAGAGAGAGAGAGAAAGAAAAATAGAGAGAGAGAAATAGAGACAGCGAATGAGAAATTGGGAACAGAGAAGTCTAGAGAAGATTCTTAGTGTGTCGCTTAGCACCCTATCTGCAGGGATCTTCGTGACCCAACCAACCCCCGTTTTCCAATCCCAGACAAGGGCTGCGTTTGTCGTGAGCATTACTCACTCGATGCGTTTCTCTACGCGTAAGGTCCTTTCTCTCTTACTCACCAACGGCAGTTTGCTACTTCAAGCGACTACATTAGGGAACAAATCTTCTTCTTTTGGCTCGCCTCCGGTTGTCACGCTCATTGTCACCCCTCGACTCTTTACTCTACTCTCTCTTTCTTTCTCTCATTTTTTGCCTGTTTTCTATATATTTGTATATCCATGCCTTTTCAGTTCTCTCGACAATCTATTTTTGCAGGGAACACAAATACTCTTAGTAAAGTGAACCTTATCTAAAACAAATGTCTTGGTAACAGTGTCAATTTGTTGCGGCTAATACTAATGTTTAACATATCGGTCTTTATTAAACTAATCAATGCCAATGCCTGTTTTTATTAGATTTACTTTTCAATATTATTTTTAAATATTTTGCTCATAAAAAATTTATTCTTTATAATCAGGTTTGAATAAATTCAATTACGTCTACATTTTTCAAATGTTTAGTACTATTGTATAATATTATACGTGCTCTATTATATTGGTATATTGATATACTAGCATGTTAGAACTTAAAAATTTATTAATTTGAATTTTTTAAGGGCTATTGAGAACAATGTAATAAATAATCTCTATTGCTGAATTATGAAATAACATTTTATCGAAATTTACATATATTTTTTAATATGTTATCATTTTAATTAGTTTAAATTTTTTTTAAATATAGACAAAAATATGCATATAAGTTACTATAATAATTTATTAAGTACAATAATTAATTAAAATAATTACTACATATATATTGAAATATATAGTATACAATAATAATTTGTGGAATTGTGCAAATTTCTATCAAGATCATTTTTTGAAATTTAGTTTAAATTTTATTCTTCAAAAATTTTTGCATATAACTTATTTCGTTAATTGAATTATGTGTAGAGTTATCTATTTATATTTTAATTAATATATAAACTTAAATTTTTACCAGTATTTTTTATAACAACATAATAATATTATAATGTAATCAAATAAATTAAATAATTAACAGTACTTTTTATGATAATGAGATTTAGAATGGCAATTTTTATTTATTAAAACTTGTTCAAATACTATTGAAGAAACGAGCTTTAATCATTAAATTATATTAAAAAAATTTTTTAAAGAATTGACTATTATTATTAATATATATTATATTTGGAAAATTTATAATTATATTTAGAATATTTATAAGCTTTGGATCATAATATCTATTAAATATTTTAAACTTTAATAATCAATTTTATTAATAAAAACGATTATTTAAATAAAGATAAAAATAGAAAGCATATTATCAAGTATCTATTTATTTTTAAATAAAATCTAATACTGCTGAAACAATATAAAAAATATAAAGTATAGTGAAAGAAATTTTACATAGTTTATATAAGTAATTCTATATTTTAAGTGGATCGAGGTTAGCGTTTTCTACTATTACTGCCGAAAGACAGATATAAATCACCGCATTTTCAGATTGTCTTTTTATCAGTGGCTTTTTTACAGCCTATGTACCACTCTCTTATTGTATGTACAGATGATCACATGAACCACATATACAGACGCGTACTCTGTGACCATCACTGACCCTTGTGGTCATAAATATCCCCATTAATATTAAGTTAGGCATGTGCGAGCGCATGAGGGTGTAAAAAAGTAGATATAGAATCGGAGGAGGGATAGCGCGTGAGAAAAAATCTCGTATTCCTCGGAAGAATTTCATATATGGGGGACCGTGAGGTTCAGAGCAGAGGTCGAACAGAGAGCTAACAAAACTTGCACTAAGACAGATGGGAATTTGCTTTGCGAAAAAAATCCATTGCTTTAGCGGAAAATATTTGGCTTATTTTTTCAGCTTTATCTGTTCTAACTTAAAAATTTTTATTTAAAAATTATTAGTTACAAAAATAAGTTTTAGTTGAAAAGCTAAAATGATAAAATAATTCATCTGATTTTTATTTTATACTAATAACATGGTATTATATTGTTATTTTATTTAAATATCTCAAATGTATTGAAAAATGATATATAATAAAAAAACAATTAAAAATAATAATTTAATCCATATATTTATTAATGAATTATACCGAAATATTAAATAAATTACAAATTATTATATTATATGTGACTAACATATTAATATACAATATTAATAACTATATATAATATTTATATGAAAACTTTAAAGATTCAAAATACTCATGTAGTATTTTTAATAGTAAATATAAATAATACATATCCATATTTACACACATGTATTCATTCTTACATATACATATTCAAATTGTCTATTCATAATATTTACCGTGAATTTTGTCAACGGCGTACAGTTTAAGTTCTTTCTTAGTATATTTTGAGAAGTATATTAAAAGTATAACCGACTAGTACACATTCGTAATATTTTCTTTCTACAAATATAGCAATATTATTTTCGAAACTCGAAATTATCGATATAGTTCAGTCATCTTATCAATTAAGTCTTCACTTCTTTTTTTATTATAGTAGTTATGTTTATCGTTGCTTGCAACAATTTACTCGACTTGTAAAACGAAGAATAAAGTTAATTATTAGGTGTGTCTATTTCTTAGTACCTGTAGAAAAAAGAAGAAACAGAAAAAAATATAATTACGGATTAATAAATAACTTGATTTATATTTTTCTTAAATAGTTCATTACTTTTTTATTAATTATTTCAAAACGGTAATTTTACATTCTTTATAATTATTAGTTATGCAGATAAAATTATTTTTTTATGTTATAATATCCTCATAATTATAAGTTGACAGAAACTAATGTAAAAATCTTTAAAAAATCTTAGGAATTATATCAGATTCCCTGTTACAAAATGTTAATAAAATCAAATGTATAAAAAATATAGAAAATTATATACAATTTTATTTTTATCGGTTTCAAACGAAATATATTTAAAGTATACTTATTCAATATTAATATTAAAAGACTCATAAATGTAGTACACCAGATCGAAGATAGAATTATAAGAATTATTAAAGTTTTGAACTTAATTTTCCTTCTTTAAAAGATTAAAGTTTATATAAGTATTTTTTAAATGTAATTATAATTAATGAATATATTAATTTCAGTATAATTGATAAGTTCTATGAATTGATAAGTTTAGAATTTAAATATCTTTTTATTAATGTATATATATTATACATGTAAGTATGAGCAGAATGTAATTTAATAATAAATGATTGCAATTTTTTATAATTTTATTTACAAAAAAATTAATTTGAATTTAAAAACTGTAAAAGGTGTAATCTAATATCATTAAAATTTGTATTTTATTATATAATTTTTTATTTTAAGACTATAACAAATACATTTTTTTTATATTGCCTTACAATTGAACTATTGCAGTATATATATATAGTATTTTTCATTATCTTAAACAATAACATGTTCTATAAATTTATAGAACTGAGTTTCTAAATATATATTCTTAGAAAAACTATTTTTTTACTATTCTTCATTCGTTATTATTTTCCTACTATTCATCCATTATTACTATTTGCATTATTTATATATATTATATTAATAGTTAATTAGAACACTAATTTACTCCAATTAGTTATTTTTTATAAATATATTTTAAAACAATAATGAGTATAAAAAGAGCATTTTTAAAGTCGATAAAAGGGTTATTATAACCGAGTCAGTAATTCCATAAATTTAATAAATCAATTATTTGCAGTTAAGCGTTCAGTTCTGACAAGTAATCGATATCATCAGCTCAACTATGTGTTATTCAATACTAATACCAGTAGTTTTCAAACAACTGACAGTGTACGTAACAGCCATTTAAGTGAATAGGGGTATTACATAACAAGTTAGGTGCCAGGATGTCCAATATATAGTTATAAGGAAGCGATTTAACGTGCACTATTGACTCCATCCAATTGAAAATTGTGGTAAAGTCTGCTTGCTCATGTATGGCTCCCCTCAAAATATGTTCTTCGTTCTACGGCCCTCATTCCTTTCTTTTTTCTTACTACGTGTTGCCTCTATTGCTTCTCTTTTTAACTACCGCTACTGACCGCTACTGACACTACTTCTACTCTGCTCTTCATGGCCGATCGACTAGTCTTTAAAATCGGTCGATCGTCTTTTCACTGGGCGGCGAAAGTGTTTGATGTCGTGTGACGAATGTTCACGTTGGACGCGCCTTCTCTCTTTCTCTTTCTCTCATATTATGCTTCTTCACCATACTCCCTCGCTCTCTACTTGTTTTTGACCATCTTTCTTCAGTCCATATATACTAGCATACCACATTTGCGAAATGAAAAGATTTTACCGACGTTATTGAATACCATAGGATATCTTGGAATATTTATAAGCCAATCACCAAGAATATGTTATGTTTTTCTCTATTTCGAATTGACTGTTAAAGATATTTTTAAATATTTTTTTATATATTATGTATTTAAAATTTTAATTTTTTCACAATAAATGATTTTTAACAATAAAGAGAAATTAAAACATGGAAATTTAAAATTCAAGAATGGAAATAATTATAAAATATATACATAAATTGATAAATTCATCAGATTGATCATTATTGCATAATATACTTATATCGAATATGGAAAAATTTATGTAGTTATTAAATATTGTCTTATTTTTCTTTTTTATAAAAAATAAATAAGATAAATTTGGCACATTTGACAAATTTTCAGCATATATTCTATATTATAACTCTTTTTTTATTACTTAAACGCTAGAACGAATTATATAAATCTTTAGTTTATCTAATTTTAAATTATTTTATATATCAATATGAATGTATACGTGATATATTACAATGCGGAAGTAAGTTATAATCCGTTGTTTACAAACTTGATAAATCTTAATTTAAAAAAAAGGATAAACTCAGAATTAATAAAAATTAACTTGAGAGTCAAAGTGTTATTATAATTACTAAAGTAAACTTGATACATAAAATTGGAGGCTTTTTAATTTATTAATATATAATCGAAATAATTTTATAATTATTTATGAATACAGTATATACATTTCATTTTCAAGATCCATTGAGTAATATTCTTAAAATAAGTTTCTTATTTATTTTGATACCATATAATATTAAAGAGAAGAATTTTTTTGTCAACTTTCTACATGACATTTGGAAGATTTATATATCTAATTGATAGACTCTATTTTAATTTTATAATTTTTAATTACATTTTATAGATTTTATTTAATTTTTTGTATTAAAAAATATAAATAATAATTATTGAAAAATTGATAAACTATTAACAATCTCATTTATTAATAAAAAATAATATAAAATATAGAATGCATAGATAAAATCAATATAAATTAATAAAAGAAACAATTTCGATGTTATTTTCAGAAATAGTAAGTAAAAAGATATAAACTTAAATAGATCATCTTGAAAACAACAACTTTTCCAATATTTCAATGCAACAATTTAACAAATTAGAATTTGAAAACTACGACAATAATTTCTAATTGTATAGATAGTAACTGTACAAAAATTTATTGTATAATAATTTAATGTATCCTATTTTATTAATTTCTGTTTTCAATAATGTGCCATGTTGGAAAATAGAGTAATTGTATTTTGTCTTTTATTGTATTTCATAACTAATATTTTAAATAAACAAATATTTAAAATTTTTTTTTAATTTGTTATTAAAATTAGATAAACAATTGATTATTAAATATATTCAAAAATTTTAATATTTATGCAAAGTTTTATTTAAAGTTTTAAACATATGTAAAAATTAGAAAGCATTAGTAACTATTGTAAAAGTACTATTGTAAAATGCATACAAATTTTTAAAAATTTATATACAATCTAATCCATGATAAAAATAATCAAAGCGAGTACTATTTACGGATTTTCACTCAATCTTTTTAATAGTATAACTTAACATAAGTTCTATTAAACTATAGTACATTTACAAAGAATGCAAATATCCTTGAATTAATTTCAACATTACAATTTGATAGTTTATCTTTTACAATAATAAGAAATTAAATAAAGAATAAGTAAATAAAAAATACATTTAATTATTTTATTTTTTCATAAACCAAAGGGGCATGGAAAGGAAAAACAAAGGAAAACTTTAATCTCCAATCCGTTTTCGATAGATTTCGTAATTTTTAATTAGTTAAGAAAAAAAACTTCTGAATTAAAAGAAATTGATCAACTCATAATTAAATATATAATAAGAAAAGATGCATATAAAAATATATTAAGTTAATATTATAAGTTTATATTAAGAAAAGTATATTTTAAAAATACTCCATTAAAATGATTATAAAAATTAATCTTATTAATTCACTTCAAACATTTAATAATTGTATTTTCAAATGTAAATATTAGATTATTGATATTAGAAAATTAAAATTTCATAAAATTGTCATAGAAAAAAAGAAAATTAACAAATTATACATTTAAACTATATATTTAAATTATAAATATTTTCAATGTATATCAAAATAAAAAATAAAATAATTAAATATATATATGATATATTTTTAATCTACAAATATTTTTAAATTAAATCAATTTATATATATATATATATATATATTAAGAGTAATAGCTTTTAAAACATTGTATAATTAAATAATTTTAAAAATAATTTTTCTAGTTACTAATAAAAATAAAATAAAATGTACTAGGTTTCTTTAGAGGTGTTATATAGCAATTAGGTTTATCCAATTAAAGCTTCTAATCTGAAGCGCATTCCTATGTTTATACAAATTTGCCGCCTTTCTGTTATCTAAGAGACTTAGTTGTTCTTACTTATCCATTGTCTTGGGGTTCAGTTTGTGGGGGTGATCTTAAATCTAAATTGCAATCATTTGTCAAGATGAATGCTTTGAACACGCGAAAAGCGGTAATCTTCCATAGAGACTGAAATTACTGCTAAATGCGATGGTCTAAATAAGTGCGCATCTGGGTATGCAAGTAAAATAAATTAAATAAGTTCTTCACTCTAAAAAAGTGGCGATTGAAATCAGTAGTCTAATAGCAATTCATAATCTAATAATAACTTAAAATATTAATAATGGAAAAATATTACCCTTAAAGTAAGTAAAGATCCAGGTAAAATGCCAAGTGTAGAGAGAGTTTGTTCGTCATCCGTTAGTTCATGGTCCCCAAGCATTACATGTTGATCATATGGCCCTGCTTTATAAATATGCATAGTCTGTGAAAATATATTAATTTAAATTTATATTACTAATGTTATAAAAATAAATATTCATAATAATAATTGTAACAATTAAATATCTAAAATATTTAAATATAATGAAATCATTAAATACATATTCAGTAGACATATATAACATAATTAAATTTATAAATTAGTAGTAAAAATTCTTCGTACCACGGAAATTAGAATTTAGAATTTTAACGTAATGTTTCATATAATACACTCATTTATATGAAAAATAAATCTTGCAACATCTTATTCAAACACATTAAAACAGAGTTTTATATTTAACTAAATTTGTTAATAAATCCAATATATAAATAATTTAAAATAAAAGTTTTAACATTAGTTTATGAGTTACGAAAAGTAGAAATTTTATAATTCGCTGTTTATGAAGCAAAAATACTAAAACAAGAACACAAAAAAAATTAAACTGAGTAAAAAGCATAAAAAAATAAGTAAAAGAGGACGAATAAGAAAAGTTTCAAGCACCGCGAACATCTTGAACATGCACCCGATAATTGCTTAATTTGTAGAAGCACACCAATATTGCTTTTTACCGAAGAGTGTGATTTGTAAGTGTAGCGACGTAAACACAGCCAGTTTCGTTTTACGAGCTCCATGGTGCCTCACGCCTAAGTACATGATTCATAATTTACTACGTATATAGGAGCGTGTGCCACGTTAATTCAAGTTTACATTATTACAGTGAGAAAAGGACAGCAATATAATTTAATGTAGATGCAAAATATTGAAAATGAAAATGACTTGAGATCATTATCAATAAAAGCTTATATACAGTATTTATAACAAAATGGATATATCTACGAATATAAATAAATAGGGATAAAAAATACTTCAATTCAATATTATTGAAATTATATTTATTTGAATTGCATTAATATTAATGTTAATATAATTCTGTTTTCAAACGATCAATATTAGAAAATGAAGAACCTTAAAATTCATTATCTCTACTGCCACTAATTAATGGTGTTCCTTTCTTAAATAATTATATTTACAATGGACATTATCAATATTATTATTATGTAGATTATGCACTAACATTTATCTCATCTTTTAATTTTCCTTTTTTAAATTATAATACTGTTTAAAATATATTATAAAACATTCAATAGTTATAAAAAATATAATTATAATTTAAGATAATTAAACCACTTGATTATATAATATATGATTTTATAAAAATATAGATGAGTTTTACATAGTATTTTTATAAACTAAATACATATTTCTATATTGAGAATGCTTATTATATAAAAATATGTATATTCCTCAAATATTACAAGATAATATGATCCAGATTAGAAAATCCAGAAAATTCTTCAATTATAATATGATTTACTTACATAAAAATTTAATCATATTTTATTAGAATAAAATGACATATTGCCATAAATATATAATTTTATATACAACAATTTTAATTTTAATGCAAATCATAAAAACTATAATTTTAATATAAAAAGATTTTAAATAAAAATCATTAGTATACATAAATATTTTTTTATGTTATATAAACGTGTTATTATTAACTAACGTTAATAATAATTTTTTTTTTTTAATTACATTTGAAAGTAATTACGAAAATAGTTTACATAATTTATATTTGTAATTCTTAAATTACATACTAATGGCATGTGTTACAAAATGGTAAATATGTTGAATTATAATTATTTAGATATATTACCTTGTAATCTTATAATATAGTAGTACTTATAAAATTACGAATTCTCAATAAAAAGAAATTTAATTCAAACTTCTGTGATGATTGTTGGCTTGCTAACTTTATTTCTGTATAGCTTTATTTTATATAGAACTTTAAAAAATTTGATTTACAAAAAGCAAGTTTAAAGTATGTATATGAAATAAAATTTGCTTTTAACAATAAATATTTTTGAAAATCACATTTTATTCTTAATTTTAAATTTATTTAATATAGTGAACTCTTATGATAAAAGGTTAAGAAATTGTTTAAAATTTTATTTTACACAAAACTAAATGGTGATATAGCATATATTACTTAATAAAGATAAGTATTTAAATATTTTTCTGTAAATAAGATCTGTTTAGGATTATAATAAAATTTATTAAAATTAGTCATTTTTTATTCCATTAAGTAGTACTATCGTTTACAAAAGTTTGTAGTAATGACAATGAACAAATAAAAATGTATTATTTTCATAAATCATGTACTGGATATAATCATTTTTAAATATATTTTTTTAATTAAAAATGATATTATATTAAATGCATATTAAATTTAATTAAATTAAGGAATATATATGGTTCCTGAACAACAAAATTTAATTAATATTATAGATATTAGTATTACTTATTCATTTCTATAATTTATATTGGGAAATTAATTTATTTGTTTGTATTGTGCAAGCAAAAGGAAGGAAATTTTTTTAACATTGAACAAAATATAAAGAATAATTATCACAACATTTATAATTATTTTTTGAATAATTAATTTGTATTTATATTTACGGTTCATTATTAATAACAATAGACCTGTTAAGCTAAATTGAGCCTCTCGATTAAATAAATTTATTTTAAAATTTGATATATTGATTTACTCTACGATAATATCTTTAAATATTTTCTAATTAAATTATTAAAAATTTGTTTCCATTATTATAGAATAAATTGGAACATTTAATGGTTGTTTCTATTATGTAACTAAATTATGGGATCATAAAAACAGGTTATTTTAACTAAAATTATTCTGATTTTGTAAAAGCAATTTGAACAAACAAAGAAAAATAAAGAATTGAAAGAATTTGAATAAAAAATGGAAAATTGAAGATTAACCAGTCATAAAACTTTTGCAGCATAACAAAATCAAATTCAATACATATACATCATGATTTTATAAACTAAGTAATTATCTATGTCTTATTTTTCAACCTTTTCCATTTATTACGTTAATATATTATCATATGTTAATTATTCATTAAATAAAGTTTTGAAATTTGGTATTACAGAAAAACAATCAGTACAAAAAACATCTTTTTAAAAATTTAAAAATGTATAATAAGATAACTAAAGTATTAAATATGTTAAATAAATAAATAGTCCATACAAAATAAATAATATATATAATAAAGACTAACACTTTGAAATTTAATTATTATTTAAATTAATGATTCACGTATAAAAATTAAAAAAATATAAATATTTTTAAAAAATAATAATTTGCAGTTGAAAGTAGCATTAAAAATATATAATAAACGCAGATTGCTTGAAATATAGAGTGTTACGTATCCCCTCTCCTTCTCTTATTTATATTCTGCTATGATCCGAATAGATTCTACGGATGAAAAAAAGTACTTTTCATAATAATAAATTCATAATAAGAAAAGCAAAACATAGAGAAGAAGCAAAATCCTACAAAGATTAATAAAAGAAGAAATAAACAAAAAGAAAAAAGGGTACAGAAAATAAAATATAAAAAGAAAGTTCTTAGTGTTCAACAATCAGAAGAGAGTAAAGTGGAGAAGATGAAGGTCTGTTATTAGGATCGAGGTTTATGCCTTTTTCGGGTTTTTGCCATTGCCTCCGCGAGATGGCTTCAGCTTTACAATATAAATACGCTGATAGTTTAAGCACACTTCCCAGAGCTCCAGTTTATATGCTAACCAGCCATAACTATGCTTTAAAACTTTTGACCAGCAACGATAATGGGGTTCAGACATTCAGACTTCTTTCGCGAACGAGCACCAGATAACTAACCTCAAAGACTCAAGTGAGTTCATGCTTCCAGTTCAATGTTTATCATTAGACTTTTTCATTTTTATTTAACTCTGTTATTGTCATAATTAATTTATTTAACCATATAAATATAATGTACAGTTATATTGCATTATTTATTTTTTGAAGTTCAAAAAGTGATTTCTTAGTTAAGTACTCAAAACCAATAGATATTTAGTACATCTATTTTGTAGTATATGTATTTAAATTAATTTTATACATAAATAATTTCAATAGAATTTATATTATTATTTATAATACTATTTATATTTTTTTAATGTATGATAAAGTAATAGATAAAATTTTTATACCATAAGCTTTAATTCTTTCAAAGTATTTTCTGATGATACGGTTAATTCATGTGATCCTTTCACCTTTCGCCCTCTTCTTAGTGGTCTATTATTTGTTACTAATAATCCATCAGATACCTGTTAATATTTATATCTTTTTGAATAAATTATATCTTATACTTTAATACATAAATACATTATAAACCAAATAACTATAATTCATTTGATTAGATGTGTCATTTTAATTAAAGTTTATATTATTTTAAGAAGAATAAAGTTTAAAAAAATAAACATTACAGTAAGAAATAAAATAATGAATTTGATGAAATACCGATAAAACAAATAATATGAGAGATGACTTTGATGTTAAACAGGTGCAATACCTCTAAAAAGAAACTTGACTAAGCGAATACATATAAATCAAAGGGAATTACTGTCTTTAATCATTGTAATTACCGCAAAGCTAATATCTTTATCAGTTAAGTTAATCTTAGGCAACAGTTAATTTTAAAAAAGTTTTACGAATAAACTATATAATTCACTATGACCTACTCTCTTTTTCTCATTATTTTTTTCTTTACATCTTTCTTCTCTTCTTATCTTTTTCTCCTTTTCACACTCTTACTACAAATTACTCACCTCAGTGCCGCTTCTTCCTTCATTGTCTTCCAAGCGCTTTATGTAAATTGTTGCCTTTTCGTACTTCAGATTTTTTTCTTGCTCCTGTTGTAACCTGTCGAACATGCATCCAGTACAGGTTTCTGAAAATAAAGACAAGATCATATCTCAACAGACATTGTTTTCTTTTGTGTGTCTAATTATATATCCTAATATAACCAGTTTATTAGAATTCATTCATTTTGTTTTTTAATATACAAATAGTATAAATATTTTTAACAAGCACTTTTTGTTAAGATTGGAATTTTAACAAATTTTATTCTAAAATTATTAATAGAATAGTAGATTTATATATTAGATATATTATTTAAAAATTATATAATTATGCTATTGTTTAAAACAAACGATTCTTTTAATTAATAAATAAAAATTATTAAATATATTCTAATAAACAATAAATGTTTATATAAAATAAAAATAATTTATAAATAAATCTTTTTTTAGATTATATTTCATATGAAAAATTGAAAGTTAATAAGCTAAGATAACGCCTGTAATAAATTTATATTATTTTTGAATGAAATAATAATAACTGATATTATATTTTAATATATTTTAATAAAGATTTATTATGTAATGAGAACAGATATTAATTTAATGTTATATACACTACTGAGTGTATAAACTATATTCCCTCGTACTAATTAATTATTTGATTGTCGCTTTATTTTTTAAATTCTTTCTACAAAAATTTATTTTTCATATTTAAAATAAATTAAAAAAAAACTAAATAATTTTATTTAAGAGGATTCACCAATATATTTAAATGTTTAATATTAAAATAAGATAAAAAATAAAGAAAAATAGAGAACTTAAATCAATAATTAGTGGGGACATTTCCTGATTGTGAAATGATTCCATATAATTTAAATCCTACTATCGAGTTATTCAGGATCGTATTTTGGATAGTAAATAATAATTAAGAGAGAATCAGAAAAGTTTTATATTCACAGATAATTATTTTTATTATATTTATAAATTAATCACGTTAAATAGTTTTAAAATTATAAAAAAACAAAAAAATGTAAATATTCAATAATGGGCTTACAAACATAAATTCAAGGTTCCAGGATTTACTATTAATATTAAGTTCAAAAAATATAATTATACAAATCATTAATTACTTTAATATGATCGTGAATTTTAATATCTTTGTAACTTATATTTTCTTTGATATTTACGTTTAATAGTTTTAAATGCTTTTACTTTATATATTAGTGATAAAGTTTAAAGAAAAATAATAATTTTCAGAAAACCTATTTTATTGAGAATATAACTTTTGTTTTTTTTGAGATCAAATTTCAATAAAATTTTATTTTTCTCTGAGACGTTTAGTTTCCACTGAATTAAAAATAATCAAATTTAAATATATGTTTAGAACTGCTTATTATTGAATTACTTGCAGTAAAGTATACTTAATTCTAAATAAGTATTATTTTGCTTAGCGTTCTACAATTTTGCAAAATGAGAAAATAATTTTGTTAAACCTTATTTTCTGTTTGGAAGAATAAGCCATATATGATAATATGAAAGTTAAAGAAATAAAAATGACAATTTTTTTCTTCTCTAATTAATTTTTATTTTATAATATACATAAAAGTTCTAATTCCAACAAAATTGATATTAATTAAAAAAATTTTAAGATAATAGTTATTTTTAGGTTAATTCAAATAAAAAAGTAAACACTGAATTTATAGTTCAATATGAAATTAATTAAAAAATGTTGAAAACATATACAAATAAAAAATGGAAAGTAAAATGTTTAATACTTTTTAATATTTGAAGTTTCAAAGATATTAATGACGTTAATTATGTATTTCATAAACGTTTTCATTTTTTGATCGATTTTATGATCAATTTAAAATATTTGCTTCAGTTATTATACTAAATATAACACGCTGTTAGTTGTATATAATTTTTCTATAAATATTTTAAATATTTAGAATTATTAAATTATAATTTATTAAAAACTAAGTTCGAGATTTTCAGATATGCAATGAATATAGATAATTTTTCAATATGAATAAAGCATCAATATAAAAAAAGTAAATTTTTCTGTATATAATTGAATAAAGATTAATTGAAATATTGTAAATGTTTATAGTTTAAAACAAAAAATTCATTATTTTCTGTATTAATTTTTAAAATAATTACAAATATATGCATTTATTTTTCTTTTCTAGGAATGAATAACAGAAAAATTTAACATGAACATAAGATATTGATATAATTATGTTTTAGTAAAAAATGTTTCAGAAGAAAAAATAGGAAAAAAACTATAAACTATATAAAATGCAATCAAATCGTCAAATTAATGTAGGAGAAATATAAAGTCTCGTTCAAATTATCTTTTAGTAGTAAAAGGTTAGTTATTCTAGGAAAGTAGATGAATTTGCTGGAGTTTAGGACTTAGCTCTTATCCATGTATAATAGATCTTTCTCCCAGCTAGCCGTTGATTAATATAGTAATTAATAATATACGGTGACCATGGGTCTTGCGCTTAAGGGGTGCTATAACTGCTTGAGGGCAAGAAAACCTACATTGTTTTAGCTACTGTAACTTGCTAACTGAACGTGCAAAAAAATATTTTACAGATGAGAGAGACAAATAGATAGAGATAGGCAGATGGGGAGATAGAAATAGCAATTTTTATATATTTCTAAATCCTGCCTATAATTGTAAATATATTACTTTTTTTTTAAGTATATCTAGTTCAGCGAAATAATGATATATTTTAAGCTAAATTTGACTAAAGACTAGAAATTTCTATTAGTTCAATTGAGTATATATTATATACTAAAAAATATCAAACACAAATTTAAAATAATATTTAATACTATGTAAATAACTAAGATAAACTAATACTAAGATAAAACTAATTTAAAAGTTTTATTTTAACAAATGACGAAAGTATATAATGATTCAAAAAATTTTATTTGTTTCAAATAAAATATTTTTAAGAAATTATATTTATATATAGTTTATAATAAATTAAAAATAAATTTGTTTAGGTAAAACAATTAATTTTATTGTAAGTTAGTTAGTAAGTAAGTACAGAAGTAAGTAAATTTATATTGACAGGAACTGCTTTTGAATGAATTTAAATGTCCCACACTGTCAAACCCAAATATGAATAGATATAATAGATTTAGATAACACTTCCCAAAATCATTCTCTTTAGAACTAAAATTTATATTCTAAAAAATAATTTAATATAACCTGATTCGATCAATCTTAATGTTAATTCATATGATGCAAAAAATTGAAAAATATTATATATAAACTAATGGTTAGTTATGAATATTTTAATTTCGTATGCATGCTAATTTTATTAATTATTTGCCAATTATTATAAATTTTGTTCAATGTGAAACAACATTAATAAATGTACCAATTAAGCTTTCATATTACAAATAATATGAAATTTCTTAATATTTCTGTACAATTTACATTTAGTAGGATAGGATAGATAAGTAATTTGTTTTTAATGGTAAGAGAAAATGATTTTAACTAGAATATTGGATAAAAACATTTTTAATGTAATTCTGATTTATTTTATGGTGTTTTTAATTATTCAGATTTATGAAAAGTAAAAATCTAGAAATTATTTAATACCTTTTTATTTGAAGATATTGGATATTAGTAAAATTATCAAAATAGTACAATTAAATCAAAACGCATTAAGTATATTTTGTACTACAAGAATAAAAAATGTATAATCTATATGATTACTCAAATGACATTTCTTAAAGGGGCTATGTAGTAATAAGCTTGCTCATTTTATTCTATTTTTTAAAAGCAAAATTTTCATCAAATATTGTTTATATATTTACTTAAAATTTTTTTAAGATTTTCATAATTTTATTTTCTAAAAAGTAAAACGCTGGACTTATTATATTGTGAAAAATGTTAAATGTATAGTTTTTTAAAACTTGTTCATTATTTTTGCCAAGTTCAGATTTTTTTGAAAAAATTAAAAAGATCGTTTGAAGGTATTAAGTAAAGTACTTAAAATTTTTCATTGATTTTAATGAATTTTTTCTATAAACGATTAATGAATCCCATTTTTTAATAAATATAGTTAATTCGTAGGCAGCAATTCTTTAATTCGAGATTAAAATTCTTTATATTCAAACTATGTACACACACACACAATATAGTTTTAAATAATAACTTTACAAACGTTCATATATAAATTTATTATTAAATAATTATTTAATTATTAAAAAATTCTTTATCCACGATGTTTAGAATTAAAAATAATTTTGTGAGTTTAAATTTTCTACAATTTAAAAAAAAATTATATCAATAAGTATTAGATAAAAAGACATGTTTTTTGCCTTTTTTTTAAGAAGTTTAAAAATTAATTGTGAAAAATGTAATCAGTTCCTCACGTTAAAAAGTATTAAAAAACCTATATTAGCAATTATTTTTATAGAATTACGTTTTTCTAAAAAGTAAGAATTATAAAAACTTCTTAACAAATTACAAAAAATAAATGTTATACGCTTATATTTTATTTATATAACGATAGACTTTATCGAAAATGTAGAGAACTCAATGCTAAATACGCATTTGTCCCAATAGTCCGATAGCATTCATTGCTAACTTTTTGTTTCTCCATTTTATGGTTTGACTATACTTGGATAGTACTTCAGGGAAATAGAAGCGCGAATATCACCGATGTATTTTATCCCTTAGTATTGTTGTCTGTTACTTTCAAACAAGTGATTCTGAATTCGGCTTTTATATTTTTGTGGAAACTATACTTATACTATTTTTCAAATCATGACAAATTCTAATGTTTCTTAATTATTATACGATTATATAATTTCATCTTATACAGAATTTATTACTAATAATTAATCTTAACACAAATAAACAAATTGTTTATTGAGACTTTTCATTTATTTAAAAGCATATAGATATATCATACAGAAAAACCATACGGTTTTTAAATATTATATATATCGAAAGAGAATCAAAAAATTAAAAAAAAAAAAAATATTTAAAATACATATGGCTATAATTAATTAATTTTTACAATATAATATAATAATTAAATTAATTGTTAAATGTATAGTTAATTAGACATATATTTTTAAAATTAGAATTACAAATTAATCTATTGGTTTTTTGGTTAGTTAGGATTAGGAGTATACTCGCTCTAATTATTTAAATAAAATTGAGTTAAATTTTCTATTACTATAAAAATAACTAAATATTTAACAATAATCTTTATCTTGGAAATATTTTATCACAAATATTTTTATAAATAATAAATAATGTATACAACATTAATATTGAATAATCATTAACAAATATATATTAATTATTAGACAGCTATTTTCATAAAACTATTACATAAAACTATTTTATCTACTTATTACATGTTTTATATTTCAATAATATGAAAAATAATGATTCGTATAAAAAAAAGTTACATTTTATATATTAGAATAATAATGTATTCTCTTACATTAGCATTTTATCATAAAAATGATAACGAACCTTATCAAAGAATGATTATATTATTTCTTATCTAACCAGTAATAGATAAGATGCTACCCTTTGTCTTTCTATATTACAAGATAACCTTGCTTATATTTAGAAGTCTTCTGCGTAACTCTTTTAGAATTATAGAATGCTTCATTTTATTATATGAAGTTTCATTGTTCTCTACAAATGTTACTACAACAATAAAGTTATTATTCTGTCTGATTCCAATATTAAAAAGAAGGATTTTATACAATAGAAACAGATATACTGTGTAAAGCACTACTGTTTTATTTAGGTAGGTTATTAATATATACTTAAAAATTAACAAATTTTTTTAATTTTGTTTAATTTTGTGTAAGTTCTTATAGGCTTATATAAAAATTAATTAATACATACTACCATACTCTATTTATTGAATGAACATATGAAGAAATTAAATCATATATGATGCTGGTACGTAGAAATAATGACAAATTCATTAAGAAGAGTAATAATATATACATTAACTTCAATAAAACTATTACGTAGTATAAAAGAAAAATCGATTAAATAATCTTTTAACATAAGTATAATTGTGGAGACAAATAATAAATTATAAATTTTTAATAAATAATTGTATAAATTGTTTAAAATACATTTTTTTATTTATAAGTAGGATTTATTAAATAATTAAAACTATGAATTTAATTATTATTAATTAGGTGATGTTCATTTAAAAATCCAATACTAAATACAATTGGCGTGATATATATAGAGTTGGCTGTTAATGAATGGTGATAAATTAATAAAATAAAAAGAAAATCGTATTATTTACACTAACCAAATTAACATCATTGATTCATTCAAACAATTGATCACGTATAAGATAAGGAAAAGAAATATTGTCAGCAAAAATTCCCTAGAGTCCAAAGATATACATGATGAATTTACCAACTATTTCACCGGAAAAGACAGAAAGAACAGAAAAATGAAAAAATGAAAAATTTAATAAGAAAACAAAGGATCAAAAAGAAAACGTTTATAGATTGGTAATGAAATGATTAAATAATATAAAAGTAATTATAATCGCTTTCTGATACACTAAAATATTTTATAAGAAAGGTTAAGAGATAGAATATGTTATTAGTTATTATATCTTTTATAGTTTGGTAATATTTGGCCTTCAATCATAATAAAAAACGCATTATGAAATAAGCTATACAAGTGCTAATATGTGTGAAACATTAAAAAAACAATCATATTAATTCATAACATATATAACACTAAAATTGCGAAAATATACTTCAAATGTAATTACAATATCTATATCCTTAGAAAAAAATATTAGTATCTTTCTTTCTTTTTTATTCAAATTGTTAATTACAATAATGTCGTTAAAGCAATTACATTTGATAATAATATAAAAGTAATTAAATAAAAATAATTAAATCTATTGAAATTTGTTTATTTCAAAATAAATATGTCTTCAATTCACTGTATACAAAATATTATTAAATAGTTGATTATTTGTAGATTGTTTCTAAATGTATTAATATATAATAGTTAATATTTATGATTACAGTAAAAAATCTAAGTATACTATGTATTAATGTAGTCTTTGACAAGAAATATGTTTTAATAGAATAACCGTAAATTGTATCTACTAATGAATGTCTTCAAGTGAAACCACAACAAAGACTAAATTTAATCTTCTTAGAATGTCTAATGTCAACAGATTTATGGTTAATCTTTCATATTTTAAGTTTACTTAAAAAATTCGTCAATTAAATATATCTTATAGTGAAAAAGTATATACAATAAATTATATTTACTTTCAATTGTATAAATATTCTCAAATATCAACTTATAATACTAACTTTTCATTTTAACTTCTTCATGATTTTTTTAATAAGATTTTTTATAATAATTATTAGTATTAATAAACATAAATATTACTATATAAATGCATTTACTTTTATTATTTCTTATTTCTATTTGGATACTAAATGATGGAAAAAACAGGTTAAGAAGAATCGGTTCTTGACAAAAAGCTTATTTATTGCAGTAGGAAAAATATAAAATAAACTTTCAAAATCTTTATAACCGGAGACATTGTTATGAAACGTAAAGAATATTTGTTTTATAAGAATAACGTTGAAAATATCGCTTTAATTTCCTTTCGAAGAGGAAACTAATTTATCCTCCAGACTAATTTTTGAAATTTAAGTACAATTTTCATTAAGCGGATAAACTTTTTCGTCTTTTGATTTATTCTACCACAGTATTTTCACGTACACGTGAAGATTTTTTAATTATATTATTTTGAGTTATTTATAAAATACATAATATTATTTTTTATATAATTTATTTTAATTTTACAAATAAAATTATAATTTAAGGGTCAGTATAATTAATACTATTTTCAAAAATAGAAAATATTTGTTCAATATATAGAATTATATAAATTATGATTATTAATCATTCATCAATCAATCATTACTTTTCTAACAAGGGCAAAAAGAAGTTATAAGGAAAAGATAATAAGAGGCTAGATAAATAGATTAAGTAAATCGAACTAAATAGAATGAAATAGTGAAATATAGAGTCGTCATTTATGGTCGATGCAAGTGCTTAGTAAACTAATCTGCAAAGTTCTGTTCTAAATCTAAGCGTGGCCGTCTGAATATTAATTTTACCGATGTCGAGCACTACGTTATGTTTTGTGATGCATGCTGGCTTACCTCATTTTCTACCTCGCTTTCTCCTTTCGTCTCCTACACACTCACAAATTTAATGTGCATGTGTGCGTAAACACACACTGTCACTCTCTCTCACACACACCCACACACACATGCATTAAAGTGTGGGTAATACAACATTTCCTTACATGATTTATGCAAATTTGTGTATATAGCGTACGAGATCAGGGAAAGGGAGACATTGAAAGGAATGGGGTGGGATAAATGGGCACTAGTCAAGAGAAAACGATATTTACGAGGGTTTAGCTAACCAAATTTAAGTTTACTTACTGTGATAAGTAATTGGAAGGCCAAATTACAGTTTAAAAGGTCCTATTTTTCTTATCGAGAATGAGTACATGGTTAATGTATAAGAACTCTATGATTCAGATACTGAAATGTACGAATCCACAAATTACATTTTATTATAATTTAATTGTATTATTATTTGAAGGAATAATGTAAAGTATTTGACTATGTTTTTAACTAGTAAAATATTTTTAAATTTTTTTTATTTACCAGTATATTATAATTAAATGTTAAGCAAAAAATCTAATAAAGACAATTTTGTTTACTTCTAAATGAACTACTTTATACTAATAAATATAACTAATATTCAATTATTTTTTATATTGAGAGTGTTATTTTGTTAGATAAAAATTGTATTTAATTATTAACAAATATTCACATATTACTTAAATATAAATAAAATAACAGAAAAAGTGTTTTAGTTTAAATTAAATCATTTTAAAATTTTTTAAACTTTATTTAACTCGTGATTTATATAACTATACGATTAAATTATCATTTTCGAAATACCTTATGAATAAAACAAACTTAATTTTTGTAAAATAATATTCTCAATAGCAATTATGAATTCTGCAACATGTATCATTTTACAATTTACAATTAATAAAGCATCAATAATGCAGAAGATAAAACGTTATTAGTAATAATGTACTTAATATTTTAAGTAGCTTAGAATAATTTTGAATTTTAATATTACGGTAAATATTTTTTTATTAAGAGTGACAAATAAGTTATTAAATATATACTCAATTCAAATAAATAAATTATATATGAAATAAAAACATAATGTTAAATTACAGGTAAATTAAACACGTAATATAAAATTACAGATAAATTAAAAAAATTTTGTTTAAACTCACAATAATGATACTATGAAATTAGACTTATAGTACAGGTTTAAGACTTATTTATCTAAGAGCTACAAATTATTTTAATGGCTAACTCAAATAACTAATATGAATTAATGATTACAGTTACTACATATTGTGTATTAATATATTGATATAATGCAGTTAATATCATTTAATATTACATATCTATACAATATACACAAAAAAATAAATACAAAAATATTTAAGTAATTACGTAGTATGGTATTTATTTTCCTTAAAAAATAAATTCATACATATTAATAATTAAACGAAATTAACATTTTAATATAAATTGAAGAAATAAAAAATTCGCGTTAAATATTAAATCCTGGTGATATTTTTATTTGTAGAAATTTTATGTGCTTCGTGATAAATTTTCAATAATTTTTAATTTTTTAATCGGAAATGTAAAAAAGATGAGGTGTAAAACTGAAATTGTTCAGGGAAAATTTTTGTATGACAAACACATCAAATTTCTATTTCTTGTCATAAATATTTAGCACAAAAATTAAATAAAGACTCAGAAGAACAAAAGACATTTCTAGGCCAATGGAATAATTAGGGACAATCGAATTACATGTGATTATAAAATTTTAGTATAGAAATTAATATATTGCCATTTAATATATTTAAGAACAATATATATTTTACTTTTACTCTGCATCGAATCTACTAATTTGATACAGTACTTTAGATATAATTAGTTGATAAATAAATATATCTAAACATATTTTATTTAAATCATAATATACTATATTATGATGTTCCTATGTACAATTCATAAAAATATAACAACTACTTTTCTTCTGTATAAAATTATCTTAAATCTTATGCAAGGTACAGTGTATATTTACCTGGTTCTGTATAATATTGTTTAGATTTATCCACCTTGAGCATTTTTATCGTATAATCAACTGAATAAAAACGCATCAGTTTTTTCCATTCCTCCTCAGACACGATGCTATATCTGTAATGTAATTAAAAAAAATTTTAATTATGCGATTCACATAATTTAGATGCATTGTAAAATATCATAAAAATATATTATTAATAACGTAAAGAACTATCTCAGTCATATAACATTATTTCAATATTTAAGCATTTTCGTATTTTTATTTTTATATTATATTTATGTATATTATATGTATATTATATTTCTATAATAGCACAAAATAACTAATATTATATATTCATATTTATAGGAAAATAATGAATCGATAATAAATTATATAATTATTATATTTGTTATAAAGTCAATAGTAAATAAATTATTCATTTAAATTGAATATTATATGAAAATTTCTAACTATGAAAATATTTAAAAATCATCAATAATTGAGGATTTTCAACAGGGGAACTATATTAAAAGTACCACTAGTAGAAAGAATTTGCCGTTTTCTACTCAATGTCTTTTACAATTCAACGCCATTTTTTTACCTTATCACCCTCAATTATACCAAAAATTAGAAATTTCTTGCAAAGCTTGACTCAGCCGACTTTTTACTCACATCGTGTTACGTTCATTCATTTATTGATTTTTTGTATTAGGTTGACACTATTAAAGCTAAAGGTAGTAAAGTATAATTTAAAATTATAGTCAAACAAAAATTTTCAAATTTTTTGATAGTTATCTCATTTCTATAATATAAATACGTATAAACAAAATTCAAATAACAAGTACTATTCTTTGTCTTCGTATTACTAATTAATGAATTTTATAAAATTTTGTACTAAATTTTTATATGATATAAAAAGCTAGAAAATACAAATGAACCAATTATAATTTTAATAAAAACGAGTATTTTAATCGTTTAAGTTGATTAAAATGTAGATAATAAGTAATAATTACGTTATTATTTTTGGTACTTTTATGGTTACATAATAAATTTTCAAAAAGATTACAAAGAAAAATATTCTTGTTCGTATTTATAATTGTTATGTGCTATGAATAAAATAATAGATATTTTATTACAATAAATATGGATAAAATATTTAATTATATAAAAATATTATATATATTACTATCAATTTTATATTATTATAAATTAAAATTTTAAATATTATAAATTACTGTTAATTACTATTATGTAATATCATCCAATTTTTATTAATGTCTACTCATATCAAAAAGAAATTTAGAAGCAATTTCAATCAGGTTAGGTATATATTAATTAAATTTTCTCTAATCCTTGAAATATTAGTTTTTCAGAGCAAATATAATGGGAATTACGTATAGAATAAACTCAATTTTTTTTAATTCTTCATTACAGAAATAACTAATACTACTATCTAAAAATAAAGTAATAAATTAAACTTATAATATAAATTCTTTATAAGAAATACAAATTATATATGATTACTATTTATAGACATTAAAGCACCATTAAGCAATTTAATTATTTAATTATATAATAATTGTTTATATTATTTGGTTTAAATTTATTGTTTATATTAATAATTGCAATTAATTCATGCTATAGATCTTCTAATTTTGTTAATTATTCTAACATGGACAGAAATTTTCAATAAAATATTATATAATATATTATTACTTTTTTTTCAATAATTTGTTTATATATTTATAATTTGTTATAAATATTTGAATAATAGTTTTTTTAATGAATAATGTATATTGTATAATAAGGTAATTTTAATAATTACAAAAACTATAAATAAAATTTTTGGTTTTTAATTATATTATTTCAATTTCTAAGTATACTTGATATTGCTAATTAATTGCATATAGTATTAAACTTGATTTAGTACAATATGCTGCTTATACTCATTTAAATTTCTCTCCACTTGCGCATCATGTGAACTCTATTTTATTTGACAATCATCACCTCTTCCTCCCGCCATTTTATTTTCATGCATACTACTTTGAAGTAAAAAGCAAAGGGATAGCGTGTCAACATCCAGTCTATTTGCCTAACGGCTAAATAATGGCAACTTGCAGATGAAAAATATGAGGGGGAATAATATTTTTTATGATGTCATGCGTTATTTTTACTTTATCTCTTATATTTTATACCAAAAAAAAATTTATAATTTTAGATTTCATTATTACCAGAATAATTTGTTCCAATATTTTAATTTATTTATGTAACAAACCTTTATAATTTACATTACTCTACATTGCTCCAACTATAAGAATTCTGTATTAGAATGAGGATGAATATAGAATACATTAAAAAATCGGAAGACTTGGATATCGATGAATATATAACTTTTTTAACTCCTACTAATTTGTTTCAGCTATATTAAAATATTAAAATGAAATATTTTTATTCATCTTCTTAACTAACAAATAATCATCAAATTTACTTTGTTTATATATAAATTAAAAACATTTATTTATATTTAAACTTAAATTATTATTGATCAAATAAATAGTAGATAACATCTATTAAGTATAATTAATAAAGTTAATTCAATAACATATATTAATTTTCAGTTAGATTAATTTCTTAAAACTACTCGCATATATTGCTTTGAATTTATACTTAAAATAATTATAAATTTTTATATAAATATATAAGTTTTAATATTATTGTAATATGTTACAATAATATAACATTCGTTAAAAATTTGTTTGGTTTCGTCAAAATATGTATTTTATTTTTAAATAATTATATTCAATTATTAAATCATAATATTAAAAAAAATATATTTAATTTAGAAAATATATTTTCGTGAATATAATATTAATTAAAATTTTGTTTCCCTTACAAAACTTACGAAAGTATACATCAATATTGATATGATAGAAGAAATAGTAATGTCGTTTAATGGAAACTAAGTAATATAAACAGTTAAAGGTATCATAGCAGAACATTGCAAAAAATGTCTATAATGTGCATAAACTAGTGGGTTACGTATTTTCATTTTTCAATAGTGTATTTAGTATCTATAAAATAGAGTATACTATTACTTGTGTTATCAAAATCATGCTTTACCAAACTCTTTCTTTACACAATATTTTAAGAGTTTCCAAGAAATTTGCTTGAAGATTATTTACTATCTTTCATCTAGCATTATTCAGTTTAATCTTATTTTATAATATTCTTATTAATATTTTAAATATAGATACAATCATTCGTTTTAACCGAGCGTTCTGTGTCCTTATACTTGTTATTTTTAACATAATTATACACATATATCTTTTTAAAATAAAATTGTAATTATGACTTTTAATTTTTAAAAAATATTTATAGTATGGCAATAAGTATCATTGTTTGTTAGTTCGTTTATTTCAGATATTGTTTATGTTACTCAAATTTTATATTATTATTCATGTTTCAATGTGTAATTTACACTTTATAATTTTAATCAATTGTTTTTAATATTTAATTTATATAACATAAAATATACTGTTTTAACAGTCAATTAACGATATGTTATATACATAATTAAAAATATCTTTTAAAACATTACAAAAAAATAAATAGGTTTAGATTAAATGTATTTAAATTAAAATTATAATTCAAATAAAGTACTGCACAAATTTAAAAGTATATTATATTATTTATGTTTTAATTAAATTTAAATAATGTCATTAAAACATTTACTTAGGAATTTATAAGCTTATAAATTGTAGTAAATAATACTATAAACATCAAGTAAATAAATAAAAAAAGGTAGGTCAATTAATTATTGAAACTTTTCATGATTATTTAAGCCTCAAGTTAATCAATTAAACATCATTATAAAAAAAAATATTAAAACTTTTATATGATAAAATTAATTATCATTATTTACATTTCTGTTTTTGATTTTTGTTTTTTATCGATTATTGTTATTTATAATTATATAAACTAAATTACGTCTTTATTTTGATTTTTACATAATCACAAATCAAAAAATTTAAACATAAATATAAAATTTTTATAGTTTATACTTAAAAAGTATAAATGGTATTAGAAACAAATTTCTGTAATTAATATTTTAATACAAAATCTAACTAAAAAACGTTCATTGTGAAAGCATTATTTCATGAATGATATCCTTTGGGCAAACATTAAACAAACTACCTAAAACATTTGTTATTGTCTAAAATTTTTTTTAATCTCAAATAAAAAACATAAATAACTTTATAATGATAACGTAGGGTTCTTTCAATGAAAATAAATTTTAGATCAAGGTATGCTTATCTCATTATCTAAATATCAAGTCATCCAATGAAATTTGTTTTTTTTTATATATTTTTATCTTAAAATTAAAATTCGATTCTTGAATATGCATAAGGTAGCATTTTTTTCGGAGTATAACTTATACTAACTGATATAATGATACTTGATGTTGTTAACTTAATCACGAAAATGGAACTTTAGAAATCTACATTTTTATAAACATAAGCATACAAGCAACAAGATAAGCATTTGGATGCAATGAAACTAAAAATAATAGAATAAAATGTAGAATAATGCGGATAAACCGAAAATAAAAAAAAATTCTAGATCGATATCATTTAATAGTTTATTTAATGAGACGAAATATATTGTATTTAATAAGTATGTATTTTACATTAGGAAATAAAATTTGTATTACAAAAAATACGGATATTTTTCGAAATATAATACAATTGCTTTAATGTTTCTACTTTATAGTAGTAATAATAAATTTATTATTTATTTTTAACAAAGTTATATAATATATAAAACAAATAATATTACTACAAAGTAATTAATAATAATTAAGAAATAAAATTTTACTTAAATTCTATATAATGAAATTGATTTTGTAATCTCATTTTAATTTTAATAAAAATATTTATCCCTTACTCTTCTATTAAAACTCATTAAAAATAATAGCAAATAAAAAACATACTTACTCTTTGCTACAGTTATTTTGAACTTGATACAGAAAACAATGATGACTTTGACAAAGTAATTTTGAATTTTGAATTTTGACAGGTGGTGATTTTGAAAAATTTTCAGCATACCTGAAATAAATAATTAGCATCTTAAAATCTGTAACCTATAACATACAATTAAGAAATAGTACTTTATATTAATATTGCCAATACAATCAATGCTGAAATATTAATAATTTCAAATGAGATCTATTGACCAAACGAAATATAAATAATACTAGCTGCCAATCTTTGAATTGTACACCTTCGTTACAGCAATTCTTCGAATATATTCAAACAATATTTTGAAGACTGATTATTACTTTAAAACTATATAACACTTATAAGTTTTTAAATAATCCTAAACGTATAGATTTGCAACTTAAACTTGTAAATTATATTATGTGCTAGTGTATTTTATATTTACATTACGAAACTATTATTTCAATTATAAATATATATCTTCGTTTTAATTGTAATATTTTGGGCAAAAAATTATATAAAATCAAATAAGTTTCATAATTACTAATAATTGTTAGTGATTCTATTATATTAATTTTTATAAACAGAATGTAGAAGAAGTGATAAAACATTTATGTATCATAAATGTAACTCGTAAACAAATCTCATAAATTTATATATATTTAAAGTTTTTATTAAAATATGTATTAAGTTAATGTTTGAAGAACACGTTCTGTATAATTGTAGATTTTTTAATTATAGATGAAAAGAATCATTTCATAACTTTTATTATTCAATTTTTTCATCATTTCAATAATATAAAAATGATATAAAAAATGAATATAAAAAAATAATATAATATAACTCAAAAATATTTACTATCGATGATCTTAAATTAATGCATTCGATAAATAAATACATCGTTTATATTTTTTAATATAAATTTAAAAATGTATAATTTTAATTTAAAAACTTGACATACATGGACATAAAAAATAGTTGAAGAATAATTGAAATTAAAAACATCAAATTATAATATAATGCAATAATTAAATATAATAATAAGGAGACTAGGTGCATTAAAAATATTATTATATTAGCAATTACAATTATTCTTTATTAATAATTAAAATAAAATAAAATTTTTATGTAACAATATTAGTTTTAACATTTATTAATGACGAAAACAATTTACTAAATTCAAATAATATTTACATAATTAAATTTAATAAATTTATTGAAAATATAAATTTTTATAATAAAAATTGGCCTCTCAATTGATTTTTCTAATATTTTCATTCTTGACTAATATAATATAAAATCGAATATAACTTATTTATAATAAAAAAAAAATTGTTTAATATTTAACATATGTTTTTGTATATTCTAATCTCAAAATACTTAAATCTTTGTTAACACAATGAATAAAAATATAATTAATGTATTTTATTAATGTTAAAAATATTGGATTTATTAATCATAATATAACGTGATATTTCATAATCAACTAATTCTTAAACATAAAATTTTTAACAGTTAATTTTTTATCAAGTAAAATTAATATACGTATCTCTATTAAATTTCTTCTTATTAATATTAATTAAAACGCTAATGTATGACAAGAAAACTTAGGATTTAAATGATCTGAAATACAAGACACTAAATATTAAACATAACTAGTACTGTTTAGTACCTTGTAATCATTTATCTGTTAAAAAACTAAAATGCAGTCAAATATAAATATGAAATTTTAATAGATTTTTAACTTGAGAAGCGTCATCACCGACAAAAATATTTGAAATATAAACTACAAGACTCTGTTTCATTTGTTCAAGTATGCGTATAAAGAGTATTTACACAACCCTTATAGCATCATTTGTAAGTGTATATTAATTATAAAACTTGTTCAAATATTTGTGCAAATATAGAAATACTGAACTCCCCTTATAATGGAACCAAGTTGATTTTTCCTATTTTATATATGTTTTCTTTTGTTATTCTGTTTCTTACTCCATTTTCCTTTTTGGTTACATTTTACACACTTTTATATCATTTTTTCTATATGTTATTAATTTATTTGCTATTTAATACCAATTTGCTACTCAATTATATTTATTCTTATTTTCCTAGATATAGGTGAAAAACTATATATAGTATAAAATATTTAATAACGTAACGATAACGACTTAAAAATACCATGGCTATATGTTACATTAATTTTTTGTTTTAGAAAATACATTATACAAGGAATCGAGTTAATATATTTTTACACTAGTCAACTATGAAGATAATAAGTTATTATTAAAGATTAACGTTTTATGATACAGATCTATTTATTATTGCAGATGATTATATTGTACTATTACATTAATGATTGTGATAAATATTTAAAATCATCTTTGAAATACTAAATTAAAATATTGAATCTATTATTTCAATCAATATTAATTTAAAGAATCGTTAAAGTAATTATAAAAATATCATATTATTTAAAATTATAATTTGTAAATAAATTTTTTTAATAAAAATAGCATATTATATAATTATTCAAAATGTTTTAGTTAATGTAATAATGAAATATATATCAATTGTACATAAGGTAAAAAAATTAATAAAAAATGTAGATATATTGCTTGAGGTATAAAAAAACAAATATATTGTTAATGTGTAAAATTCAAACATAAATTATTAAAGTTCAGTAATATTCTAAATTATATAGGTATATAATAAATTCAATAATTACAAATTAATCCTTTTATGACTTCTTACTTTCTTGTTTTACCGATTTCTTTATCGTGTAGATAACTACCTTAGTCACGGTTTTATTTAACTTCTATATGGAATTTTACTGAACTTCTAAATAGTATAATTCCCTGGAGATCGTCAATGAGCAGCAGAGCCATAACGAGTCATATAAATGCAAAAATTTCATTGAATTATCATGCGTATCAGCATAATAAACTTGTACACATTGAAGTAGAACAAACAATTCGCTCATTCACTCGATTATACGTTATGTTACCTATAAATTTTTGTGAATTTCAAAGCCGAAAATAAATGAAAATATATATAAAAAAATCTGGTTTTTTTCATTCTATTCATTGATTATTTTACGTTGTTTATTAAAATATTATATTACAACACTTTTAAATAAAATAAAATCATCTAAGAAGTATCATTAACTTATTGTATTCTTAATGAAAACTTAATAATAATAAAAAAATTATTAATGAGTATTATATTTCAACTTATATTATGATGATTAATAACAAAAATAATCTTAAAATATATTCAAGGATTATGGCAGTGTAATGTATATTAATTTAAAATAATGCTACTTATCTATTTATTTATTTATTAGTTTTATTATATATAAATATATATAAAATAACAGGAAATAAAAATGAAAAAATCCAGCATCTATATGTTCGTAAGCATATGTAGCTTGCCTCGCCTAGATACTAGAAAAAACTTGTCTCGTTACACCAGACTGTCCAATTTCATTTAAAAATAAAGATATTGAATTGTTACATTTAATAAAAGCTATAATTATAGTTTCTTTAATATTAGTTTATCATTGCATATTATGATATATATTTGAATAGCTAAATATTGTAAAGATTCTGCAAACTATGTATATTCTTCAGTTTACTCTGTATTACTACTATCAACTACGGGAATACAAGTATCTGCATTAATTTATATCGTTACAATTGCATGGGATTGCTTATCTTTGTTATACATTCTGTCATGAATTGTTATAGTTTAATAAAATCAGTAGAATCTTCGTAATACTCTAATTTTAAATATATATATATATATATATATATATATATATGCTGTAATCTGAGATCTACATAAATGCCTATAATCTGACCCTAATGTGTGACTGGATACCCACATTTCCTATCACCATAGCAAAGTATTCCTACGATGGTACAGATATTATTTTTTCGGCATTTATTATATTAAACATGTTAACACTTTATATGTTTGTTTTTCGAGAGATCTGTAAATTATAATAATCAATAATATTTTTATGAAAGTTTAATGTATAACATAAAGGTAAATCTATTTATAAAAATTATTGAAATTTACGCTATTTCGTTATAAATGCACATAAATTTAAATTTAAATTTTTTACTCAACCTTTACACTTATATATACATATATTTAATATTAGTAGCTGCTAATACTTGATAAAGTAATTATTTGAAAAATAAATAATTATATAGTATTACTTACTTTCTATATTTAAATTATATATTTGATAAATGAAATACAGGGAAAATATTGAGAACTTTAAATTAAAAAACTATATCATATAAATATTTTTTAAATAAATTTGAATTTTTCCTGCAACGTTTATAAGAGATAATAATGAATTAGAGTTTTAATATTAATATTTCTTTATAATATTTTAATTAAAAAATCTATGTAATATTGTTATATTTTCTTAAAAAAATATATTTTGAAAAAATTGTTTACCATTTGAGTAAACTTCTCATTTTATGTCTAACAATAATTAATAAACTTATGTATAGAACAAAGATATAACATAGATTTGTTTGTCATAATCATTATAGAAAAATAAATATTTATCATTACGGAAAGTTATTAACCAGTTACTGTGCCTGGTAGTCTCATTCTATTTCTACATTTACGGAGCAGGGCAAAAAGCGAGCCAGTCATTGCGGTAAGAATCTTATTATCCGAGGTCTTGAATATAATATCCTGTTCTATGCACGAGCGAACCCAACAATAGACCTTACTGATGCTAACGAACCGAGACGGGTTATACGTTTGCGAGGTGACGTACAGTACCAGCAAGAATTGACGAGTAAAAAATCGTCACACTGGCCCGTCATTGAGTTCTAGGCCTTTTTCTATACTTTACTTCGTCACTTGAAGTATATTTAATTTTTTATACTGATGTTCGAATGTATTATAACTGGTTATAAAGAATAAAAGCGGCAACTAATAAATATTAGACTTAAAGAGAACTTGACAGTTGTTTCACCTAAAAAAAATTGTTTAAAACTCAATTGGGAAAAATGAAAGTAATTTCAGATATACCTTTATTTCTAATATTTATTATCAACATTCGAATTAAAAAATTTACAAATTATGTGCATATATAATCCTTATTTACAGATGCATAGTTATACGCCAAATATATACAAATATATTAAAAGCAATTTAAATTATATAGTTGATACTCACAAATCATCAATTTTTATATTAAAAATAAAATGTTAAAAATAAAATAATACAATTTTAAAACTTTACATTTTTAAATTATTTTAATTTGATACAAGTCGTTGTTAAAGTCTTTTAAAAATAAAATTTTTTTAATATAAAAGTATATAAATTTATTTTATTTTTCATTCCAATAAATACAAAATTTTAAAAATAATTTATATATTGTATTTGGTTTTTATGAAATTTAAATTAAATTAAATTAACGTAAATCAAATTTTAAACCGTTTTACTGTGTTTCAAATTTACTTAAATAATGTTTTAACATTAAATATAATCTGCTGCGATAAACCCATAATCTTGTATAACTTAATTGAATTACTGTTACATAAAAAATATTGGTTTAATTATATATTATTTATTTACTTAATTATATATTGTATGTAAATTATATATTTTTTTATGATAAAAATATGTGTATATAGGCAATATAAAATATGTATACTACAAGAATACAACCAACTACTATTTTATTTAATATCTATCTCTATAGTTTTAATATAACAAGAATTATGAAATCCTATAGTTAGTCAACAAAAATTATAAATATATAGTGTACAATAGGTTTATTCAATATGTTTACCTGAAACAATTTAATACATGATTTAATATTTGAAGTACAGATACAATAAAGTGTCGATTAATTGTTTAATATCGACGATACAGTAATGATGTTCATAGATAAAGGTATAAGTTAAAAATAACTGATAAATGAATATGGCTGTAAAGAAAATTGACTTTATTAGTAAAAAAATAGGAATCAGTGACAGATATTATAAATAAGAGTGGTATAGAAAGATATATAAAAGTTTTACAGTTGCATCGGAAAAGTAGTCAAGCGTTGCCAGTTATATCTGATATTTGTATCTTTGGTATTCATTTACTTTGAATAATAGTATGAAGTTGAAATAGATAGATAGACCGGTATATAGATCATAAACCTATCATAAATCTACTGACATAACGAACTACGTGTCTAATATGTAATAGAAACAATAAAAATAAAATATTTCTTTGGATAATAATATTAATTATAATAAAAGTGAAAAGAGCTAAAAAATAATGAAAAACAGTAATCATGTCAATATAAATTTAACATTTTTAAGTCATTTTATAATAAGATAGTTTATTACAGAACTAAGTTTATAATAAAAATAAAAAATTTCATAATAGATGATTGTTAATAAAAAACTTTTGAAAAACAAGTGGAAAGTATAAAAATGAAATATGTATTATTATAAGGATATAAAAGATCTTTTTGCAAAAAAAAAAAAATTCGGTCATAATATCAAATAAGTTATTTGACCGTACTATATATGAAAACTAATTACGATGTCTTTTTAGATCTAATACATTTTAAATTCGTGATGAGTACTTCTATTTCAAAACATCGATATTGATAATTTATTTATCTTCAATACTTATTTGTAACATTCTGGTTTCTATTACACCAATTAAGTTTTTATTTCGTAAATCATTCGAATAGAAATTTTCAACAAAGTACGTCTACGTAAAATAATTGTTAACTACGCTTACATTCAAATGTGCTTTCATGATGTACACATTTTCAGCTGCTTATAAATTCAATTTTCTTAATTCAATAAAAAATTAATTTTTTCACTTTCACAAAAATATTTTTTACATAAAATAAAATTTCAAATACACCCTCACTTATTTTTACATCAATAAAATATTATTTATATTTTCAGATTTCAATATCGAATTAATACACATCATATGTAAAAGTTTAATAAATTGCACTTATATTTGCACTTAATGCTACTATATTTTTGGTTACTAATGTACGTTGCACTCAATTTTTATATAAATTAGTTGAAATTTTATTTCAAATATATTAGAAAATAATATTAAAGAACTTACTATAAAAATAATTAAAAGAAATAATCAATACATACGAAATCATATATAAAAGTGTATAGATTAATTTGTATGAATAATAAAATGTGTGAAATCTTATTAATGTTTTCAAGGATATTAAATATATAATAAATAAATTAAAATTAATAATATAAGCATATATAATAGTAAAAGTATTCAAACTAGTGTTTTTATTTTTTATATGGAAATGAAAATTTATAAACGATAACCTTTTCAAAAATATAAATAAAACCTATCCTATTAAATAAAATTAAATATAAATTTCTTATTTAAAATATTATATTCTATATAAGTCAGATCATTTAATTAATTAAATATTATTTGTGTTAAAACAATTTATTAGAAAAATTATTGCGTCTTTTAAAAATTTCTTCGTAAATGCTCTCATTATATTATGTTCGAGTACGTTGAAGAATTTTGTACGTATTTCTATATCTATTTGCATGTAATACTAAGAAAATAAAAATTTTAATGCTTTCTAAATATTATTAAATTCAGCACTATAAAATACTGTAATAATATAAGATATTTATGCAGTACTAAGAATCTTATTTCGATTCATAATTGTTGATTTCAAATAATTTATTTAGAAATAGCAAAAAATACTGTCATAAAATGCATACATTATTTTAATAAAGGTTAACTGTTAAAAAATAATAAAAATAACTCAATTATTTTATAATACTATTAGTCTATATGATAAATGGAATTAACATTATAGAATTTATTAAAATCTGAGTTATAAATAAATTTCTATATTATCAAACCATATAAATTTATTCTAAAAAAATTATAAAATGATAATTTGTTATTTATATAAAACTGGAATTAAATAAATTGCAAAGATATTATTACACAAATACTATTATAGAAAATAGTGAACTACAAAAATAATTATAGATTGTTAGAAACATATTTACAATGTTGTATTGAACTTTCGCAAAATCAAATACAATTTAAGAAGAGAATCAAATGAAGGTAATATCACAAACGGTAAAATACTTGTGCACGAAGCGTAAATGTCAACCATTGTTATTCTATATAATAAAAAGGACAATAAAAACGTTCAGGAAAATCCCATGATTGGTCGCTTTTAAATATTTACGTGGAGGGCGAATACGATTTTACTGATGAAACTAGTAATTAGTGACCTAGATTAATTATATAAAGGGGGATGATGTGTGCATTTACATTAAAACTCATATATTATGTAAAACATTAATTTTTAAATGATTTTTATTATTATAGAGAACAAAAATATTTATCAGTATTCATCTTAACTTAATATACCGTACAAAATATATTTAATATATATATATAACAAAATTCTTGCTTCAAAAATAAATTCTTATTTTATTTAGAAAAGAAAAGCGATTTTTTAGAAATACATGTTTGTGGGATAATTTTAATTAATAACATTAATTTTACAGTCTATATTATAAAATATTGTAATATTATTTAATTCAAGCAAAATAAAAATGAAATAAAAAAATAGAATATTATTAAATTCTAATACTTATGTTTAGATACATGTTATATCTTAAAATATAAGTATTTATGTACACTTTTTAAATCCTGAAATTGATTTATACAATCTGGTGATCGACCAATACAAATTAAATAGTTATACCATATTCAACTATAATCAAAGCATTTTCTTAAAGTGTCTACTTTGAATCAAATTAAATAATTTAAAGTGCTATTATAATTAAACAACGTTGTATTTATACGTGGGCATAGGCACGCAAACAGGAAACAAAAGAAATAAAAAATACAAGCATCATATAAACTAAAAATCATTATAGATATTATAGATGTAGTAATTATAGATATTTCACTGTGTACAATAAAACATATTAATTTCTGAAATTCAAGTATCTTATAGTTTTGAAAGAGATAAAATATAAAAAATTCTTTTATTTAATATACGTAAAGGAATTCACTATATACATTGAATTAGATTGTTTTTATAACTTATAAATACCATGAAAAATTAGCATAAAATTGTAGAATTATATTATATTAAAATTTACTGATATTACAAAAAATTATTCACTGAAAAAAATTTGTAAAATAACGTAGACATTACAATTTTTCGTATTTATAATGCTGCTAGCTTATAATCAATCAACAATTATTTTAAACATTGGTTTACACAAAACAAGCTGTTGAAATTTGTTTGACTTGAATAATACAAAACTTTCCTAGATATACTTTAGTTATATAAACTCTTGGTATGATACCATATTTAACTCGCATTCTTTAAATCTTCTCGCATTTTTTGTGGTAGGGTTATCAGTAAGTTTTCGATACAAAACTCTTCAGATACCAAGTGAGTGAAATCATTGAAATTATTTAATAAAGATAACAAAAGCATATAATATAAAAATCAATCTCTGTTAATATTGGTAACACTGTTAATAACTCCATCTGTGTTAATTTTTAACATTAATTTGTGTATTCAATTATTAAAAAGTAAATTATAGTCTAACTTTTTGAAATAAATGTTATAATTTTAATAATTTATTTTTAGCTCTCATTAAATTGTATTGGTAATTAAATATACATCTATATTTCATAGAAACATTTCTTCTAAACAATCGATGTGTCACCAATTGTAATATGTGATTTTTTATAAAACTAATCATATTCATGCATACAAAGAAAGTACATTATTTAATATAAATCTCACTAATTTTCAATTATCTAAAATTATTATTTATCGATTTAATCTTCTATTTTTTTCTTAAACCTCGTCAATTTAGAACATACTAAGTACTATACTAAGTAAATGTTTATATAGAACTACAACTACGAGAAAAATATGTATAATTAAAATGAATTTCTATTAAATAGATATATAATATTTTCATTCGATAAAAATAAAATATTAGTATGTTAACGTACAAAAATACTAATACATTATTTACACTCTTCATTCAATTCTAAAATTTTGTCTTTCTACAAGAATTTCATTTCATAATTTTATTTTATCTACAAACTTTTCATATGTAGCTAAATTTTAAAAACGGAATTTTATATCTTTTATCTTTCCTGCATTATCTAAAAAAGCAATCTTTGCTTTAATATTAGCAGTTCCAATTAAAATTAAAAACCAATTAAAATACTGTTCAATTTGTAATAGTGTTAATACATTATAATCTTTAATAAACTTACTTCAAGTTATATTTATTGAAATTACACGAATTAAAATAAGAAGACTCTTTTAAATATTCAGTGACATTTATAACATTAAGAATTTATAATATTAATAAGTGCAATCAAATAAAAAACGATAAGTATGTGTAATTCATTACTATAATATGTACATTATATTATTTATCATAATACAAAAACATTAATTAATAGACAGATAGAAAGAGAAAGAAGGAAAGCGAGTTGTAGAGGATGAAAAGAAAATTAATTAAATATTTTTACATACGATTTTATATAACTTTATCTTTGTGTTTCAAGCTTTATCTTGAATATTTTTTTATGTAAATTAAAAAAGATAATTAAAATAGTTAATGAAGAAAGTCACAAGTGAAATAAAAAAGTATTATAGAAAAATTAAAAAGAAAATCAAATTGCATCAAGCTTAAGGTCTTTTTGTAGAGCTTTAATAGTTTTTGCCTAGAGATTTTTTTGTCATACTCTTCCTTCTTTACTTCTCTTTTCGTCTCGTTTTCTGCGTTCGTTTCTATTCACTGGCTGCTTCACTGATCTACCCTCAAAGGGTGGATGATATATGATCACCCCCCGGAGACACTGGTCGCCCGAAGACTGCGTAGAAAAAAGGAGCAAAGAGGAAAAGGTATACATGATTCTTTCGAAAGAATTCCTTGAGTACATGTGTATATTTATTTGTAAGACGATTCGTTCGTTAACTATTATTTCAAAAGCTAGCTTAAGTTATCGTTTTTACACTTCGTATGTTTTTCTTATCGAGTTTGGTCCGATAATCGATTCACAGAATACCTGACAAGTTTTATTTTTTGTTGGCAAAATTGTTAATTTAGTATTATTTAAATAAAAAAAATAAAAATATAAAAAAACTAAAAATAAAATGTTGACTAAATTATGACTAAAATATATATTTCTTGTTCTAATTCTTTCTTTCATTCATTCTTTTTAAAACTGCTCTCTTTTCTTTTTTTGTATTTATTCGTGTTAGGTACTTTGAGTGAATTGTTAACAAACAAATAAATAGTACATACGTAGGCTCAAATAATATATTTGTATATAGTAAATAGTATGACTATAAATACTAATTAATATATACAAAAACTAAAAAAACTAACAAACACATTCACGATTTCTGACCGTTTTTAAAATTAAATATTATAATGTATTATACACCAGCTTTCTGAAAAGATTGGCCTTGTTTAATTATTGTTATTTCTAAAAAAATTATATAGCGTCAAAATTTCTATTTATTTATATAAGTGAAAATGAAAAAACTAAATTATTTTAATTAATTATTTATTTATCTTTTAAAACAACATAAAATAATGAATATCTACAATATATACGATTATAATAACTATTTGATACATGTGATATTTAATTAAAGAATAGAATTATTAAAGGATATAAAAATAAAATTATTAATGAGTATTTTAGTATGTATCTACTGATTTTAAGCAAAAATGAAAAGGGAACATTGAGAAACGAGTAGTGTTATTGCAGTTATAGTACAATGAACCCATGTGACCCATGATTATTAATTGTAATAATCTGCGCAGTATGAAATCTAATCTTTTTTTCTAATAAAAATTATTTTATGTTAATTAAAAAATATTTTAAGAATTGTGTATGCATATATGTATATATATTATTATCAATAAATAAATATATAGAGCTAAAAATTATGAATATGAAATAGATTTCGATTTATATAAAAGCGTACAAAATAAATTGGAATATATTTAAAAATATAAACTTAATGCCATAATTCGTTAAATACATATCTTTTTTATTATATTTATATGCACATAAAAGAAAGCAAAGAAAGTACATATATACATAAATTGAATCTATTTTATTGTTTGTTATCCTTTTAAGTGTTTTTTATTAATACTCTGTACATTGATACATTTATAAATAATAAACGTTTACAAATGTTATGTTTAAGTTCAAATTATATGATTGATGCGTCATCACACCTGACAATATATAGAAAAAAAAATTTAGTTAACGCGCGCTGAGAATGTTATGAATATATTTTTCTTACCTTAAGTTAGTTACTGTAGGTACTATTACTTACTAGGTATTGATTACTGTAATATAATATAAACTCACAATTCCCAACAGATTTAAATAAATAAATTTTTTTATACGCAAAATATTCTGTTTAATATATTGTATCAGTTTCGTCAAATTAAATATGTAAAACAATAATTTTTATAGTTATTTATAGTTGTTAAATATTACTAAAGCCAATAGACAAAATATTGTTAAATACTCAGTTGTTACACATTTTAATATATAATTAAAAATTTAAATTTAATAACACAATATTTAAATTAATAACAATTTTAACTTTCATATTATTAATTTGATCATTTATATGATATTTGATCCAATATTAAAAAAATAAATAGCATTACCACGCAAGGTTAGACAAGCTTATAAAAGAAGACTATATATGTTTGAAAAGAAAAGAATATACACAGAATATAACAGAAAAGCTTGTGAAAAGATAAAAAATGAAGTTTCCAATCAATATATCATTTTAAAAAGAGGGCGAATATACGCATGATAAATAAAAATGATAAGCTTGAGAAAAAAGTTGGAAACGATGTATTGTTAATGTTTACTTGTAATTTAGGAATAAATCTAGTAATGTTTAAAAGAATAGCTAAATATCAATACAAGTTGCCAAAAACTAAAAAAACAAAAAGAAAATTTTTCTATTCCTTAGATCGACGATCACTCAAAATTGCGTGGTCACAGCAATGAATCAACTTATTTAAGGGTAGTTGAATTTTGCGAGTAGATGCACGACGTTGTCAACGTCGTAGTCAGTATCGTCGTTATGTGCTTTCCAAACGCGTTCACAAGTTTCCGTGAAATGATTTATTGTTTCCCTTCCAAGTCACCGACACTAACCTACGAGGCCCCTCTTATGTACGATTTTCACCCTTCAAAAATATTCGTGCCTCTTTCCTTTTACTACTGCATCTCCTTCACTTTGTCAAATAAACACAAAATAGTCAGAATTTATTTTTAAGAAACCATTAGTCAAAGGATTGAAACATATTTCTACCGAAATCTATGAGTAACTCTTTATTTGATATACACGAATTTTATTCAACAAATGTATTTAAGAAAATAATGAATCTTTATTTAATTTTCTATTAAAATTAAATGAAAACAATCATTTTTAATAAAATGTGCTTATTCTTTAATAATTAAAATTTTCATCTGAAAGTTTGCAATTAGAAAGATTAGTTTAAAGTATTGAAATTTTAAAACATTAAATATATTATATAATGAAAAGATAAAATGATAAATTAAAGTATACTTATATTATACGAGAACTCATATTATACAAGAATTAATAATAGTTACCTATTAAAACATAACTAAAGTAATAAATCATGTTTTACTATCGGTATTACTTAGTATTTAATTGTAAATTCAATTTTAGTATATTTAATCCGATGTGTCTTTTATTAAGTTTATTTTTTGCATAAAAATCTTACAGAAAATTAAAAAATTTAGAATTATAAGAAATAAATAACTCGTAACACACATACTACCAAACCTAAAATATATATTTGAGCTCTGCCTCTGTGTGTACGTATGTATATTTTTCTATCAAATGAAAATTATGCAGAATAGCTGAAGGTGAGGAGGCGGAATATCTAAAAAGACTATAAACTTATTTGACATCATAATCAATATTAAATTATTAATTACTATGCTTTTACACTCTAGCCAGCGATGTCTATAGTGCCGACCATTGTATGCGGATTACAATACAGTGTCCACGCGATCAAAGTCACTTTAATATAAGCCATTCATTAATAATTATTTATTCCATAATGGCAGTATACTCACTCTCCTAAAAGTTTAGAATAAGAAACAGGTTTTGCAGACTTAAATTACCAACATACAAAATTAAATTCACAATCATCATCATAATGGGTACAATCAAAATATTTTTTTAATTTTACCCTGTATTACTATAACAATTTATAAATCAATAAATTCAATATCTTTCAATTTTTTAAATCATTGCACCACAATAGATTGTTTTTAAAAAATCTTTAAAATTATGATTTCTAATGAAATTTAACATTAGCACAATTAAATAATATAAATTTAATTAAATTATGTTGTATATTATAATCATTAAATATCAAAGATTATAATTAAAACTTCAATACATTTTTATAAAATAATAATGAAAATAGTTAGTACTACATTATTTCGGTTTAATTAAATAAATTTTTAATTATAAATAAATAAATATTCTCTATAATAAAATTCCTTTTCATAACTAATCTATATATTTAAATGAATTTAACATAAAATAATGTTTAAAAAATCAATACTATTATTAGCTTAACTGTTATGTCAATAATTTAACAAAAATAAAAGTGGATTTAAAATACATTATGAAATTATTTAATTATATTGCAAGTTTTCAGATTGATACAATTATTATAATTTCATTATTAAACAAAATATTGAAAAATGGAATACTACAATATTATAATAGTTAATCTGAATTTAAATTAAAAACTAATTAATTAAAAATTATCAAATGAAAATCGAAACTATAAATAGCAGTTATAAATAAATTAAAAAACAAACGTATTATTATTAGCAACAAGTTCTAAATTTAATACCAATATTTTATAAGCCACGAATATTGAAAAAAGCGTATTCAATTTTTAAATATTTTTTTAAAAATATACTTAAATAATCAAAATTCTTAATTTGAACAAAAGTTATTTAATAAATGTTAAATTAAAAAATATTTAATTTGTAAGACAATTATCCGACAATAGATAATTTAAAAAAATCAATAATACTATCCTATCATATACTATCATATATCAGTTAAAAGTGACTATAAACTCAAGAAATCTTTATTAAACGGTCAGTTTAAACTAAATTTAAACTTAAATATACTGAGTCAGTCAATTTCCAAAATAAAAATAAAAGCATTTCATACTAGTACTATTCAATTTTCATACTACTCAATTATACAGTAATTACTTTTAGAATACATAATTATTTTTTACAAAAAATTTACATATCTATTTTAAAAGTATTAAAAATGAAACAAATTTTATTCAATTTTCACTAAGAAACAAGTATAAAATTACTTAAAATAAAATTTTAAATAATAAACATAGGATAATGACATTTTGTAGCTTTATAAAGAAAAAGAATATAATATTGCTTTAATATATTAAATATAATAATCAACATTATAATAAACTGTCTTGTTTTCTAAATAAAATGAAATTTATTTTATAATATAATTTAAATGATAAAAATTAGAAACAAATTTGTACAAACAGTGAATAATTAATAAGATTTTATTCTCTAATTACGTATTAATGTTTTTTAAATGAGATTATAAAGAACTTTTATAATATACAATCATTCAATTAATGAATTCTATAAATAATATATTTTATTATATTTAATAATATAATATATCTTATTTAACCAAAAAAATAAATAAATTTATTAAATATTTACCTTTAAAAATATAATAGTTTTTAGTTAACATTAAGAAAAATACACATTACATTTAAAGTTAACATTCAATATAATTAAAAATTATGTATTAGAATTAAAAATTTCAAAATTTATTTAATAATTATATTTATAATTATATTAATCATAATTATAATTAATATATTTATAATTTCTTAAAAATTCTACATTAAAATTGTTAATATTGTTGTTATTAACTAATGAAGTTGATCACCCAATACAAAGAAAGTAACGGCTGCAATAGACGATGTTGAGTAATCGTTTATGCTAATACCTAATCCTGTCGGAAATCCATTCAAGTGACGTTGACAGATTGACTAGAAGATTTTAAAACTGCTTCTATAGTAAAATTGAGATCCTCGCGATAATTTGTTTTAGCATACAATTCTTTTCATAGTATTTGAATTATGAAGAGCATGTGTTTTATTCATCGTACTCCTTAAGTATATATTTACACTAACAATTAAATCAAAAACTGAAATTGTAATTGTAAAACAAGAATATTATTATATAAAATGTTATTTTAAACAATTACAATTTTTTTTATCTTTTTTTTAGATATTTTCTACTTTATAATAAATTACTCCTAATGATTTAATATTTTCAATTCATAATACTATTCAATTCATTCAATAATCGTATTAAATTCATAAATACTTTTTATGTATTTATATAATTTTATATTAATTCAATACAGTTTAATAATTAAAGAGAAAATACAATTTCACACTGTCATATAATAATAATTTGATCCATTTATTAAATGAAAGAAAATATTTTCTTACTTTAAAAATTATTGATGACATTTAATTTAAAAGTATTAATTAAAAAAGAAAATGTGGATGAAAATAAATTTAAGCGCAAAACAATTAATTAAGCATTAAAAATTGAGTATTATACATACAATATTCAAATTTATAAATTAGCTAACACAATTATAGAGAATGTCTGTTAAAACCAATAGTAAGTATGTAGCGAAATATTCATCAACCACAGTCGAATGAATTAAAGCTGCTTTAAAAAATATGTAGCTGAAACTATATAATAAGTCAATTTGTGTAATAATTAAATAATGCAAAGAAGATATATAACAAAAAATAAACGTTAGTCAATTTACTTATATTTACAAAATACTACTAACAATTATTGTTCCAGGCTGAATTTGAAATTGGAATAATTTGATTTTCATATATTTTATTTGATTTATTTCTGTATAAAAACATTATTATAAACAATTGTTTTTGAAGTACACAGATATTTTGTAAACTGTTCTTTTATTTAAACAAAAATTTTAATTATTCAAATCATTAATTATTATAAATAAATTAATAACTTTATATACAAAAGGTATTAATTGTACATTTAATCATTTATTGGAGATCTTGATTAAAGGTCGAATTAAAGAAAATTTTAATAAAAAAATATTATATTTTATATTTAGTCGTAAATCAGCTTATTCATAAATATTATTTTTCAAGATTCAAATATAAAATATTATTTTTCAAAATTTTTACGAATTAATTAAATTTTGATTTTTAAATATTTAGTATAAAAATGGGTCTATAAAATCTAAAACATCAAAATTGTAAATATTCATATTGATAAAAATATTAGTTAATTTTAAAAATAAAATTTTTTTAATTCCTGAAATGTATAAAATATGAACGTATAAAAATATATTTACAATTAAAATAATTACTTAAATTAGCCAATTTAAATATTTAATATTAAAGTCTGTTTTGGAAATTTTAAGAACATTCAATTTTTATTAAGTAATATATTTATATAAACTTATGCAAACTAAATAAATTTAAACATGCTTCATATCAATTGATTCAATTTTATTTTTATTTGATAAAAAATATTGTATTAATTAATTTTTTTTAATTTTGATTTCAATTCATTAATAATAAAAAAATTAATAATTTTAAGAATTAAAAGATAAATTCATTTTTTGAATACTTTAAGTAATAAAATATGAAAGGATAATGAAAGCAAATACTTTGTATCAATGAGTATATAATTAGTTTTGAATTTTTTAAAACTTTATTTCTACTTTCTTATTTTATTCCTTTTTACTTACATTTAAATCATTGGAAATTTTTGTCTCATATTTAAATTTCTTATGCTATATTCAATATTTAATAAAGTATTCAATCAGTACTACTGGTATATGTGAATAATTAATATCTAAAATGTACACAATCTAATTACGAAATGGCTTTGATAAGTTAATAACTTTTCAAAAAAATTCTAAATCCGTATTTTTCTGTTCATTAAAAATATCATCTCTATGTATATATAAAGTATTTTATGAAATTTATTATAAAATTTTTGCTAATGGTTATTAATATTGTAATATTTAGTTCTTTTCTTCCATAGCATTGTATAGTTTTTGTATTATTTATAATTGAATATTTTAACATAAGTATATCAATATTATTAATAGAAAAACTAAGAATTTAAAAATGTAACTTTTTATAATAAAATTTTTGAATTATCAAAATAGTTCCATATATTCTATTATATTTGTACTAAGTATTAAGTTAAATATGGAAATTACGTGTATATGCATGGCCGAGGGAGGGACGAGAGGGGGAGATAGAGAAAGAGAGCGAGAGAGATAAAGAGAAAGAGAGAGAGAGAGAGTGTAATACCTTATTAAGATTTCATAAATATGAAAAGGGTACGACAGTTCGATCGTACAATTAACATTCTTAGTTAACCTTATTACTTACTGAAAAAGCACAAAAGAAATGAAACTAGAATGCAGAAAGTTATATATGAGCCAATCTAATCTCGTTTGAGAGGGGTAAAGCCAGCGCACTCATGAAATCATGTGTAACATGACAAATTCTTAATCCTTCTAAAGACTTGATCCCGATTTTACTGCATATTTGTACAGAAAATGTTTTCTTAGATTAACATATATTGAATTTGAAATTTCTTAATAAACAGAAAATACTAAAGCATGGAAAAACTTTACGTATAAAAAATATGTTCTTTAAGACATAAAAGTTTTAAAATATTCTTTGAACTATATAATAAAAAGCATTGTAATAAAAACTATCATTTATTTCATTAAGATGAAAAATAACATATTTTAAGTTTATTTGTCATTTATCATTTATTTATTTATTTTATTAAAAGTTTTCCCAAAACAATATTTCGAGTTCAATACGTAAATCATTATAAAATAGTTCCATAATTCAATATTTAAATTGATTTATAAACACATAAAGTATTACACGTAAACTCGTGTTTAATTCTATTTAAATTTACACAACATTTATATTCTGACTTACATAAAAAATAAATTTGAAGCTACTTACTCAAATACTTTATTAATTTTTTACATATAATTTAATATCTGTCGCTTATTTAAAAAAACGCTAGTCTTTAAAGAGAAATATCATATATTAAAAACAATAATGTAATTCAAACTATTAAACAAACTATAGAATTATTTTAATATAAGAAATAAATCATATATAAATTCGTATCTTTCAGTACTTTAGGAATACAATTTATTGATATTTTATTTAGAATGTCTATAAAATGAAAATAAATAATTTACTCAATGCCTTATATTTTCTATAATTTACTAAAATAGGGAAATATAAATTTAATTTTATAAAACGAAAGGAAAAGTTTGAAAAATTAATTTATTATTCATATTTACAATACATACTTTATTGACCGCAGTAAAATACTTCGAACATATTAAAGAATAAGCAATATTAATAATTTTTGAAAAAAATTAGAAACATGTATACAAAAAAAGTAAAAAATAAAAATGAGATATAAGGAGAAAAGAGTTGTGTGTATACACGAGTTTTTGTAAATAAAGTGGCATTGAATTTCAAGCAATACACATGCGCGCACACACGCGCACGCTATTATAGAATGCGAATGTTATTAAGGCAGGGTCTTTTCTAGAAGTCGATGTATCATTTGCTCTTAGGTCGTTAGGCAGTTTCAATTAGTTTTCTCTAGCCCTCACAAGTCGACTGTTACACTTAACCCTCCATTTCCTAAGCCCTTATACCGGAGACTAATCGTAATGCTCTCTTTTTTCTAGTAATTACTGCAAAGCTCGTTGACGTGATACGCCACAAGTCTTCTTTTCCTTTAGGATTTTTGTTTATGAATTCAATGTTGGAAAACAGGTACTTTATCAGTTACCATTCGCACACTGACACACAAAGTATCCTAATTATACCATCAAAAAATTTAACAATTATTTCAACTTCTGACATTAAGAATTAGTTTTATATTAATTTGAATAAACATACAATTTATATTATCACTACAAAAAAAAACTAAAATATTAATTATTGAAAAATATATATATATACGCGTGCATATATATATGCATTGAAATATATATATATATATATATATACCTCTCAATTTCAAATGAAGCCTTAGTTTAAAAACAAAAAACGCTTAATAAACAAAATAAAAAAATATATATATAAGCAATTATTACATAAAAATTAGAAATTTAATAAAATAACTTTGCATATTCTAGATATATTATGTTATAATAATTAAAAATATTTAAAAAATGTAATATAATTTTTTCGTTTAATGTATTTTTCTTTTTAAACTTATTACAATATTTTATTCAATAAACAATAACTAAACCTTAATAAATAGCTTTAGTTGATGATTGAGAAATACTATAGAAAATATATAGATTTGAATATTTTTTCGTCATATATGGGTAATAATTTAAAAAAAAATTTCAACAGAAATAAATATCTTTTATCTTGATCAATTAAAGATAGATAATTCTACTTATATCAGAGCTAAATTCAACAAAAAATATGTTGATAACTATAAAAGGTATTTGTATGCAAAACTATAAGGTTTAGTGGTACATCATTATATAGTATTATTTAATTATCAATGAAATTTAGTGACACTGAAATTAAAAATTGAGAAAAAAATGATATATTATCAATATAAATATGAAATTAAAAATTTTTTAAATAAAATGAAAATTTTAAATATAAATTGATTAATAAAACATAATTTATACTATATTAAAAAGAATAAAAACATTAAATATGACTCACATAGTGAAATTAATAAAATCAAATAAAAAATCAATTATTAACTATTTTTTAAAATAAAATAATGTCATTTAATTACATGGTAAATTTTTTAATAATTTACTCTAAATTTTTAAAAAATAATACTGCTTATTTGTCTACAAATCCTTGTATTTTTCTCAATTCAATAATAAATTTTAAATCAGAAAATTTATATATTTTATTTCTAAATTAGTACTAAAATATTCGATAAAATTATTTGAAATTATAAATAATGCAAGTGACTTAACGCTCTGTAATTTATGTAACAAAAATTTTGCAGAAAAAATTTGATTATATTTAATCTTAATAATACATTATATAAAAATATAAAATTAAAATAAAATTTATAATGAATACTAAATAAAAATATAATTACTTTTTTTGTAAATAATTATGGTTTAATTTAAATATTAAATAAATTAAATTACAGATAATTGATTATTCTACTAAACCACTCTGAATATTATTTATAAATTTTCGAGTTTTTCTCCTAGATAAATTATATACATAACGATTACACAAAATATCATTATTAAAATATATATTTAAACACTTAGTTAAATTTTATTATAAAAAAGATGTTTTTGATATTCTTTCTTTTTCTATATAATAGTATATAAAAGAATAAGTAAATAAAAATATTTTTAAAGTGTACAAAAGATCTATACAAAATATTTTGAATGTAAATTATAATTAATTTGATAAATAAAACTTTGACTTATATTTGGTATAGTATCTTTTTAAATAGTTAAACAAAATGAAATATTCTGAATTTTAATTTATTAAAAATAATAAATCTTTTTCTTACCTAATGAATAAACGCCAGGTGTCAAGAAATCCTTTTTCAATTATATAACATGGTTCATTAGAGGTTAATGATTCTACAATCTTATGTCTACTCTTTTCATAGTATAAATCGCTTAGTTGATCTTTTTGAAGTTTTGCATTTACTTTATCAAATTCCTTTGTCTTTTTTGCCAATTCCAAGTTTTCCTATAATAAAATTTATCTTATCGAAATTACCTTATCAACAAAAAATTTATTTACACATCAAATATAAAATTAGATATATACTCAATTCATAATTGTTACATTTGTATATTTTTAATTGATACATCATCCCATTCTTATTGTTTTGTATAATACTCAATTACTTATTTTATTATTTAATGAATAACTTGTTTTACAGTATTTTTTTATACAATTCGGAAATAATTCATTTTACAATTAAAAATTGTTTTAATATAAAATTACAATTTATGCAAATTTAATTAAAAAAATAATGTACATTTATTGCATTTTTGAGACTGTAAATAATTTATTTATAATGTTAAGATATTTAATGAATTCAATATAAACCATTTTTATTCAATAATGCTTATAAAGAAATAGAAATAAAAATACAATACCAAATTACTTTTATTTTACATTATAATTATAATTAAGTTTATCATTAAACTTGTAAATTTAATCGTTAATATAACCAATCACAACTAAAAAAATTTGAATTTTTAAATTAAAATTCGGAATTATATTAGAAACAAAAATAAGTTAATACAAAAGTATCTTAGATCAATCATATACCTGACAAACAGAACAGACTACTGCATTTGAAGGATATTCATTACAATTTGGAAAATATGTTCTGAGTATTAACCAGGCTTCAATAGGAACAATTTTCCTTTTTGAATCTAAAACACGAAGAGAATTATGTTCACATAACAAATCTTCATTAAAGTTCCAGTTTTCTTCTTCATCTGTTTCTTCTGATTGAATATTATCTACATCACGTAAAAAATCTTTCATTGCTAATGTCTTCCAATAACGTAATGATTCTGTTCCAACAATACAACCTTGAATACTAGATCTATGAAAATAATAAAATAAAATATATGATATATTCTTTTAATTAAAATACTGAATTACAGTCATAATTATATTAAATAATAATTTTAAAACTTACGATGGCTTAATATTTTTTAATATATCATTAACTTCTTTATAGTCTTTTTCTAAATGCTCTTTGAAGCGTAATTTTTTACATTGTTTTTTTACACACGTCACACATAAAGATTCTTGTGTTAATTCATTTTCACCACCATATTTATTATATATTAAATTTGCAGCATATAGTGGTATACATTTGGCTTTATTAGCTTTTAAAGGGTCTAATTTATTATGTGGACACATCAAACTAAAACAATCAACTGGTTGTATTATTTTTAGTGAATCACGATCCATTTTTTTTGTTCCTTTCAACCAATTTAATAGCCATTCAGTTGGTACCCATTTATATTCATTATAAATATTTGTAACTGAAATCATTTCATAAAAATCGATAACGAGTTGACGTTTTTCATTTTGTTCTTCTAATTCTTTTTGCTAAAAATAGATTGATAGTCAAACAAATCGTTAAATTATATATAAAGTATACTTTTAAGCTTATTACCTTTCCTTGTTGTTGAGCTAATAAACTTAATTCATGTGCTTCATTATCACGACGTACTAAATATTTCATTTTACAACTTAAGCCCCATTTTTCAAATTCAATCTGTTAAATAATAATTATATTAAAGTATCCATGATTAAAGTTGAATTTAAATAAGTTAAATGAAATTTATCATTATAAATAAAACTAAAGATAAGTTATATAAAATATACAGTAAGATAAAATGATTAAAATAATTCAACCTAATTAATTCTTAATTATTTAGACTAATTTTTCTTTCAAATAAGCCAATTGCTACGCGTAAAATTAAATATTATATACAAACATCTTCATAAGCATCTCTTGCACCACAACTCATTGTCATAAAATTTAGATTTTCATTAGAGTATTTCATATGCTCTATTTTATATTTATCATCCAAGATGATTTCACCATTAGCATTTGCAAATTTATACACTTCAATTGATCCATTATTAGAATTCTCTTTATTAGAACAATTATTCTCAGTTGCTTGGTTATCTATCTCAAATTTCGATTTTTTTTCAAGTACATGTTCTTTTTCAGTATAATTGTCTTTTAATCTTTTTCCTTTTGTAGTAATATTCATAGAATCTCTTATTAATGTTACAGACGGATTTTGTAAATCAATAATATCATTAAGAGCAGAATTATTTAATTTTTTTATAAGTGCTTTTTTTGTATAATCTATATTTCGATTAGATCTTTTGTACACTAACATATAAGCTGTATTGGATGAAAAGAATCCTTTAGGTATGCGGCCTCGTTTACCACCTTTTCCATTTTCTGAAATGGAACGTTAATATATATATATACACACACACACACACATATCATTTTCAAGTAGAATATTAAATTAATATTTTACCTTGAATAGTATCATCTTCTATTCGATTACTTTGCATTTTTTCTACTTTATCATCACTAAATTCAAACCATTCTTTATTAGAATTACAAATATTAGCACTAAAATGACCTGAATGAGCAGATCCTCCTTTATGATTTAATGCTGCCACTAATGTAAACATATGAGTTCGTGGTACACAACTTAAATATTCTGACATATCTAATTCCTCTGGAAATTGTATTGATGTAGATAATTTTTTTTTACGACCAGAAATCCTACATTAAATGAAAATTTTATAAAAATAATCATATTTCTATCTTTATAATTAAATCTAGAATTTAATCTATTATAATATTGCAATATAAATGTATTACCTTTGAAACACAAATCGCAACAACTGAATATTTAAGGTATCTGGTAAAGAATCTAATCGTATAAATCGTGTTGCATCCTGTTTATCATTACATATAGTACAATGATATTGATTTGTACCTGTCAACTGTTCTACTATTAAATATTTATCAATAGCTTCACTTAATGTTGATGCCAATTGTAGATCTAATTCATAAAATGTTGTTGATGTTTTATGTTCTGTTCCACAAGTTTTGCAGCTACATAAAAATTATTATTATAATAAAAACTAAGTTACTTAAAGTTAGTTTAAAAGAAAATTACCAATTAATATAGCTATATTGCCCTTGGGTTAACTTCTGTAACATACTTGTTAATTCAGTATTTTGTTGAAATTTTCCTTCTATATGACATAATAGAAGTTTGGAAAATTCTTGTACATCTTGTTGAGTTGTTAAATCTAAACCTAAAGCAGATGCTAAATTAATTGGATCGAGATATTTATGATTTCCAAATTGCATCATGGCAAAAATATACTGTAATTGTCCAACAGCAGTTCCTGGAGTATAGGGTTGATTTACTTTTTCTGCATGTAACATTTTTTGTTTTTCATCCGGATCATCTTCAATATTCCATTTAAAAATTATTTGTCTAAAAGATTTTAATATTCCATTGAAATATTACTTGTGTAAAAAAAAGGTATACATGTGTTTTATAGCATTTAATAATATACAAATTTAAATATTCACCTCATATCTTCATTGTGAAACCATACTTGTATTAAACTATTAACATAACATGTTGCACCAAGATTCATTAGGCCAACATACTCTGATGGATTTCTTAATTCTTTTAGAGAACTTTCTAATGTTACAACTTTTACAGGTTGTGATTTGATATAAAATTCTTCTCCTAATCCAGTCAAACATCGTGGATTACTTGTACAATTTTTTCTATAATAAAATAGTAATTACACTTTACAAAAAATATTAAAACAAAAATCCATTAACATTACTATAAATGTGAATGACTAACTTGCAATTTTTACACTTCTTAATAACAGATCCTATTCGATAGGCATATTCAAGATGACTTTTAATAATTTCATCTGGAGTGGTATTTAGTATCCAAGCCCAAGCTTGTTTTTCCAAATCTGCTTTTTTATCATAAGGCATTTTAAACTAAAAATAATACGTATAAAAATAAAAGATATATAATTTATAAAATACGTTTTTCAAAGGTAATATGCAAAAATTGAAATCATTTTCATAAAAATATAAAAATAAAAAATACTAGTTTCGTTATTTATATTAATAATACTTTAATAATAATCACATTTTTTTATAAACATTTGACAAACTATAGATTATCGACAATTTGTTGTAAACAAAAATAAATGATTACAGTTAATTTACATCTGTTTAGCTTCGTAAATGATATAAAAATTAACTTTTCCTATAGTAACCATATTAAGAGATAAATAAAATGGAAAAACATAAATCTTATAATGGTTCACTTAAAAAATCTCTTTCAAAAATTACTAACAATCTTAGCAATGTACTGCTAAAACGAATTTCAGTACTTAGAAATCGCTAATATTAAATGTAGTCAAAACGACACCGTATACAGACAATGTTCCTGATAAAATGTTCTGAAAGAGATGAAAGAATTTTCAAGAAAAGCGGGAGCCACAAAATCTGATATATACACAAAGAGCAGTTTATATTACTAATGGAGATAGAGTTATAATCACATTTAAACGTTGGCATTTGCCTACATTTTGTATATTAAACCTAATGTTTATATATATTTTGTTGTTTTTTTACGTTTGATTACTAAAATATATTTAAAATTGTAAACTAAAAAAGAGGACTATATTCCAATGGTTTTTGGGATTCTATACGTTGTATAATCAATTCTACTATTTCTACTATCGTAACATTAATTACATTTAAAAATTTTATACAAGAGCATACTATATAATATAAAATAGATGGAAACGGGCATACAAAACTAGGTATATTAGCAATTAAAAATTTTTAATAAACTTTAAATTTAACAAATACAGGCACAGATGCTTACACGCCATATTAAAATAATAAGACCGCGAATATTTGATATCAAATAGAATTAATAATAGCATAGCTGCGAAAAAAAAATAAAATCAGTAACATTTTAAAACTATAAATAAATAACTATTTATAACAAATTTTCAAGACGCAAGCATGTAGAAATTTTGTTACTGCTTATTTAAGACTTTATGGATACATTCATTAATTTTGTAATATTGACTCTTCATTTAACTTACTCAAATAATAAATTTAACTTAATTTCATTTTTATATCTATATTAGTGTAAGTATTTAATTTATATTTAGAGCTGCTATTATTAAAGTTTGTTAATTATCTTAAAATTAATTTTAAGTTTGAAATTGCGTAAAAATTTTAATTTTTAATTTAAAAAAATCAATATTTATATTTATACAGATACCAAGCACGTAATACCTAAATGTAGACCTATACTTGATTTACTATTTTACTGTACTTTAATTATACTACTTTATTTATTGTTTATTACTTTATTCTACTTCACTATATTTAACATCTATTTTACTTTATTCAATTAAAATAAAAACTTATAAAACTTAATATTGTTCTCAAAATCTATGTTTCTATTCAACTATGTTGTATGTAGATAAAATTTTATATATTGCAGTGGATTATTATTTACTATTAGCATTACTACATTATACTACAAGCTATAATGAACTTGTATTATTATTATATGTATATGATGTAGCAGTCACCTGAAATATATATATTATAATCGTTATAATTCTTCCAACATTTGTTTACCCTATAATGTATAATTTAATGTTCATAATTTATACATCGTGATTCGTGCATAATCTGCGATTTAAATTTATACCGTGTATAAAATATACTGAATTCAGCACTGAGAGTATTCATTGCCTTGTACGTTTAAATTACGGATACAATACACCCTGGATCCTACGTTATTGAAATTAATAAAAAATTTATTGTTTTATTTAATATGATTCTATTACATTTATATTTATTATTAATGCATAATATTTGAAGTATTCGCTACGAAAATTCTCGATGGAATTTAAGCTTTGCTTTCTGAGAAATTGACAGGATTTCCAAGAATTACAAACGCTAAATGTACGCAATCGTATATAAAGAGCAACGGACGACGAAGTAAATTAATCTTGTTGAGTAAGTTAAGTGAAATTAGTACAAATCATAGCAGTTAAAGTTCTACACGTCTGTGTACAGAAATCCGTGTAAGGTATATTAATTTATTTACATTATTTATTATCTATTGCTGGCCATCTCTCGGTGCGTGCTCCGCAACGGGACTATAGTCAGACCGCTTTGAGGGCGACGACGTAGACTAGCATCTCCAGTAAACTAATTGTATTACATTATTATTGCGGCTCAGTACCGACACTATTGGTCAGGCCTGTGTAACTTGATTTTTATCAGATCGAGAAAGCGGGCGCCGATACTGTCTGGTAGCTCCCGCTATAGTACACCACACCGGCACTATGGGTCAGGCATCTGCAACTTCATTATTATCAGACTGCTGAAGAGAGCGCCAATACTGACGGGTAGCTCTCGCTAATACAGTATATTGGGACTATCGGTCAGGCCTCTGCAACTTGATTATGGTCAGACCGCTGAAGAGAGCGCCGATACTCCCACTACAGTACATTAAAGGACGCCGACAGCATACTAAGACCACGCACACCCGAACATTCTCTATTTATGTTCAATACATTTGTAGTCAACTGTTAAATCTCGACGAGCTCAACAATTCTCACAACGATCGGTAACAGCAACAACCTATGTAACAAAACCCTAAATAAAGGACACCAAACCAATTGTGTTTGCACTGAATTGATGCATCCCCCCCCCCACTCCATTAAACCGGCGGTACGATCTAATCCATCCACCTTGCTCTTCGATCATTCTGGTGGCTGAAATTCCAAACAATGTATTATTTCATTATTAGAATAATTAATTAAATTATGTATTATCATTAAATAATGTATTCAATTAATTAATTCTAAAACGTTTATTTAAATAAAAATATGCCGTCTAATAATATAGGTGTAATGAAACCATCGATACAAAAAAATTATAATAGCAATCGAATATAATTTTTTATTCAAGAAAATTTTTTATAAATAATATAATTACTTGGGAATTATATTAAAAAATATTTATTTTAGTTTAAACAGAATGAACAAACTTGATTAACAAATATAATAAACATTATTCTATTAAATTCATAAATACTTTAAAATAAAAACTAAAAATTGTATTAACTTTTATAAAAAATATTAATCTTTCTAAAGATCACGATGTAAAAATTAAAGAAAGTAAATTTTTCCATAATTTATAATTTCATTTTATAATTCGCTCATTTCGTAAGTACCATTGATAATAGAAATTCATCATAGTATTACAAATGCTTAAAGAATTATAGAAAATATTTCATTGTAAATAATATTTAGGTTTGAAATATGGAAGCTACGGTATATCATCTGCGATTTTAACAGAATAGAAGAAAGACTATCAATAACTGAAAAACAATGATAAAATGTCTCGACTTTGACAAGTGGATTAATATTTAACCATTAATTTTATTATTTGCATACACCATATGAGCAAAAACTTATATAACTGAATTATCATATGATAAAAAAGGAAAGTTTAAAAAAATTGAAAACATCTTTTGAAAACTTTTATATCTCTGATTTGCTTATTTGTCTGTATCTATATAATATAATATATTTTATGACAAATTTTACGTAATAATTGATTTGAAATTATAATTATTCCATACCTCACTTTACACGAACTTTACTAAATTGTTTAAAAAATAATTTACTTCTTCGATATAAATATAAAATTAGGAATATAGTGAATTACTATAATGTAACAATCTCAAAATACATTACAAAATGACTACATAATATATAATAAAACTTTAAATGCTCATTGATACTTAGAACCAAATCAATCTATAATTTGCAATTTTATTACTTTATAATGAAATAATAATTTCTTTAATTTTATATATATGTATTTTTAGAGAAATTTGTTGTTTGAGAAATTAGTTTTTTGTAAAATGTATTGAATAAATTACATGTGTATTTCATATAATAAACCGTGTTACATATAAAAACACGTACTTAGCTTGTACTATAGATTTGGCAACGTGACCTGCTTTAAAGTCATGAAACAAAACGATCTACACAAGTAGGTTGAACAGAAATAAATAATATGAATTTAAGAATTTAGTTACGTTCAATGAACTGTAAATTTGGAAAATAAGAAAGAATCAGCAGCAAAGTAATTATTATTAAATGGTTATTTTTCGTCTCATATCGTTCTCAAATCGATAAGCGTAGAATATCTACTACTAAAACAGTCCATTACTTTTTTGTATCTGAAGAAATATCGGTTACATAGCCTTACTCGTAATTATACTAAATTGATAATGAAAGAACCACACGCAGGTATGTCAATTTAATACTTAAATATTACTATAATAATCATTTTTATTTTCTGTATATCTTTATTCATCAATTTTCAGAAAGGAAAGAAAGATAAATAGAAGAGGATTATATACGTGGAATAGGGAATAAGCATGAGATATGCATGTAATTATTTTACACTCTAATAGAAATTAAATAATTTTTTTTAGTATTACGATTACATTGTTTCAGACAATAATTAATTTCTTATATACAATGTATACAAAAAAAATTATATTATTTTTGACTATACTATGTTTGAGTCTTAATTTTATTAATAAAGAATTAATTAATTCTCTGATCAATTATTATAAACTTTTATTCAACTAACTTAATTTTTACATTTTCTATTAAAATTACATAACAAATAAAGTTTTTTTATCAAATAATATTATAATAATTAAATTGATAAATGAATAAATATAATTAATATAAATTATATTTATATGAGAAATTTATCAAAAATGATGTTTTTATGATAAATAAAATCAAAACATTTTTAATTTAAATAAATTCAAGTATTGAGAGTATTGGAAAAATTCAGAATTGTAAATGAAATTATAAAAAAAAATAACCAAAAATTTATGTTTTAAATCTTTTCATTTAGTTTTAATAGTTTTTTTTATTATTAGTTGATACAGATATTTTATTGGAGTTTTTAGAAATAGCTATACACAATATTTTGTATTATAGAAACTTATATCCCAAAGAAGCCTATATAAAGATACAAATTTATGGAATATATGTATATATTTCTCAACATCCTGAATTAAATAATTATATTAAAAATACATTAATATGTGTAAAAGAACTAGTTCAAGAAAACAAAAACCATTTAAATTCAATAAATTTGTTATATGTAAATGAATTGAATATACCAATAGAAAAATTTGTTTTTTATTTTAATCAATTAGAAATCAGTCCATCAAAGTAAGTTGATTATAAAACATATTAATTATAATGAATTTTTAAATTAAAAATCTCTTTTTATTTTAGAACAGATCCATGTTTTAAAAGGCCAGAAGAGGTATTAAAAAATTTATGTTTAAATTTATCAATGTTAGAAATCTGTTTAAAACCACTTCCAATAAATTCTTCATTTTATATTAATATTATTACAAATTGTATAACACATTTAGTTATAGCAGAAAATTCAAAATCTTATAACTTCCCATGGACAATTGACTATGACTTTAAAAAAATGGAAAGTGGTCTATTATTACCAATAAATAATTTTAAAGTAGACTGTTTTGAGTTACAATTAGTTGTTATTGAAAATTAAAATTAAAAAGAATGATATTCCATTCTATGTATAATCGATATTTTTACAATATTTATATATGTATAATATTAATATAAATATTATGTTTATATAAAATATATTATTTATTACTATTATTTATTATAAGCAATTAAATTAACTTTGTATAGATAATTATTATTAATATTAAGGATAAATCATGTTCAGCGATTAAACAGTGATTTGAATCATTTTAAAATTATGACAAACACAGAAGAAACTACTATAGCAACAGTACTGTCCAATAAATCAAATATTAGGTTATTAATTTTATTAAATGTAATAATGGAGCGTATTATTTCCTTATATTATTTTAAAAAGATTAATTTTCCAGTGAACCAGTATTAGATTTTTCGAATATATCAAAAAAACTTACAAATGGATTATTATCTATTTACCAAAAGCCTTTTGAAAACACTAAAAATGAACTTGCAGGTTTAATGTAAGATTTCAAGATGTTATAAATTATAATTTATAAATATTAAAAATAAGTCTGATTTTATCTGCAGATCGAAACAAGTTATATGCATTACTCAAATGCAATCAGAAAATAAAAAATTATGTGACATACAAGAAGATATAGAACTGAATAATTTGGTTTGTTAGCAATTGTAGATATTTATTTTATTTAAGCTTATATTATATTTGTAATTCAAATTATTTATTATAATAATATAGTTTTCAACAATGGAAACCTATAAAAAAAAATTACTAAATATTAAAAAAGAAATCTTAGTAATTCATAAAAAAACATTGAAACTTAAAGTAAGTAATAGTAGCATATATATATTAAATTTTATTAATATTAAGTATGATTTTTTTTAGAAAAAAACCTTTCAATTTCAACAAAAAAAACAGCAAAAATGAAAAATGAAGAGGTCTTCAATTTTTGAAATAAAATACATAATACATTAATAAAATATTTAAATCAGTTTATAATAAAATTTATAGATAATAAAATAATAATAATATAATAGTTACATACAAAATTGTCTATATTGTGAATATTATATTGTTACATTTTACACCTGTTTCTTTAAGTGTAATGTATTTAATAAAATTTAAGTACAATTTAACCCCAGATAATTTCCCATTTATTTCCAATTGAGCATTTTATTTCATTACCACATAACACATTGAATGTTGTATTAGTAGGAAAACCAAGGATTTCTCTATCTTCCTGAATTCGAAATGAAAAGGTTGATTCATGTGTACCTACAAAATATCTATAAAAAATAAATAAAAAAGAAAAATATATAATGAAATATTAGTTTATATTGTATAACTATTACAGTACCTTGCATGTGAACATATTATTTGATCAATAATGGCAATCCCTCCATCTTTAAATTTATTTTTCACAAATTGGGTTGGAATATAACGAAATACAGAATAATCTTTAAGCTTTTCCTTCAGATCAATGTATTCTAAAATAAAACAATATTATTCAACATTATTCTTTATATCAAATTAAAAATACTTTTAACCTTGGTTATTTGTATCAGTTGCTATATAAACAATTTTTAAATCTAATAATTTTAAAAATGCTTTTATTTGAAAAGCTGCATATTCAATAGTTGGTGATGATGCTGCATGACCAATCAAAAAATCTTGTCTTCTCAGATGAATAGATAAATATGGACCACCAATTGCATTTCTCTTTTTCTATTTAAATATTACAATACAACATAATAAAAATTACAAAAATGATTAATCAATTTTTAGCTTATTCTTATTCATATGTTTATTAAAACTAATAAAACATGTACTTTACATAAAAATTCTATATTGAATAAATTTCCAAAAACTACTACGAATAGAATGAAAAATAATAAGTTTAACAAAATTAAATAATGTAAAATTATTTATTACTTTATATGCTTTATATTTTCAATATACCTTATCTAATCTCCAGTCTTTTAGTTTTATTGTTCTGTCATCCATATCATTAGAATTTAAATATTTTAATCTAAAGTCATTACTAATTTGATGTAATTCTGTGTTGTATCGCATACTACGTCTTGCATTCCAATAATCTACAGAACCATAATTATAATGTAATGGAATTTCCATATGATCAAACATAATACTTCTATATTATAAATTGAAAAAATAAATAGTAATTTTTAAGTAATTAAGAAAGATAATGGTGTTAAAAAACTATTACCTATATAATAATGGTTGTAGATTTTTTTTTAAATTAATTGTAGTTCCATGAAAAGTTATACATTTAACTTCTCTTGCAGTTACATTTGTATAACCCCAAAAAGAACCAGTATATTGTTTATAACTATTTTTTTTATAAGGAATTGTGGTGTTCAAACAATCACTAAAAATATTCTTATCTTCAAAATTACCAATTCTAAACATCTCTTCATCATTTTTTAAAAAATATAAAACATCAATTATGGTTTCTTCATTTTCTGATGGAATTTCTAAATATAAATATTAAGTTATAAAAAATATTATGTAGGTATTCATTTTGAAAAATTAAAAATATTAAAAATATATTTATCAAAATCCATTTTTAATTTACCAGTAAGACATTATATATTATAATTTATCTTTAAGTATACCTTTAATAAATTCAAATAATTCTATTACTGGTAAATACTTTTTCAAACTCTCCATATCAAAAAATGTTTGCCATGGTATTTGTTGTTGAGATCCTAGGTCTACACTTTGCCAATGATATAAATTTCCTGTAAATTTAATATTTTATAAATATAAATGTATTTGTAGTTTACTTAAATAGATACAATAGTAACAAAATAATTTATAATTTTAATTCTTTAAAATTACAAGTAATATTTCATTTACCCCATGGAGGCAATACTACATTCCATTGAAATATTTTATCATCTTTTATAAGTTGTTTTAAAAATGTTGCAACTCGAATATAAACATCTCTTCTCAAGTTAAATCCTTCAGGTGGGTTAACATCATAAAGAAAATATCTAAATGCAAAATAAAATTTTATTACTAGTAATACTAAAAAATAAATATAACTAACCGTTTATTTGAAAGATAAGATTGGCGGCTTGTACACTTTTCATTTATCTTTTCTTTTTGACAATATAATATGTCATTGGCGATCGATTTTATAATAAAAAAATATATAATCAAAATATAAGTTACAAATTTAATAAACATATTTATTAGCACTTATAAATATTATATTATATTGTATTAGATATCGATCAAATTACAAGAAATGAATTATGTAATAATATAGATGATGTTCTGCTTGAATTTAAGCAAAACTTTTACGTCGATAAATTTAACATAGCAATTACAAAAATTGATATTGATTTTGTTTATTGAAGACTGAAAATTACTCACAAAGTAATTTAATTTATGTTATAAATTAATAAAAAAATACTTAAAATTTTGTAGACAGTTAGATTATCTAAAAATGTTGAATTTATTATAAATTTAATTTTATAAATGAAACCAATTACAAAAAATTTAGGACGCATGCGTATTACTTTTTATACTAAAGACAATTTATTTAAATTATTTTGCTTTTATCTAAATGCAGTACTTTACTATTTGACTATTCTAATCTATATAATTTATAATAAATATTTATACTATGATTGATTAATTACAAAACATTAATTTTGTGCTATATGTTTAAAAATACTAGAATGTACAGAAATATAAGATCTATTTTTCGATATTTAATCAACTCGTTAGAATTTTATAATTTAATTTGCGGAATAATAAGAAAGTACAGATACAAAAATGATCGATCATAATTAAGAAATTGAACATTTCTGTTACGGATTAAAAACTTGAAAGTTGAAAGTGGGAGAGGTATGAATGCGTGATTCAGTTATTTAAATAAAATACTAGCAACGAGCGTTCTAGGCTATGCCCTGTTGACGTCACGACCAAAATCGTCACGGTAACAAACATCAGCGTTTGAGAAATAGTGCGATAATATTTAAGGGCAGCAGTTCAGTTTGTCTCAGTTTATTAACTATTACACAATAATTATAAAACGCACTATATATTTTCGACCACATCTACAGAAACCACAGTTTAATAATATATAATTAATAATCAATTAAGTAATAATCTACGAAAGAAATAGTGACATTTATTCTAAAATTATTAATAACGTATTAGTGACTATAAAACAATAGTGAAACATAAAATATATTGAAGCAACTCATACACAAGACCGACGTAATAAAGGCACAATATCAACCATACCACTATTGAAAGATATTATAGATAAGACCGACGTATCATAGGCGTGGCACTAAACCATAACACATATGTCAACAATTTAATGTATGTTAAGGTAGCATTTACTAATTATACAACAAATGAGGAAATACATTCATAATACGTAACAATAAAGAAAACTTTATATTTAATCTATTATATCATTTTATATACTTCATAATTAATTATATATTATTATATTTTTTTAATAAAAGAAACAACGATAAACAATTAAAAGTAGTCTTGAATAATTGCACTGTCCCTTCACTTGCCAGCAACACCTCCACTCAACATCTAAAGCAGGTTTTTAGTCTGATCCCAGAAAATTTCAAAATCATAGAATATAAAATAGAACAATGTAATTTGTAATTTTATTTATGTTTTATTCTATTCGACAAAACAATTTTTCCAAAATACACATATTTATAATTTATAATAAAAAAGAAACACCTTTTTCTTAAATTAAACAAAATATTATGTTGAATCTTTTCTTTGTTCGTTTATCTTAAAGAATGGTAATACTTCACCACTATTTCATCAAATAAATTTATACATAAATTTTTAATGCATGTGTTCTTACTGGTAGTTTCGTTTTACAAAATGATTAACTGATCGCAAATTGTTATTTACCTTATTCGGTCCAACGTTTCTTACAATTATTTAAATCATTTAAATTTTACTTAATTCTTAGCAGCATAATAATATACATAATTAGACTTTGTACTTATTTCCCAAGATCCTACTCATTAATTTACTATTTATTCATATAAATAGATAAATATATATATATATATATATATATATATATATATTCTTATATACGTTCTTTCATTAATCATTCTCTCTTATTAATATATATATAACTAAATAACTAAAGTACTATATAACTACAGTACTTAAATTAAAAAATTTGTTTGAAGTGAACATTTTATGTACAAATAAATTAAACTTTACTTCATATTATAAATTTATTGTAGTAATTATTTCAATTTAGGTTGTTTCACAAAATTAATAGTAATAGAATTAAAATGAATAACAAGTACTAGTAGATGTAATATCAAATAAACTACCAAAAAAATTGAACATATTTTGATCGATTTTATTCTACGTGTGCCCAGTATATTTTCACAACGTTTTTATAAAAATAAACGGTATAATTTCATTAGATTTTTTGGGGTAAAGTATAATTTTATATATAATGGAATTAAGTATAAAATTTTATATTTAGTTTTTTTCATATTTAATATAGTATTTCATATATTCTTTTTGAAAAAATAAAATTAATATATTACAATTTTTAAAGATCGTTAAGAATGCCTAAGAAAAGTAATGTTAATATAAAATAGATATTGATAAAAAAGAATATATTAAATATTATTATGATGAAATATTAGATAAATATATAAATTCAAAGGTTAAAATGATTATCTATAGTTTGTTTAAGTTGAATTAAATTCCAAATATCATACTTTCATAAAGCTTTCACAGTTTTTTAAGATTTTTTGAGTCAAATAAATACATCGATATCTTTGTTCTATTATTAAAAATTCTCCCGTTTAATTAATTTTATTCTAAGAATCTTATAATTCCTAAATATTATTCTTAAATATTAATATAATTTCCTACTGTGACGTAACTTTTAGTTTCAAGTTTGTATATATATTTCTTAAGAATATAATTTTTAAGAAATTAAAGTATTTCTTAACAGCAAGAACTTATCGTGGTGAATTTTTATTATAAATTTTTATTAAAATTTATTTTATTGTAACTATTAGTATGGCGAAATTTTAATAAAGAATAATCAATGGTGATGATTTCTGTTGCTTAAATAATTCACGTCATATTCAAAATAAAAAATATAAGATTTAATAATTATTAAAAAATGTTAGTTAAGTACAAAATAAAAATAAAATTAAAAAATAAAAGATTCAATATAATTTTATAAATTACAGTAATATTAACATTTAAAAATAAAAATTTTTATTTTATGTAAACAAACTATTAAGTTGCATTTATAATATGTATTAGTGATGAAACTGACTATTGATTTTTCATATAAATAAAGTATATTTTAAATACTGATTTTACATAATTATCCCACAAATTAATTAACGTTTTTTAACTAAAATTTATTTAAAAGAATAAGTTATTTCCTTTGTTTAATTTATTTATTCATTATTAGTAATAATATTAATTATAATATCAATTAAAGTTATTGATATTTGAAAAAATTTAATTTCTCTTTCATATATATGATTAGTCAAGTTTATTTTAAACTATTTTATCAATAATATATTTTAATTGTTCTTTAATATGTTATTTAGACTTGAATTTATTTATTAATAATAATATTATTATAGAATAGAAACATTACATTTTCTTACTTATAATATGTATTTGTGGAATATGTGAAATAATACAGTATCCTTACAGTCAAAAAGGAATGTGAGATTTTTATAATATTAATATTTATATTAACTGATTTTTATTTTAATATACATTAGAAGTAACTCTTTAATAATAAATTTTCAATTTTTAAAATAAATTAATTATCTTCAGAAGTAAGCTAATATCATGCACATTTTTATTTATTAAAATTTATGATTAAAAGTATTAAAATTATTATTAAAGTATTTTGTTTTAATTTATTGTAATTTTTATCAATAGATAGATGAGATTAAAATGTCAACTTTAACCAAAACAGACATAGTGGAAACAAATATAAATGATGAGTATTACTTAAAATTATCTTCAGATCCTGTAAAATTTGAACCTGTGAATGATATCACAGATGTTTTTTTTGATGATTTTAAACAACAAGTATGTTTATATTATTTATTTTGTATTTATTAGTTACATGGTTTTATTTATCTGTAATAATAATTTAAAATTGTTTCATCAATATTTAATATTTGTATATTTTTTTATTCTTGAAAATAATTTGTAGGTATTTGCTATTAGATCTGGAGGTGTTACAGGCGTAATTGTTAAGGGTCTGGAAGATAATATTAACTTTAGAATGGATGACAAGGGTCCAGTAATTTCTATTAAATTTTCTCCTGATATGAATATTCTTGCAATTCAACGTAGTGTAACATCTGTTGAATTTATAAATTATAGTTCAGTTAATGCATTAGATAGTATTCAATATTCTCAATCATGTAAAGGAAAAAATGCCACTATCCTTGGGTTTGTTTGGACACATGCTAATGAAATTTTATTTGTCACTGATCATGGTGTTGAACATTTTCAAGTAACGTATAATTTTATTTATTTATATAAAAATATAAATTCATAAATTCTAAAATATTTTGTTTTCATCTTTTAAATTGAATAAATGTAACATTCAATTTAAATATATTAAATTTTACAACTCCATATACATTGACTTATTTTTATTAGAATTTATCATATTTATAATGTTTATTATTTAAAAATCATAATATTAAAATCATAATTATCTAATTGACTCAAAAATATTATTAATGCAAAAATTAAACTGTTAAGTACAATTTAATTTTGTTTAAGATTTAAAGAACATTGTTAAACATATTTTAATTTTTAATGAAAATATAGAAAGAAAACACTGGTTTAAAAAATATAAAATAAATGATTAAATTATAATATTAAATTAGAAAATGTATGTTATAAAAGTAATAACAGCATTTATTAAATTGTAATCAAATTAGTATTTTTTAAAATTTTAATTCTCTTTTTAGATTATTCCAGATAAGCGATTTGTTAAATCACTGAAATCTTTAAATATAGCTGTCCATTGGTTTATATTTTGCCCTCAAAGTTTTTTGATGTTACTTTCTTCTGGACATATGGGAAATCAAATGCAAGCATTATATGTTACTCCTGGAAATCTACATAAAATTACAAAGTTTGAAAGTAAATTTTTTAAGTTTGTTTTTCTTATAGTTAAGCATTTTTCTTAATTTTTTTGTGAAATAATTAAAAGGATGTGTTTATAGTAGAGACAATTACAACAAAACCAGGAAAGCTTGCAGTTTCAGAAAGAGATGTAGCACTTGCTGTTTTATATGGAATACCTTGCATAATAGTAGTTCGCCATCAGCCCAGTGATAGTATTCGTTCTGTTGGTTTAACATTCCTTTATATATACACAATTCACAAGTTAGTTTATTATTGTATTTTATAGTAAAATTAAATATTATTAAATAATTTTCTGCATTGGCACATATTATCATAAATATAAGTATCTAGTCTTATTTTCTAATTATAAAATAATTTTAATTATAATTCAATATTAGCTTAAATTATTAAATAATTCAGTTACAATAATTTAACTTCTGTATGGAAAAATTGATTACAAAAACAAAGAATCTTGGATCAATGTTTGGCTTTTTATAATCATTTTTTTGTCATTTAAATTTCTTCATTTTATTTAGTAATTATTAGCATATTAATATATATGATGTGCCACTATTTATTTTAAAATTATTATAATTAATAATTATATTTTACCTCATAACTATACTTAATAATAAAACAAAAATCAATGAGCATTTAAGTATTTTTATTATTTAATAAATCAACTATTTTAGAATGATGACTGTTAAAAAAAGTCATATAATTAAACTTGACATGAATGGTCGATTTGCAATTAATGTTGTAGATAATCTCATAATTGTTCACCATCAAGCTTCGAAAGTAAGTATTAATATCTTAATATAACAATATTTACATTTAAAGAAAGATTATTTATTAAAATAATAGTTGTAAAGTGGTATTATCAATTTATTATTATGAAATAATTATTCAATGAATATTTAAGAAAATACGTATAATTTAAAAACTGATATATAAAATAACTTAATTTCTTAATATAGACATCAATGGTATTTGATGTTATGTTACCTGGTGTAAGTGATGGAACTGTAATTCATCATACTAGTGTTGCTCCACCAAAATCAATTAAACCATATAGTTTAAGAGTTCCTGGTCTCAATATATCAGAATATGTCAATCAATCGTATCAACTATGTATCCTTTTTATAAAGTATTGTATTTAATAAATACTTATTTTGAATTAATTCAACTGTTTTCAAATAAATATACTTCTTAATACAAATTAGACTCACCTAATTGGGTCGTTTTTCAACCAAATATTGTGATTGATGCTAAATTAGGTTGCCTGTGGTACGTTCATAACAATAAAGTGATAAATATATGTATTTGATTGAGCAATAGTAAATTTGAACTTCTAACATTATTTAATATTTATAAACTTATTTTTAATGATTCAAATTGTTAATGGTTTAATAATTGAAAATGAATTTTTGATTTTCTAAATTAAAAAATAACAATTATAACACTACATAAAAGAATTAAATTGAACAAAGGTTTTTAAAAAACTACCAAATAAGTTATTTAATATAATTAAAAGTATACTTTTTTATTGCTATTATTACTGTTTTTATTTTGTAAATTATTTAAAATTAAACTTAGAATAATTTTTAACTTAGGTATATCGAATTGCAGTTGGATAAATTAGCAAAACTCATTACTAATAAAGTTCAATTAGTTCAATTTTTAATGCATCGAAAAAATTCGAAGCAAATTTTAATTCAATTTATAATGGATCTTATAATGCAAATGCCTACAACATTAGTTGATATACCTATAATTTTTGAACGATTAAATTCAGTGTATAGAAATCATTTAGAAAATGAAATCCAGAGTATAATGGGTACCCCATTGCAAAATAATACAAAAATAGTTCACTTTGTATCTAATAGTTTTAAATACAAAATATTTATTGATCAAAGTGATATATATAGTCACATTCTTTCCAAATTTTCTGAGGATAAAATTGATTCAAAAATGATTATCTGGATCCTTCTTGAGTATATCAGGTATGATTATTTATATTAAATATTTAATGTGTTTATTAATATTGGATATAAGTTTAATAAAATTAAAATAATATTTATGAAATTTCATTTTGTGTTTATGCATGAATGAGTAAGAACAAGTGTATTTTTGTATTATTGTATTATAAAAATACATATTGCAGTGTCTATTTAATACTGAAAATAAAATAGTAAAATATGTAGTAATACTGTTGTTAAATATGTATTTTTTATCTGGAAATTATACAGAGACAATGAATCATAAAAATCGCACCTCATGATGTAAATAAGAATTAGTTGTTGAAAAATGCCGAGGATAAAATGTTCTTTCATTTTAAATATCACAGAATTTAATTTCACTCCCATAATTAAAAACACAATAATCTTGTATTTTGTAATAATACGACTCAAGAAAGGACGCGAGTTTGTCTTTTTTTTAAGTCATTTTTTTTAAATACTTTCATTATACAATTTATATTAAAAAATTTTTAAAATCGATCTACAAAGAAACAGTTTACATTAAGATTTTTGTAATACTTATTAAATTATTACTTTTTAAATATTTGAAAAAATATATATGTGTATGAATGTTTATGTTGATATTTCATTAAATGTTAGGTAGCAAAATTGCTGAACAATTGTAATATTAGAAATAATAAAATAATTATACAGTCACTTCGAACTGATATTTTTAACAAAAATTGTAATGAAAATTTTCTTTAACTTTAGTAGAGGTTTATAGATACTTCATATTTATTTTTTAACTTATTTATTAATATTTTTAGATCTTTATCAGAGCACGGGATTCCAGTGCAACATTATATTTATGAGCTTGTAATAACAACATTAGTTCATAAGAAAGCATATTATCAACTACATCAATTGCTTCAATATCATGTTGTTTCCGATTCAAAACCTCTTGCTTGTCTACTTCTTTCATTGGAAAATTTATATCCAGCAGCTCATCAACTAGCTCTTGATATGCTGAAACGTCTGAATATCGCACATGAAGAAATTATTGAAGTTCTCCTATCAAAAGGGCATATTTTACCTGCTTTACGTTATATTCGAAGTATTCACAAAAGTGACGATGTATGCGCGCGGAAGTTTCTTGAAGCTGCAAAAGTGACAAATGATTGTATTTTATTTTATTCTGTTTATAAATTTTTTGAACAACGAAACTTGAAGCTACACAATACGACTGGTTTTGCTAAAAGCGAGAGATGTCAACCTTATGTGCAGCACTTTAAGAAATTATTTAGAACAAACACCTGATGCAAGTTTAATATAAATTCAGAAATACCTTTGATATAAATTAATTATGAACATTTTTATATATACAAATACGTTAAAATTAAGTATATATTTATAATTATTAAATTCTGCAAAACAACATGAACTATGTAAAATACTTTTCCACTATTTATACAAAACTACAAGTATTCATTAAAACTGTTATCTTTCAAATAATGGTATTGCCTATGTTAAAAATTGTTTAAAAATTTAAGTTCATTTCTTATTGTATAAATAGTAAGTTTATTAATGGAATGTTATCAATGCATTCATATTTATGTATATATTTGTATAATAAAGTTTAATTATTGAATAATTTATTTGTTTAAATTATAAATACTATTTAAGTCTGTCTAAAAATAGAGTACCAGGCTAGGAGGGCTAAATATCTACAGTTACGTGTAAACTCCCAGATGGTGGAAGGGAGGATTGCGGGCAAGTGGACAGGATAGTGCATGTATTCAATAATAAATAGATTTGGTATTTGTTTTAGTTTATTGCGATAATTGCATTAGTTGTATTATAATGATTTTTAGTTTATGCTTGAATACCTCGTTTCATGAGTTTTGTATGTGGGTTGCATATACAGGTAGAAGGGCGTAGCCTTCTGGTCCTCTATATGTAATGCGCGTGGTGGTGGTGTTATACACGTAGAACAAGGTCGTAAACCCCCGTGCTGCCTTGTGCAGTGGCACGTGGCAGTAGCTTGAATTTACCTTGGTATTGTCTTATTGCTTACGTTGAAGGCTCTGCAGGTGCGCTTTTGGTGACTAAGATGAAGTGATCTTAGTCTGCAGATATTGCTGCGTACTGTTTACTTGTTCCTTTTTCCTTGTCTTGCACTGCTGCGAGTGTATGATTTGATTTGCACTTATCTTGCACTTGTTATGAGTTGGATATGACTAGGCTTTGCTTCTTGATCGGACTTTACTGTGTATGTCTACATCCTTGTTATTTGGCGTTCCCTTGGAGAAGAAGCTTTGCCGGCTTCTTTCGTGAAAAGCGACTCTCGTGCGCCTTGCAGGTGTCTTTCTTGAAGGCATTCTCGGCCACCACGTGGTCCTTATGAATTTCCTGCTTCTTGGCGTTTTCAATCAGAGCGCCTCTTTTTGGGCGTCTCCAATCGAGTTGATCCTTTATTATTGGCGGCTCCAATCAGAGCGCTTCTTACTTGCATTCCCACCATGAGAGGGGGACTTCTTGGCACGTTCTCGCTTCACTATCCGAGCTATATGTAGCTGGGTTTGACAACAGCGTATGCGTGCAGTGTTGCCTTTAATATCCCTTTTTCGGATGTAAGACGAGGTGGTTTTTGCTTATATTTTTATGACTTGATTATGCCAGAAATATTATGACTTGTCGTTGATAGATGCTTTGTAGCGATGCCGTGTCAAATGTCTCGTAGCATTAGTTTTATGACGACTTTTTGCTGGACACGTGGACCTTTGTTCTTGCCAGATGTATTTATGAATTGTATTTTCTTTTGATATTCGACGTTTTGCTGAATTGTTTAGATTTAATTCATCTGAGGCGCGTTTGAATGTTTATTCCTCGAGTAGTCGAGAGTTCGCTTTTTTTACGGAATTCTTATCTCGAGTTTCCCAGATGTCTAATGAGCTGGGAGTTTCTACATTCTCGAATAAAGTCTTTTAATAATATACATTTAGTATTACAATAAATTTTGTATTACTTAACTTTAATGATACAATTGTTTTTTAAATAATAAAAAATTCTATTTAATTATTATAAATAAACTATAAAAATATATTTATGATGCTGTTTAGATAAATATGTTAATTTAGATAAATATATGTTCTAAGAAATATATTCATAGGTTTATACTTTGGTTTTACTATTTATTATCTTTTCAATATGAATTAATGAATTAATGAAGTTTTTATGAACTACTTTTATTATACTTCATATATATTTGTATATAAAAATTAACGTGTACAATTTTATGATATAATATATAATAAATAATATCAAATTTTTTTATTTACTCTATTAATATTGTTACGGATTGCAGCATTTTTAAGCGGAATAAAAGTGGGAGAGGTATGAGCGCACGAACATTTGTTTTGTAAACAAATGGCTAACGGACTCGAAGAATGCTTCTAACGTAAAAACTCGAATATACGACTATAATTCCGAAAAGTAATAACAAATGAACCCTACAAGGCTATACCCTGTTGACGTCACGACAAATATCGGCATAGCAACAGCCACCAATGCGCTATCGGCGCAGCAAGTCGGTACGAGAATATTTAAGGAGCTGCACTTGACGCTCTCATCCTCTTACTAGTTTAATCAAACAGTCATCAAGATCGGATCGCCATCCTACAAGTTAACACCACTTACACAGAAATCACCTCGAATACACACAGATTGTCTCCAACTAACACGTAAGGTATACACATTCAGTTTACTACCAGCACACAGATCGACCTCACTACACGTAAGTCAAGCTATTACACACGTTCTTACGTGACATCAATGCACTGAGATTGACTCTACACGTAAGCTACAGTATTACACACGTTCTTACGTGCCATCAATACACTGAGATCGACTCCACACGTAAGCTACGCTATTACACACACCTTCTTACGAATCACTAATACACGGCTCTGTGAGTTAAGTAAGCAGCAATACCTAGACCACGGCATCATCATTGCCCTTCATTAGTGACGTCACACATCAACGCCACCATGGCGGCATCAATTCTCCTCAACAGTGACGTCATGCATCAGCGCCCCACTCAGGCCTCTCCAGCTTACCGGTAGCGGCAATCGGCGACGTCAACACTCCCCTTTCAAACCGTTACACTCTTCACGGCATTATTACCCTTCATCAGCGCATCTCCAGTAGGATAATTACGCGCAACATCAAGAATACACTTACAAGATTATTATCACTCATACTACTTGAAGAAACTCACACCTATTCATTGTATCATTCATTCAATCTCACCTCAATAGACCACTGATTATTTATATCATTATATTCAGTAAAAGGAAAACCAACTCATACAAAGGCAGTATTGAATTATTGCATTGTCCATTCCACTTGCCAACAAGCCTCCCTTCATCATCTCAGGGAAGCCTTTAGTCTGATCCTAGACAAATATTTATATAAAAAAGCAGTGTAAGAGTATTTCAGAATATTTACAATTGTGTTTGATGAAGTTTATGTATAGTTTTTTATACATAATTGCCTGTGGGATAATATGTGTTTATTAATAATACGTACACTAACAATTCTTGATTATTATAGATTTAAACACATGATCAATAAAAAAAAATATATTTACGCCATTTTTATTGATTTTATTCACTGTATTAGTGAAATATTCTTGATATTGAGCTAATTGGATATGAATAAATGAAAATTTCAAATAAATTCCGATCAAAATGTTTAGATCAAGTTTGAAATTAAATTATATATTTATGTATATTATATATATATAAATATATATTATCTATGTCACTATTTTTTTACTTAAAATATTTTGTCTTGTATTCTGATATACAGTGTTTTTTATAATTTATTTATTTTTAATTTTTTAAGAGCTGTGGGTTGTTTAAAATATTCAGAGTTTCAACCACTACCAGACCATACCCACCATTTGACTGGTGGCAAATGGGCATGAGTGAGAGGGTAATGCTTCAATTTAGTATCAACACAATTGGTTTTCGTGACATTTATTTTGAGTTTAAATTATAAATATGTAATTGCGATTCACTGTTGGTAGTGAGAATTGTTGAAATCGTACCGCTTCTTATTGATGAAAACGTAGGGCCTCGTCCAGATATGAAAGGGAAATCTAGTCAGTACGACTCTTCTTGATTCACTCAACTAACTGCGCTCCTTCGACGCGTGTACGTGTTTTCAATGTTTGGTTCCCCTTCGATTAAATTCACAGAAAGTCATTCAACATAAATCATGTTGAAAATCATTATTTTAATTCATTACTTTATTCAAGAATATAAGAGATAATTACTTCTAAAATCATACTGCTTATTGTATTAAATAATATATTTATTATATATTTAAAAATTGTTTTTAAAAGACTAGATATTTTCTTCTCTATTATAAATTTCTAAAAAAATTTATATTTGATATATATAAGTATTACACAACCCAGAGTAAATTAAAATTAAAAAACAATTATTATATAATAGTAACATAACATTTGTTATAAATATGAGCTTAAATAATAAAATTTGAATAGTAAGTTTATAAATACAAGTTCTTATTTTAATATTGCTTTAGATATGGAAATTAAATATGTTTTTTATATATATGAATTATTTTACTGTATTTATAATAAATCGTTGATCATTTTTAATTTATATTATTATTAAATAACTTATACAGATCAATTTACCAATTATATTATAAGTCACACTTCTTTTAAATAATAATTTATATTTAATAGAAGTACATTACTAGTATATTTTAAGATTGAAAATAAATGCTAAATATATTAATTAATTGGTAAACATTGAATGAAATTAATCTAATTGAAAATTGTTTATATTTAAATGGTCACACTCATTTATTAAATTAGGAAATTACAAAAAGTGTACTTGAAAGCTTAAGAATATGAGTTGCGGAATGTAGTATTTAATATAAAAACGTATGTGTTACGGATTGCAGCATTTACGCCGTAAACAAAGTGGGAGAGGTAAAGACACCTGCTTAGGTCAAAATATTGCGCGCCAAGTCGTAAACACGATTCTCCGAAGTCGGGAAACTCCAATACTCAATTAGTCAATTTTACATTACAATTCCGACTAACAAGGGCCGACGAACTCTCCAAGGCTAGATTCTAGTGACGTCACCGGCATAACAAGAGCAATCTAGAATTCACTGGAATCGCAAGCCTGTACAATAATATTTAAGGAGACGCGCTTGATGCTCTCGTCCTCTTACTAGTTCAATCAAGCAGTCATCAAGATCGAATCGCCATTCTACAAGTTAACTCCACGTACATAGAATTTATATCCAACACACACAAAGAGTTTCGAAGACACGTAAGCTACGCTATTACACACGTTCTTGCGTGCCATCAATTCAACTGAGATCGACTCCAACACACGTAAGCTACGCTGTTACACACGTTCTTACGGATCACCAACACACGAAACAAGTAAGCAGCATATCAAGATAACCGCATCATTGCCAAAAAGAGTGACGTCACAGTATCTCTTAATACAATATCGTTACGACAAGTAACGAAACCCAACATCAAGTCCTCACCACACCTACCTATAGCACAATTGTCAATATTCGGCTGGGTGGTCATTGGACCAGCTGGTAACTGCACTTGCACTGCCACATCACTGACTATAACCACGGAAGAGCTGGAAGATAGCCTGCAAAACCTACTATTACGATTTTGGATAATAGAAGAAATACCAAGGGAACCAAGCGGTCAACTCAATCCAGATCAACAGCAGCGTGAACAGTATTACACAGCAAACCAAGCACGAGTAAGCACTGGAAGGTACAAGGTCAAACTCCCCCTCTCAGAATCCCCTGAAACACTTGGCGACTCATACTACGTGGCCCATCAATGCCTGGTACGCCTACAAAAACGATTCACAAGGGACCACAATTATCGCACGCTATATGTTCAATTCATGACAGAATACGAGAACATGAATCATATGCGAAGACTACCAGCAAACTACCATTCGAACAAGAGGGCGTACTATCTGCCGCACCATGGCGTACTAAAACCGGACAGTTCTACGACTAAGCTAAGAGTCGTCTTCAACGGATCAAGCCCATCCTCAACTGGATGATCATTGAATGACATAATGCACACCGGCGCAAACCTAAATCCAGATATAGTAGATGTATTAATTTGGATCTGCAAACACAGGTACTTATTCTCGACAGACATCACAAAGATGTACCGACAGATATTGGTCCACCAAGACGACTGGGATCTACAGCGAATCCTGTGGATAGACGAACTGGGCAACGAGGTCATTTATCAATTAACCACTGTCACATATGGGACCAGAGCGGCCACATTTCTACCTGTACGAACACTCCTTCAACTCATACAGGACGAAGGAGACAACTATCCACTTGCTGTAACCCCTATCAAATACGGAAGATACGTGGATGACATCTTTGGCGGTGCAGACAATCCGAATCAACTAGTGGAGACAGCAACACAATTAAGGGACCTTTGCATGGCGGGCGGATTCGCGTTAGCAAAATGGCACTCCACCAACGAAGAAGTAATAACCGCCATCCAGGCACCGCCGAATCCGGAACAGTCTGTCAACCTGACCGAAGATGCCACCAAAATTCTAGGACTACAATGGAGGCCACACGAAGACGTTTTCACATTTTCAAACATCATTGACTCCCCAAGCAACCACCGCTTTAAAGGGCACCATTCTCTCTGACATTGAACAATTGTTTGACCCATTGGGGTTCGCATCGCCCGTAATAATACGAGCCAAATTACTACTCCAAGAACTATGCTCCACTCAGTTGGATGGGATGATCCACTCCCAGCTCAAGTTGTCAATCGATGGCACACCATCAGAAGAGAATTACAAACACTAAACGAATTAACCATACCTCGGTGGTTCAAAACAAGGGAAACATCCAACATAGAACTATATGGATTCGCGGACGCGTCGCAACTAGCAATGGCTGCCGTCATCTACATGGCAATATACAATGAAGACAATGAATCTACTGTAACATTCATATGCTCAAAAACAAGGGTAGCACCACTAAAGAAACTAACAATACCTAAGCTAGAATTAACTGCCGCATTACTACTATCAAAGCTCACCACACGCATCAAAACCTCACTAAATGTAAGGATAAGGGTAACACATCTATAGACAGACTCACGAGTAACCCTGACCTGGATCAAGGCTCACCCATCAAGATGGAAGGAATTTGTGTGCAACAGAGTCACACAAATTCAAGAACTCACAGCAGAAGCACAATGGAGGTATGTGCCCGGAACTTCAAATCCAGCCGACTGTGCATCCAGAGGACTCACCACCCAACAACTCAAAACACACCCTTTATGGTGGACTGGTCTCCCATGGACACTAACTCCAAACTCGTGGCCAACCCAACCCATTGACAAAGAGGACCAATGCGACCAGGAAGCCCGTCCAAGTATCTTATTAATCGTCACTATCAAAACGTCGGAATACGACTGGGACATTGTCTACAAGTACCCAACATTGACTAAGCTACTAAGAATAACTGCAACATGCATCAAATTCATCGCATACCTAAGGGAAAAACGCCCTCCTTCAAACCAACTCACACGTGACGAATTAAATCAGGCCAGAACACAGTGACCCAAAGGGCACACCTGGCCCAAGAATTTCAAACGATGCAAACAACAGGCCTGACCCTATCATACGCATTCCATCGACTCACCGCCTACATAGACGTACACGGAATCATAAGAGTTGGTGGACGACTAACGAATGCGGCAATATCAGAAAACAGAAAACACCCAGCCATCCTCCCGAAACAATCACAACTCACGAACCTCATAATCGAACAAGCACATCTGAGAACACTTCATGGAGGCACTCAAATTACACTGTAATATACCCGACAACATTACTGGATCATAGGAGGAAGATCAGCGGTAAAATCATACATCTTTCGATGCGTTACGTGTGCTAAACATAGAGGAGTCCTCGCTAGCCAACTAATGGGACAATTTCCCGCCTCAAGAGTAACGCCATCGCGACTATTCACATGTATGTAAAACAGTATGTATGTAGACAGTATGTAAAATATTTTTCGAAAATGACGAGGATCAAGCAAATCCAAATAACGTCAAAGAGGCATTAAAAGCAATGGAACTGCAGTGAGAAAGGAGTCTAATATTGAATCTAATGTGTGACACGGCATATCAATGTATTTATCGTGTTTTCATATATGATTTATATCAGTATATGTATGCAAGTAATATATGCATAAGAATAAAGAGAACTATCTAACTGAAATTATCTTTAATTCTAGGTAATTTAGGAGTATTTTAAAAATGCTGTTAAAGCAATGAACAAAATTGCTATGTAGGTGGAAGTTCTTTTACATTTAACTTGTTTTTAAATACTAAATTTTTTAAATATTATATTAATAAATTATATATTAAATGTAGTGTAGTCGATAAATTCAATGTAGTTTATATATTTAAATAATACTTACTTATGAACTTATAAATAAAATGTAACAAATATATAAAAAGATAAAAATTATTAAATATTTAGAAAAATAAAATTACTACAAACATAATTCAAACACTTTTGTTGTAATTATTAACCTAATTATTAATCTAATTATGACTAAGTAAAAATCGAAATGATATACAGAATCTGATGGTTACATAATAAAATATTTGTCATTCAAATGTCCTTAATTTTTTTGTATGACATAATAATTTATAATTTAATTGAAATATATTTTAAATTACATTTGTAAAATTTAATTAAATAACAGATATTTAATTAAAAGAACTGAAGATTTTTAAACATTTAAGTAAAATTATTTTATATATAATATTGATTGCAGATTATAAAACCAAGAGCAACTATTTGTTACTAAGTGTTACGGATTGAAACAGTTGAAAGCGGAATACAAAAGTGGGAGAGGTATGAGCGCGCGAACATTTGTTTTGTAAACACTGGCCAACGAACTCGAAAAATGCTTCTATACCAAAACTCAAATATACGACTATAATTCCGAAAAGTAATAACAAATGAACCCTACAAGGCTATACCCTGTTGACGTCACGACAAATATCGGCATAGCAACAGCCACCAATGCGCTATCGGCGCAGCAAGTCGGTACGAGAATATTGAAGGAGCTGCACTTGCCGCGCTTTCCCTCTTACTAGTCTAATCGTGCACTCTTCAAGCAGGCTCGCCATACGACTACAACGGCTCCAGCTAACTCATGTAACCTACGACCACCACGCTCGTTCCTTACGATTACGACTCCTACGGCTCCTGTTAACTACGTAAGCAGCAACACACCACGGACGTGCACCGCTACCACACCACATCGAATCTCACGAATACCTACGTCGTCATCATGTCGTCACCTACGTCACATCACGAACGTCACTCACCACTACAGGTGTAAGAGCTGTCCTCACGTTCGCTGACGCACCGCGGACATCCTCCCACCACTACAGCACTCACTCTATTCCGGCGGCTAAGGCGGCGCCAACTCGCTGCCCCCTCCAGTGCGAGTCTCCCACTACAGCAACTCATCGAGTCTGCCACTACAGCAACTCATTGTATGAGAAGAAAGGAAATTACTCTTCAACCTACCAAGAATACACTTACACTCTCGTCATTACGTAACCAACATACGAAATCTCCTTATTTATTCACTTACACCTTCATTCATACTCCTTACAAATCATTAACTATTTATTATATTTAATAAAAGGAAAGACAATAAACATTAAAGGCAGTATTGAATAACTGCATTGCCCCTTCCACTTGCCAGCAAGCCTTCACCCACCAGGTTTTTAAGTCACCCAGCACTAAGCTAGTTCCATCTATTTACATGTTATAACTTAGCAATGAAATTTGAAAGATGGAATTTATTTTTTTTTCGAAACTATATTTAATATCTCTTATTATTAAAAAATATATTATAAAAATTATTTTTGACATTTTTACAAAAAAAAATTTAATACATTTTTAATTTATATATATCTTTTTCAGTTAATTAATAATGTCCCAAAACTGTTTTTATATTAACGTATTTTATGTACAATCCAGTACTACTATCATTAAATTATAAGTAATTATACTATAAAATTCTTTATCATAAAATTTAAACTATAAAATTAATATCATAGCTATTCTTTACAATATATTTCTATTATGTAATTTTTATGATAATATCGATAATGTGTCATAATATAATACTTCAATAAATTCATTAAATAATGCCACCAGTAATTCATGAACATATTTATTATAAATATAGATCAATTATCTTCAAATATATTTATTTAAATTACTCATTCCTTGATGAGGTTATTTAATGAAAAGACTTTGAATTAAATACGAAAGTAATTTCAATACAGATTTACAATAGTTTCCATGAGAATAAATTCAATTGCACTGGTAAATTTTACATATTGTATCGTAATAATTTGATTGTGATGCCTTATTAAATGAATCATATATTATTTAAATATATTAGTTTAATAAGATGTTTATTATTATATATTTATCTTAAAGAATAATAACAAATTATTAAATTCAAATAAAATTTATTACTTTTTTTTATGTTCTAATTTTTGCTTTTGTACAATTTTGTATATAATCATTTTATTTTAGCAAATATTTTCGTATTTTTATTTAACAATAGTCAAACATTGATATATGAGTAAAAATATAAAGTTTATAAAAATAATCTTTAGTGCATAATAATTAGATATCTTTCTAAATATAAGAAAATATTTAAAATAATGTTTATCAAGTTTTAAATTAAATTAAATTTATAAATTAGCAAATTAAATAATAAATTAGTTTTTACTTTAAAACTACCATTTTTATTTGATTGATCTTACGAAAAATTGTATAAAAATTAATGATTAATTTTTAACGACTTAGTTAATACTTTTAATATTAACTAATAGTTAAATAATTGAAAATTAAAATTAATAATTTATTGTTTTACCAAAACAATCTTTTCAATGATTTCGAATGTATAGATTAGCCCAAAAATTTGTATCGTTATAGATCGTGAATTTACTAGTTCAGAATTTTGAAAATGATGACCCGATTATTAATATCGTATTGGCTGCCAAGTACCAGTTGTTTCATCACGTCGATAATAATGTGGCCTATTGTCTCGGAATACCGTTACAGCTGGAAATTGGTTATCTTGTATATATTTAAGAGTTGCACGCATCTAAAAACAAACAATATTTGTAATAATTTAAAAATAAAATTAATAATTAGACAAGATATTTATTTGTTAAAGTTTGAATAGATTCGTGTTTTTCTTAATAAATTAACATTATTTTTAAAACTATTTATAATTACTACATCTTGTTATTACTTATTTGAATTTGTAATTACTTAATTGGATAAAGTTTACACATATTATTAAGAATTATTCTTTATAATGTTTTTAAATAAATTATTATAAGTAATTTTATTTATGAAAATTTTTTACCCATTTTTAAATTTAAATATTACAAACTTATATAAAATTAAAAATAGTTAAATAATTTTATACCTGAGAAACAAAATGTGGCAGTTCAACGTCTGGTGATGTTGAAAGATGTTGTAAAATACATTGATCTGACTGTGCGAGCCAAAGATCAACACCTCGTAAAGGATCATAATTAAATGGTCCAATTCTCAAAAGACCAAGTGTGCAATCATAAACATCCAGAACCTTATTAATAAAATTAAATATTAAAAGTTTGTAATTATATAAGATATTATATTTTACATTTTAATATTAATTTTAGTAGCATTATTAATTATATTATATGTAAATAAAAATAATTAGTTATTAACAAAGTACTGAGCTTTTTAAAAAATTTCCTAAACATATTGCATAATGTCATAAAAGGTTATATACATAACAATCTCTTTTGGAAATTATAAAAATCAAAAATTAATATATATTTAAACTCATTAAATATATCACTATATATGTATAAATATTTATTTATACATATAAATATATACGTATACAATATCATTTGTAATTTGGATAAATTTTTATAAATAAGGTTCAATGACCGAAATATAATTAACTAGAAAATACACACATTATAAAACACAATAAATAAAATATAATTATATAATATAATCATACACAATACCTGTTGTCCACCGGTTAAGTGTCTAGCACATCTGAGTGCCTGATCTGGTCCCTTGTCAGGAAAAGTTGCCGGAAAAATCTCACCAGTTTTGACGTTAAGACCTATACCATATATTATGGGCCAGTGAATACTACCTCTTACTGTTGTATTGAGCTCACCTACACAACATAATGTAAGATCTACCTCGATAGGCTGTTTGTGAAACGCCGCTGTAAAATTAAAAGTTTAATAAAATTTTAACGCAATGAACAGGAATGATAAAATATTAAGAATATATTTCTGATAAATTTATCAAATAATTGACTCAAAATTTTGTCAAAAAAATAAGAGATTGAAAATGACAATTTATGTTAAGTATATATATATATTTTTTATTGTAATTTTACTATAAAAATATAATATATACGCACATACATACATATATATATATATATATATATATATATATATATATATATGTATGTTATAATATATAACAAAAAAAAAATAGAAATGTATATAATACTTCAGTTATTATTTTTATTCTTTAGAAAAATATATTTGTTTTTATTAAACTTATTTATCCAATGACATATGGATAATTTTTTCTTAAATTTCATTTCATTGTTTATTATTTATATATTTATATATTTATATATTTTACACATAATCAATATTTTCCTTATAAAAGTTACATATTCATATTATACGATTATATTTGGAACAAAGTGGACAAACGAATAACATTGTTACAATAAATAAAAGGGAATCAAAATATTATGAATTTTAAATAATATCAAATATTCGGTAAAAAATTAATTTATCAACTTTAGAAGCTTACAAAGTATATTATAGAAAAGCTCTTCAGAATAATTTCTTGGATCAGAATAACCACCGACAAGTTGAATCTCAAGACGTCCCTCAGGAAAACCAAGAGCCAATTCTGATACTTTCTGGATCATTTGAACCGCTGCGTCTTCTGTTCCTGCGCCGTCTAGGTGTGCTAACGCAACTGCACCAGAACCTAAAACAAATATTTTTACTTTACAAATATAATTAATAAAGAAAATCATAAATCATTATAAAGAACATTCTTTAAATATAAATAATGAGTTATACAAAACATCAACAGTTTTTATTAAACTTAAATGGAAAATTATACATTTCTTTATATATTTTCACGACTGATATGAAACGTGAAATATTTAATAATATATGATAATGGATTCAAATATCAGTTCTAATGTATTGCTTTTATGTATTTACTAAAAAGTTAGTTGTATAATATTTTGATTTAGATAGAATATGAAATAAAATTCAAGAGATTTATTAAAAATTATATTTTTTAGTAACATTAAGAATAATTTTATTAAGATTTTTGTATAGCATTAAAGAAATTAAGTTCTTATTTGGCTTTAATCCTTTCCTAATATTATTATAATTATATTATAATTATAATTAATATTTGCAAAAATATAACATACAGCTTAAAATAAATTACATATATACGTGTCCTTTACTCTTTACTTTTTATTTGCTATATTATCTGCTTTCACAATGTCTATAATTTTTTTTTGTTCAAATAAAGTAGTTTACAAAATTTATAATGCGTTTTTATACGTATTCTAATAATACAATAGTAAGGAAAATACAATAAGTTTTAAATACTTACCTATTAATGGATTTTTTGTATTTACTGGTTGGTAAAATTACATGTAAAAGCAGTAATATAAGTAATTATTAAATTATAAACAGAAATAATATTCTACTATACTTTATACAGATCAAAATGATATTTTTATCAATAATTGTTCACTGTATTATAATAATATCATTATTCGTACTATAATACCTGTTTAATACATTTATTCATTGAAAATTTTTAAATATAGATAAGATGCCAGGATTAGTTGATTTTATAAGCGTATTATAGTTGCAAAAGTTCGAAATTTATTTAATAACTTCATGAACAATTCAATTACGAATTTACCTTTGCACAATTATTATAAAAACAAATTTTTTTAAACTTTATAAAACCATCGATTATAATTAATAGATATTTAAAAGTATTTTAAGTTTTCATAGTTTTTTTGTCTATGTAGTATAATATACATGCTTTTTTCATTTAGTAAACCAAATTCAACGTAGTTAAAAAAACTAACGATATAAATTGTTTACTTTTACTTGCTGTATTTGGAAATCAATAGAATTATTTTATATTTATAATTACTTTTTAAAATCAAAAGGACAAAACTATAGTGATTTATTTGTTAAATTTTTTTTAGATCATAGACAAATAATATTGATAAATTAAGAATACTCTTTCCTATACATTTTTTTTTAAATATAAGTATAATATTATAATTTGCAGATCACATTTTCATAACCTGTGTAGTTCTATCTAATAATATATTTCATAGACTGAATTTTTATCGTATCAAAATATTCTGAGATTAATACTTTTCGCATTACACATGCAACATAGATATGATAGTAAATAATACTTGTTAATTTAAAGTAAATTTAGTAATACCAAAAGTATCACATTTTACTTCTCGACGCTGTCGAGTGAATTTATTGATTCAAATAAGATATTTTGACCTTACCATGACAACGTTTAGAATAAAATTCCACAAATAATTAATTATACTTATAATTACTATAATAATTATAATTACTATATTTGTAATGTCTAGCTTGGTGCATAATTTATTGATCTCATATTTTAAATAATTGATTTCATTTTGTACAAACGAAAATTAGTTATTCTAATTGTTTTTGTTCTTCATTTGTACAATTTCATATTTATACTTCTTTTTAACTAATCAAGATTTTTACTGTTTATATAAAATATATAAATACACTAAATATTAAAAAAAAAAGAAAAAAATTTGAATTAAAACAGCCCATATATTTGTTTGTGAAAAAATAAATTATTCTCATTATAAAAAAAAATAACTTTAAAGTTCTATTTTAATGCATATGGTAAGTATTATCTATAGAATTAATATTATTTTGTTCACTAAAATGTAATATGACAATAATATTCAATCTCACACATAATATATATCACAAAAAATTTAATTTATCCACATTAGTGTTAATACTATCAATAATTGTGTATAGGTATATTCATTCATATATGATTCAGGTATATACGTATATTCATTAGCAACTTTCTGCTTTGGCCCGACTGAAACATTTCTTCCAATTGAATTTCTTTATTTATCAAAAAATATATTTATTTCTTTACTATAGAAATAATCTTTATAATTCTATAATATAATAAAATAGTTATATAGTTAATAATATAATATAAAGTGTGCTTTACTTTTCAATCAATATTTATATAACATCTAATGATTTATCAAAATTATATATAAATATTATAATAAATTTCGTATATAACTATTAGGCACTGTAAAAAAAATGAAAAGCTGTCTTATATAAAGTAACATAACAATATACATTCATATTTGGTACCTTTAATAAATTGTTATTCTATTTAAATAAAATAATATTCAAATTCATAAAGAAATTACTAAACTATTATTCTCCCTTGAAATCAGTTTAAAATCAAAATTGCATTCATTTTATGATTTCTTAATTTATGTCGTAGTTTTTCAAAATATATTCATTCTATAAATTTTTTCCTTGCATTTTTCAATTTTGAAACATGTTGATTATCATTAGAGTTTTAATATCACAGATTTCAAAAGTTTTTGTAATTTTAAAGTTCTCTTTTTTTAAGTGTATCTTTGTCGCAATGTTTTATAATACTGCAAAACATTCTAACTACTTGAAAAATAGTTTTACTATTCGTTATTCTGTGATATTATTCGTTGATCGTGATCCAATTCATTATTCTGTGATATTATTATATATTGTAATATATATATATATATTCTAGATTTCTCGTCATTTCAGAATTTTGCATATCCATAACTTCTATTAATTTTAATCCTAATTTATTTAAATTTTCTTATTAAACCGAATAACCTTAATTTCATACAGAGTTTTCGAATTCTCTTACTGGACAAATCTCTGCATCATGTTTACACCAATTATTATAGTAATTGATTAATCGTTTCATTGTTCGATCTCATTGTAGGAATTCTTATTGATAGCACATGCAGACTGTATTTTACAAATCTTCTTTGACCTCGACTTTTCGTAATATGTTCTCTTTTTACAATATCAGTTTATAGTATTTATTAATACAGTAACTCAAATTGTATATATGAAATACATAATATAATAACATTTCATAATTTGAGTTCTTTAAGTATTTCGCTCTTGTCTAGGCTATTTGTTAGTATTTATTCAAATTCTTTCCACAAAGGCTTTTATTTTATAAGGTTATTTATTACTATTGTAGATAAGACTACGTCAAGAATATCAACTTCTTTACATTTCTGCTGTTCCTGTAGTGTCTTGTATTAACTAATTGATATCGGTAACTGGTTCGTTGCAATCAGTTTGTATTCATTTTCAGATACTACCATATTTATGCAGATTGTAATATGACTTGATATTAATGTTGTTTTGACACATCAATATTACGCTGCTAATAATGGACTGGCCAACATTTACTTTTTACCCAGTTTTATTTTAAATAATGAATTTCTTATTATCAATACTTACAATCAATATATATATAGTCAATTCTTGACATTATTTGTCTTGGCATGATCAATTTATTTGCTGAACTTTACTTTTGTTTTCTTATACTTTACTTATTGTTTTATTGTTGAAGATCTAATGTTTTTATTATTTTAATTAGTTAAATGAAAATGTTTATTCTTTTCAGCGCTGCCACGTCAATCAACTGTTTTTCTTCTTTACATTGATTCAATTTTTTGCCTTATTTTATCTATCATAAAACAATTTTAAAAAGTTTTCCTTTTGCAATGTTAACAACATATTTATATACATTTAATTTTAGGAACTGTTATTAAAGAAAATTATATTATAAAGCTAATTGTTACTCAATAAAATAAATTATTATAATAAATTTTATTATTCTGACGTACTCCTATTATTATGCTTATTGTTAATCAGCTTCTCAAATGTTATTGTTATAGGATTATAAAATCGATAATTTATAATAGTTAATTGTGATTAGAAAAATTAAAAATTTATAATTGATTATAAAGATCTATATTACCTTATAAAAATCGTTGCAGAAAGTATTAATTACATTATATTTTAAGTTGAGCAGAATGTGTAACATCCTGTTAAATTTCATGACTTGAGTCAATATGATCCAGTTTTGAAAAAAATATCGAAATTAATGAAAATGACAAGCAAATATACTTTCAAATAATTATATATTTCTTAATTCTTTTAAATAAATTTGTATAATGTTTACGAATTCTTAACAACGTAATTAAAAAAGAGAAGATTAATATTCATGAAATTATTATTTTTCAATTATATTTCAGCAATAACATTATTTAGTTTATAATTACTATTATTTATAATTTTGTTTACAATAAATACATTTTTATTCTGTTATAAGGATTCATTTATATTTTTATATTTGTATAATTTTGTCTAAACAATGTTAGAATTTAGTATTAATTGTATTTTTTAATATAATAGTTTTAAATTAATTATTATTTGTTTTCAATAGTAGAAATTTTAAATTTAATTATTTAATTTTTTTATTTTTAAATATGTCTTACTGTTCGGAGTTCCAGTCACTTGGTGGTCAAAAGACCAGGATATTTGGATTAGGCCATATCCACCACGTTACTGGTGTCAGTGTGTGAATAAGTGAGAGGTTAATGCTTCAATTCAGTAATAAACACATTTGTTTTTCGTGATATTTATTGAGTTTGAATTATAAACACACAAGTATGATTCTACGTTGGTAGTGAGAATCAGTGAGACCGTACCGCTCCTTGTTGGTATTTTGGGTGAAATTAGCGTGCACTTCAAGTCGAGGTTATAGTGCACTTGATAAAAGTTACTACACTAAGAAGTGCAAGGGCGTAAATCCTTGACACTCCTTGTATAGAGCCACGTTTGGTACTTTAGGTACGAGTTTTTTTATTTAATACCTCAGCGGGCATTTAGCAGTATTGTGGCACTTGTACAGAAGTAGTGGGCATTGTCTCCTCAATTCGGAGTGCAACACCGATTATAATGACCTCTATAGAAGGTGCAGCCCCTCGTCCGGTGATCAGTATCCGAAGACAACGGTCTTACAGAAGGCGCATCGCTTCGACCGCAGAGTGTGGTGGCATCTAGCAGTATAGCGTGTTTCCTCTTAGTTGACTCATGCAAGAATGCCCTTGTAGCTGGTGTCATTTCGTGTACCTTCAGCCGTTTGCGAGAGCTTTGCAAGCATATAGTGCCTATCGCGACTGGTGCGTTCGCACCATCAGTGCCGTATGAGACTGGCGCGTACGTTTTCAATATTTGGTTCCTCTTTCGATTAAATTCACAGAAATTCATTTTCTTACCTAATTCTGTGATGAGTGCATTGGTGGTGCGCTTCTTATTTAATATTCACTCTTGTAATGCGATCAGCATTCTTGACTACTTGACTATTGCGCACTTATAAATACATTTATACATTTATAAATGGTTATAAATGATTATGACTTCACTGTTGGCTTACTAGCTTATTATTGTAGAGTCTGGCAGAATTATGTGCGTATAATTTGTAAAATTCACTAACTAGTATAAGGCGGAGTTTAGTTGCTGTGTAGAGTATTAACTGATAACTAATTGATTTAGTGATTTATAGTGAACCTACAAGCCTATTGAATACGCGCACGAAACTAAAGGCTTATTCGTTCCGTGGCGTCTATTGCATCGACTATTCCATGGCGGTCCTGCAAAGCCAGGCCGTGATCCGTGCCATGGCGTCTTCACTGAGAGAATTTCAGATAGAAAGCAAGTTTGTCGCGTGCGTCCTTTAAATATGCGCACGGAAAATTATTTAGCTGGCAACAATATATTGGTGTTGCTATGCCGAAAGTTTTGCATGACGTCAGAGTCCAAGCTCTAGAACGTTCGAGAATTGTAGGGAAGCAAGATTTAGACGTTTGGAGAATTCTACCGTGGTGACTATGTGGTAACTAGATAAATAATACAGGACGTTCGCAAGCAAAAGCGTTAAAATGATCGAAAAATTCCGGAGTCAATGTTTACGATTTCGCGAACTATAACGATTACAAATTGCGGAGAATTAATTTTCTTGTAAAGTGCTCCAATCCTGAACACTTATTTTATAATAATAATTACATATACTGATACAATTTACATTTTCTACAAATATCATAGATTCCTAAATAAGATAAAGTTAAATTTACGTATTTTTTTAGATAATTAATTATGTGTTAGAATTATATCGGAAAAAAGAAGGTATATCTTTTACAAATATTTTATGAACCGAAATGCATAAATAAGGTAAATAATAAAAAAAAACAATATATAATGAATAGACAATGATGCATTGGAACCATCAAAATAATTATAAAATATTATAGAATTGAACGTATACACGTACATAACCGAGAAGGAAGTAATATGCAGACTGATTCTTCGTATAGATATACTCCCGCATGGTGTATTATAGATATCTCCTACAAATGGCAGAAATATCGATTGTTGATATATGAGAAAGAGTCATTCTTGCAAAAGACGTTTATATTATCAAATTACAAATATATGTAATTTAATTATTTAAAAAAAACCATTGTGTACTAAATGTATTTTTAAATCAATACGTCAATCCAAGGTATTCTCATGAATAAAAACATTCCACTTACTTTATAATAATTACTTTTTTTATTTGTTCCATAACAAATCTCAGTGGGAATAAACTTAATAATTATAATAAAGTTATATCTAATTTTTTTAATTAAATGTACAAATTAATATATTTGAAATATTTGCTGAAGATAACTTAAAATTACAAAAATTACAGCCGCTTGACAAGATTATAAAGAGACTTTTAGAAGTTTAAAAATTTATTATATAGCGAAAATATATGATCATATAAAATGTAGGAAGACAATAACAAACATTGTATAATTTTTTTTTGACAATTAGAAATATCTACAAAAATTATATTATTATTCAAATATGTAATCACATCTTTCTACAGATATAGTTATTAATATTCTATGAATAATACATAATTATTCTAATATACCATAAATATATATTATAAACCATGTTGACCATAAAAAAGTATAATTTTATAATTAGATAGACACATAAGAGAGTACATAAAAGCAATATATTTACTGTGTTAAATGTAAAAGTTTATCATTAGAAAGATATTTCAATTAAATAATAATATTTCAATTGAATAAATAATAGGTTTAATATATTCATTTTAAGAACTAATTAAAACGATTGTAATAGTTAAAAAGTAGTAATTACAAATATATGAAGTACATAATATAAAATGTAATTGTTTAAAATACAACGGTATATTTATAAAAACTTTCATTATTTTTAATATTTTCAAAAATAAAAATAACATAAATTATTTTAACATAAACTTAATAAATATAACGTTTAATAACTTACCAGAATGCCTTAGCACAACAATTACACATGTCGTTACGTCATCTGATCCAAGAATATTCACATTTTCTATAAAATAAATTATTTAAATTCTTTTACATTTTATTTACATAAATAATTGATTTATTTAAACAACATTTAAACATATTTTTTGTATTTTAAATTTTAATTCATAATTATTTTAATATAAATTTAATCCAGCAATTTACAGAAATCGACATTACATTATATAAAGTTAAATAAAATACTTTATACCATCTTCATTGCTGCGATAAAAATATTTTCATTAAAATATTTATTTGACTGATTATTAATGATTGAATATTAGAAAAATTAAAAATGTTATTTAATAACAATAAAGAAACAAGGTTTAATATTTTTACTTATAAAATATTAGTAAATTTGAATAGTAATTTATAAATTCGATCTTGAACGACGAAAGTAAAAATTACAAAAAAACTTTTTTTAATATAAAAAAATATTTGGTAATTGCAATTATAGAAACGTTAATGATATATACTTTTCTTGTCAAATTTTTTTGTAAAATTAATTACATCATTGTTGAAAGTTGATAATATAAAATATATTTTTAAAGAGTGATTATTTGTTTAAATTTTATTACTAGAGTAATCTTTGACAATTATAAATTACTATCATGTGGCAGAGTAGCAGCCATTTCTCGTTGTTGAATATATAAAAGTCCAGCAGGACCAACAAGCTTTGCTGGTGTCATATGAAGTTGCGTCGCTGTTTCTCGATATATCGGGTGTGCAGCATATAAAGATCGACTATCCGAAGGGGTCTCCTCCTGGAGAACCCCATTTACGACCAGTACCATTCTATAAAATATAAAATAGTAATTATTATTAAATCAAGTTATATTTTAATCATATATATTTGATTGTAAAAGGCTATATATATTGCAATTACAATCTTAACGTTTTAAGACTCTTCATTATTCATAGAATAATATATGTCATAGGAAAATATATAAATAGTGGAATAAAACTTTAATTCGTAGAATATCTAAGCATAATGTTCAATTTTACATTAAAAATAGTAATTAGAATTTTGATATTTAGATTAATATTGATAAAAATATTATTGTATAATTGCTGATATCTATAATGTAGGCTTTTATAAAATATAATAACACTATATATAAAAAAAATTTACCTTTTCTAATTTTAATTTCAAAATTAAATTTATATAATATTTTGAAAAAACTTTAATACTTTTCATTTAAAATATATTTTTTGTGTATTTGTGTATTTTCATAAATTAAGTGCTAGCATACATTAATAATATAGTAGGTGCTTTCAATGCAAAATGAAAATCACCAAAAATTTTCACGAACCAATTATTTAATATTTTAATCCTTTCTGTGATATTTTCAAGAAAAAATTCTATAATACAAAAGATAGTTTATTATTAAAACACTAAATTATGTGACACGATAAATGAAATAAAAAATCTAATGCTTTAATGGTTAATTATATATGCTACTCCAAAATAATTTAAAAAATAAAAATAAATGCATTCTTAAAATACAAATATTATTATTATTCTCTAAATAAGTTTTTTTATTTATCTATTACTATATTTTTATTTTCATTAATTATTTGTTTTATTAAATAATTTTTTAAATACTTAATAAAATATGTGCTTCTCTGAAATGTTTACTTTCTCGTCGAACGAGTATTAATAATTTACATACATTTTGAAGTAAATTGATTGAATATTTTTAATTATTTTATAATATACTATTGAATCAATTAATATATTATTAAAAAATTAATGGTAAACAGAATTTTAAATCTACTGTTAATAATTGATTTAGAGTTGATTAAAATTGATTATTAATTATTAATTTAATGTATTATTAAATTGAAATTCAATTCATGAATTCATCTAAATATGAACACTTAGATTTTATTCGACTAGATGTAAAATTTGTAAATACTACAGGTATCAATAAGACAAAAAAAGTGCCGATAGATGAGACTTATTAAAAAAAATTCTATAAATGTAAGTCTATAAAAGTAATATTGGAAAAATAATCAGATAAATGATATAGCACAAAGCTCAAATTAAATACAAAAACTATCACTAGTCAACCAAGTAAATCAATATCGAACAAAACGTCGAATAACTGAGAATAACGGAAAATTCTTTGAAATATGTATTTTTAGCATTTTTAACAATAAACTTTTCTTACACAATAATTTACAAATACTACTTCAAATTAAATCATTAGATAGAAAGAAAGGAAAATCAATAATTGCTAAATAATAACTACTATAAACTATGTGCACTGAAGGTGAAATAAATAATAATAGATGAAAAGAACATAACAGTTGCAAGCATAAAGCGTGAACCTCTAGTTTTCACGATACTTGTACGAATAAACATAATATTCAAACATTTAACATACGTATATTAATTTAAGTTATTCTAGTACTTCGAATTTTGATATGATAACTAATTCTTAAAAATCGACGTGGGTATTGGTATCTGATTTATAGGATACATTAATCATTTATTTAAACCATTTAAATAAATAAATATTATTTAAATTCATAAACTATTTATTATATTTTCATACGTTTTAAAATATAAATAAAGAGGCATAATGAATAAATGGAAAAGTATTTATCTTCAACAGTTTTTTGTTTTTATTGATTTCAAATAAAATCGTGAAGTTACTTCAAATATTTTGTAATTTTCATATTAAATATAAATACGTTAAATAATACTTTAGGGTATTTTTAAATACATTGAAAATAAATTGTTTCTTTATTCAATTATAGGTTTTACCAGTATAATACTCCCTTTAACATATTTATTTGGACATTTATTTAAATTGGAAGATTTTAGTAAATTTTAATGTGGTAATCATTTTTATTATAGGTAAATAATAATTTTCAAATACTTTTATTCATACAATATTTATGTAATATATCATTATTTTAATATCATTACAATTTTTTATATTGTTATTAATACAATATATAATAGTCTCATGAATAAATTCAAATAATCTTATAATCAAATTTAATAAACATATAATTGTATAACATTTAATAATTTAATAAAAAAAATTATGAAATAGTTATTCAGCCTTGAAAATTCAATATTATAAAAAATTTTTTTTTATTTAATTGAGATACACGTACTAGAAAAATATTTATAAATTATACGTGAATCAAACTAAACTTTGCCAAGCAGAAGGAAATTTAAAATTAAATTATTAATTTCGAATTTAAGTTGAGCCAATAAAAAATATAAATATGTTATGGACACTGTATATAAATCATAAGCTATTGTACAAAATAGAACTAAATTTATTAATTTAAATATAAATAAATAAAAGGTCAAATGTTTTAACATTAAATGAACATATGACTTAAATCATGTATTAAAACACACACACACACACACACACACACACACACACACACACACATATATATATATATATATATATATAATAAATAGAATAATTATAATTCAAATTTATTCATAAATATTCTTTAAGAAAAAATATTCCATTTAGCAAATTTTTTTAGCATACAATACAATAAAGCTAGACTTTTAAAAAATAGTAGAAAAAAGAGTTGTGACAAACTTATCAAACATTGATTTCCTTGTATTTCTGTCATTAGAGAAAAATATTTCTGATATTTTATTTTAAATTTTTATTAATTTTTAGTTTAAAAATTAAGCTTTTATCGACTTGAGATGTTTAGACTAATGAAACTACCGAAGTAGTAATTGTACAGGATATAAAAATTTTATTTAATTAACATATAATAATAAAATCATATTCAACATATATTAGAAAGTACTTTTTTTAATAACACATTAATTTATTCAAGCATATTGTTAATCGTATATTACAAATATAAAGATAAATAATTTTAAGTTAATTGTTTAAACTATTAGTAGTAAAAATTAATTGGAAATATATATAAATTTTTGCTTCATATGAATTAGTTTAAATTTTTAATAAAATCAAATGTATATATGAAATTTTAATTGGAAGCATACAAGTCATATTATTGTACATGTTAAATATTTAACAAATATATGTACAAAAATATCATGTAATTGATTGTAAAAAATACATATAATTTTATAATATTAATAATATATTTAATAAAAAAAAATATCTTTAATAATTATGCTAAAAATGTAATATGCTATTGAACTGTAATAGATTAAAATTATAATAAATAAAAAAAGTATTCATTTATTGGATAAATTATTACAATTATAACATTAGAATTAATCATAATAAATTCTAATGTAAATACTTATAAAGAAATTCAGTACTAGACTATATATCTATATGAAAGAATCTGTTTTCATCTGCTCTTCATTTTCATTTTATTAAAAATTATAAAACTTTTATGACTGAAATTCTAAAATATTTCTGAGAGTGTGAACGTTTTATTTTAAATCATTTAAATTATTATTTAAATTAAAAATTGAAAATGATTAAAAAGCATTTCAATATAGAAATCAATTATATATACTTACTAGCTATATAAAAATTTGAAAATTAAAATTAATTTTTTTATACTATTGCGTTTTATTTTATTATGAATATTATAATTATTGCATTTGAATCTATATTTTGCTAATTTCATTTCGAGTCAAATGATATAAATAGTATTCATATTTATTATTGCATAAAATCATAATATCATAAAAAATTAAACGATTTATAAACAAATATTTTAATAAGATTTAATATATTATAAATTTCTTAATTATAAGCTTATCGTATATATTTTTTTGTTATTTTCAATATTGATCACATACATTTATTTTATTTCAATTTTATTTTTTTTGCAATATTCTTCTTTAATAAAATTCTTCTTCGTTAGTAAAATTAATTTTTATTCTTTTTAGTACTTTATAATTCTTATTAGTTTAGCTTCAATGTCGCTTTCAGTAAAATATTTTAAACACAAATAAATAAAGAATTTATATTATTTATTTTTGTATAATGTTAGTGTTTTATAAAATGAAATCTTTCTATTTTATTATCAATTATAATTTTAATCTCTTGTTAAATTATGTATGAACTATACATTTCATATTTTAATTATATTGGAAATTTATATATTTGTAATATTTTTAATGTTTGTAATTAATATTGTATTTGTAGATAAAATAAGAAAGAGTATATCTGATTTATAGATAATAGTTATCTTTTTTTCAACTATAATCTTAGAGATGAATGTAACTGATATTAACATTACAATAAATGTTTTATTGTTTATTTTTATCTTCTTTCACAATTACTCAAGTTGTGATTTGTTTGTACCACAAATATTCCTTGTATAGCCGACACGCCAAAAAATTATTAAATTACCAAAACAAAAAGTGAAAGAGAAAACTATATATCTATGATACCTCTGATCCCACATTTTTTGTATACGTTTATTATCTGTATTATATTGTATATTATAATTATTATATGTATATATTATAATTTCATTTCATATCAGAAAAATATCCTTAGCTGTTTAAAGTAAATATTTCTTTCTTAGTATTGATCTTTCTTGCAAAGCAATGGTTATAAAAAAAAATATACTCACTTCAGGTAATGTTCTAAAAACGTATTTTTATGTTTTTAAATTTAACAAAAACTTTTATTAAATTCTAGTAAGAATTTGTACTTATTTAATAAATTAATTAAAAAGTAAATAAAGAACAAACTATGAGTTAGTATATATATGAACATAATTATTTGACAATAAATACATACAGTTAAAAATACAATTCAGAAAATAAAAAAAATATTTTCAAATCCTACAAATATTTACAATTTACAATGAATGTTTATATTGTTATAAAATAAATTTAAACAAAGTTGCTTGTATTAATTCTAATTTAATATTCAGTATCATAATTAAAATGTAAAATGTAATAAACACTTTAATATACTCAAAAATAACTAAGTAAAAATTCTATCAAGAAATACATATTTATTAATTTCCATTCAATTGAATATCCTCACATTTTAAACATACAAATATTTATTTTATATAAGATTTGTGAGAATGTTATAATCCAAAAAATCTATAGTAAATTTATCAGATTCAGTATAGTATATTAGAATGAAATTTTTATATTTATTATAAAAATGGGTAAAACTAGCAAATGATAAATATTCATGATGAATCTAAGAATAAACTAAAAGTATAAATTAAATATTAGATAAAACCTTTAATAATTGTAATTTCTAAAAGTATAAAATATAAACAGTCTTAGAAATAATATAACTAAACATATTTAGATAAAAATCTAATTCATAAAAATAAAACATAATATATACAGAAAAATATTAACTATTAATGGCAAAAAATAAATAAAAGTAGTATGTTTGAAACATTGTAAGTTGATAAATATTTACAATGTAAAATTTTATGAAAAAAAATATAATATTAAAAATTCATACTTAAATAAGTACATGATGATTATATTTAAATACTTAATCACAGATTTTAATCAAATTAATAATAATATTTCTAAAAGTTTCAGTTAATATTGTCTAAATTAAAAATCAAAAATAGTACTTATTGAATATTAAAAATACAGACAATTCTGTTATTCGTATACATTTTGAATGTACACATTATACTTGTATTCAGTACAATTACTAAACAAAATGAAAATGACAATATGACTCAATATTAGGCAAATATGAAGTTCATTGCATTTTATTTTACAATTAATATTGTAAATTATGTACATGAATAATTCATACATTAAAAATTTTTTATATTACAATTTTTTAAATTTTTGACATAAATTCTTTTTTTTGTATAAGATAATTTTTTACAATTTTTCAATTTATTTGTATTTATAGGGTTTATATATTTATGAGGTATAGTTATAGGTATATCCAATTAATATTTATTTGATTTTTCTTTAATTTAAAAATTAAATTTGTTAATGATTTAACCGTAAATATCTAACATTACAAAATGTCTATTTAAAGTTCTATTAAAACTTACAAAATTTTCAATTTAATAGTATTTGTATATTAAGTTAATATGTAATTAACTCCTAAAATAAATTCAGATGAATTGTTTCTATTAAATTTTTGAAAGTTGTAAATGAATGCAAAAGAAAGTTTGTAAATAAACGAAAAAATATTAAAAATTATTATTCTGATATTATTCTAAGAACTTATTTATTTGTAGAAAATAGAACTTATTTTAATTAATAAAAATTGAATTTTTAATGGTAAGTGTTAAGATAAAGAACTAAAATAAATACTCATAAATTGTTAAATAATAGAATTTTCTTTGAAATAACAACTCATGTATACAAAATCTGAGATCTATATTGAAGTAGTATAAACAATACTTATTTATAATTAGTAATGTATGTCTCATATACGTATAATAAATTGAATATTTAAAGTCTTCAATGGATTAATAGCATTGAACATAGATGTGAGTTTATTTATTACTTGATCTACATTTTCTTGTATGCTTTCTAAGGTGTGCAAATTTGATTATATTTTTTTAAAATTTTTATTTTAGTTTACCTTTTTGTGAACTCAATATTTTTATTTATATATCATCATTATATATTATATAACATATTATCATTACATTTAAATTAATTATTGTACGATATAAGATAAAGATTGTATTTTACAATTTTATATATTTATTAGCATGAAAGAATCTTTAATAAAATACTGGTAATTTATTGGACATTACTGATAATACAATATAAAAGTTTTATTTTTTACAATTAAGTTAAGTATTATTTTCAATTATTATTTTGCACCTTGTAATATATTGACTGTATAAAAATTGACTTAAATATAAAATTATTACTAGTTAATTACAGTATAAATGATTTGTACTTTATAAAAATGAAAAAATGTTGATAACAAATAATTAATTTTGTTTCCAAACGTAAGAAATTTCAAGTATCTATTTCCAGTCATGGTTATTATATCACAAAATCACTGTGCGACACAAAACATAATAAAACGATTATACTTCAAAATCGCTAAAGCAATCAGTCAATTAATCATTCAATAAATAATAAATTTATAAACTGATCGGTTTTGATATATCAAACTCTACACTTTTTCTCACAAATATTTACCCCGTGTATTATATTTTTGATGTTCTCGCACGTACATGCGACCTTCCGAAAAAAAAGCAATTGGCTAAACTAGACCTGGCTGTCATGGCCTCAGCGGCAACTGTTGTCCATTCAATGACGTTAACCACAGAAACGTGGAAGAGGGGAGAAATTAAGAAAGACCGATCGTGATCTAATTTACGAGGCGTGTGCACACTTTTTAACATATCATATTGGGCTAATTATAGCCTGTGCGTTTAGTATCAATTGAAGAGTGGATTGGTTGCTTAGATACAAATGGTCGATACGCATTATTGACCAATGAGATTTCCATGGGTTATCACCAATGAATACGAATCGAATACACTTTTGGGACGCTACCAACATGATTTTTATCTTTTATATTATATGAATACACAAGTGTCAAGAATAAGACTTTTGTTAGTGCATACTTTACTATCATAAAAGAAATATTTTGGGTAAAAAATTATTTATTATTATCTCGTTGAAACTTGGATTTTGTAAAATTGAATATACCAGTTTAATATATATATATATATATATATACATGCGTGCGTGTGTGTGTGTGTGTGTGTATCGCGTAATATTCTGGAAAACAATTTTTAATAAAATAGTTTAATCATTTTTTTTGTACTATGAAAATTGTTGAATATGATAAAGTAAAGTATATGTATCTATCATTAATTTTTATCATATAATTGGTTTGTTATAGATAAGAACTATTTTTCCTTAAAATGAATACATAAAAACTATTTCAATGAAAAAAAATTTACCATCTGTTGCAGAATTATTTAGATGACAGAATATAATCTTACATACTGATTCATCAAATATAAAAATTTATTAGATAAAACATTAACTACTGGTTTTATTCTGAGTATACAAAAACTTTTGAAGTGTTCCCATTAATTGATTATTATATTTGAAATCAGATTTTTCATCTATTGATCTAAAATATGAGGATATATGCCGTTTTAAAATAATATATATATAAAGAAAAGAGCAAAATAACACGTTCCTTTATGTTCTTACGACAAACGCAAAATTAAGATTGTAAGGCAAATTCGTATACAATTATATACGTTATACTATATTAAAGAGCCCGTTGTTGTTATATACAATTGAAATTTCTCATTTCAAAATCATTGTTTTTTTATGAGACACGATATAAATTGAGATAAATCCAGTAGTTCCAACTAGAGTAAATATATTGAAAATATTTATTTAATAATCCTCAGATATAATTTAGTTGAAAATTCTTATGAAATTTTTATTTAAAATATATGTAAAAATATTAATGAATTTAACAGTGCAATTTTATTTGATCAACCAGTATACCGAACTATAATTTGGAGTAAAAAAATATACGAAAAATTAAGTACTCTAAGTAAGAAAGACATGGTAATACTATACAAATCGAATTACCGTTATCATTAATTTCAGATAAAACAAGATTTATTCAATGCGAATAAGGCTATTATAATCTCAATAATTTATTATTTGTATAAATACATGTTTTAATATTGTATCTTATTATGTTTAAATTCACTATTTGCTTATCTTACTATTATAACTAATGAACAATTATAACTTTTTCGACGAATATTCATTTTAAGTTTTAAATAAAGGATGTTTTATTTAACTTCTTTCTGAAATAAAAGAAATTTTTTAATATGTATAAAAATATAAATTGAAGTTGAAAGTTACTCAACTTTCATCACTGAAAATAATCTTGGCATCCTCCACATACATACTAATCGTATAATAAAAGATTAAAAATTGTTTATCAATTATTACCTTATTAATACACTAAAAGATATAAATATTAAATTGGCTATTTTATTTTACTAATATAAATTTTTTTTTATTATATTTGTTTTTTGTAAAAACAGCACAATCAATAAATATAATAATTATTGGTAAACTAAATAAACATTTGAAATACTACTTGTATTCCATCGTGGAACTTGTATACAATTCTTGTTCATAAATTATCTATCAATTTCCTGTTTGTTTTTCATTGCGATAAAATATCGCGATAAAAATTTGAATTATTAGATAATAAAATCTAGTTTTCATTATATTACTTGTATAATACAAATATATTTTTGTATTTTTACTTCTTTTAAGAAATTTTAATGTATATATATAAAAGAAATGAGTTAGTGAATGAGTGAAAATTATAAAGTAAACACCTAAAAAATGATAGAAGTACGCTTTCAAATACTAGTTCATTTTATGGATTCTTAATAAGAATATTTTTATATAATCATTCACAAAATGCATTAAATATTTCAAATTTTTATATAAACATATATTTATTTATCTATATAAATATATATTTTTTACATTATAAATATGCTTACTTGAAAATTTATAAATTAAACATGAATTTATCAATTTCACGACACACTAAATAATAATTTACTGAAAACGTGATTATGTGATCTTTAATTTTATTTGATTTTATAAAAAGTAAAAATATTAAAAATTTTTAATTTTGTATTATTATTTATCTTCTTTTCAATTTCCTTAATATTTTAGTTTTATGTAATAATTTTTATATTTTTTAAATACAAATAGTTATTTATTCACATTAATAATTACATTTAAAAAAATTATTTTAATGTATTCATTATGTTTTTATTATTTTATTATTTCAGTTGTAGTTAACATAGAATGAAAATAATATACAAATCAGCTAATAATTATTATATAATATTAAGAAATAATGATTATTTTTGATATATCAAACATAAACTTTCAAATTTAATGTCATTTATATATAAAGTTATTAAAAACATATTTGTTAATTATTTACTTTTTTATGGAATGATTTTGAAAAATTGTTATCTATATATAAAAGATGGAAATAAGTTATAGCTTGTTATATTTGAACGATATCAATTTAACTTGAATTACAATATTGAATGGACCAGAAAATGATAATCATCACTTTAAAATATGATGAGAATAAATTTCTAGACTAAAAATAAAAACATTTTAATGTGTAAAATATAAACATTTGTTCATTTTTATGTAGAATTTCTCATGAGATAAGTTTGTTTGTTATGAATAAGTTTCAATTAAATGTGTAATTTTAATAATTAAAATTTAATTGAATAATCAAATATTAATTCTTAGTAGAAATAAATACTTAATCTTGATTTATTTACATAACTTATTACAGAAGCTTTTAAGAAATAAAAATACAACAATAAATATTTAATACGTTTATAAATAAATAAAATTTATTATTTTCATAATAAAATAAATATATATTTGGACATGTCATTAATGTAAAGTTTTAATCTAATAATGTACCAAATTAAAATAAATTTAAATAAAAGGATAAATAATTTTATAATAGAATTTAATATTATTAGTATAAGAAAACTTGAGAAACTTTTAGCGGACACAAAAAAAATTTTACATTAAATTTACGCGAAAATTGTAATGTGAATGATTCATTTTACATATAATTTTACGATTTGAAGTATCAAATAAAAATATTTTTATTACACTATATATAGGTATCACTGTGTGTAAAAAGAAAATTAATGGAAAGCTATGTGAGGTTGAAGTGGCCTTTTTTACTGTCGTAAATGAGTTTATTTTTGCGAAAAAAAGTGTAATTAAACACTTACAACTACTACGCAATCCTGACTTCTCGAAATACACTTATTTGCCTATTGGAACAATATACAGGCATCAGTTATTGGTGAAAGTATAGGTTATGGAATCATAATACCCCAATAAAGAATTCTACTGATATACTATAATTATATAAACAACAAACTCGCCCGCAGTTCTAGAATCGTAAAACACAACCTAATGAGATACCGAGTCACGCGTGGTTATCAATTCCCATAACCTCTAAATACCTGTAACCCTTTTTTTAGTAGTGTATAAATGTTATCATGTAAATTCTCAGCATTTTCCATGCACCCATCCTCACAAAATAGAAAAAGTAATTACATTACAGTAAATTAGTCACAATATGAATGTACAGAATTTACATTAGTAAAATAATATAATGTATATTAATTATAAATGTATATAATTTATGCAGAATATAACATTTCATTTCCATCCATAATTTTTCCATACTCTAATTTTTAGTTTGTACTATTCAATGAATAATTAATTCAATGTAGGAAAAAAATATAAAACCAAATTATATAATTAGCTAAAAATAATATAAATTTTTAATATATTTAAATAATCTTTAACTTAAATAAAAAAATTAAAAGCAGGCTAACACGTTTAAATATATATTTACTTATAAATATCTTCTAGATTCAATTTTGTATAGATCATAACATATTTCAAAATACGATTTAAAAATTTGTTATAGCACACATAATAAGCAACAAATTTCATTTTACAAATATTAATATTTTACCTAACAATCTATTTAAAAAATTAAAAATTCTTATTAATTTATTCTTATAATGTATTATATATATTAAATTATAAAATATGATAAATTAGAAAATACTATGAGTTTTAATAGTATAAATATAAAATTTTTATCTTATATATTATTCTAATAACATATGCTCCTGATCTCAAATACGATTGTAGTCAAGATTTTTTAAATTTCATTATAATTTCTTACTAAACGCTTGATATTTGAAATATAAATTTTCAGAAACACTATGTAAAATAATAGATAGGAGAGATAAACGTACATTACCTACATCCGTTTTCTCTATAAATTAACTTCTTCCGTTTTTAGTTTTCCATTGTATCTTTATCAAACGAACGTACTTGAAAAGGTAAAAAAATGTATATAAAAATATATAATTTTAATTAATGATTTCAAAGTTTATTAATACAATTTATACCATAAATAATGATAAACACCTTTAATTTTATGTTTTTATTAAAATTAAATGTAATATTTCAAATTAGTTATTTTAAGTAATATGAATATAAATGTATAATATAAAATTATTTGAGAATAGTAAACTTTTATTACAGAACAGTATTATAAAACATATTTTCCAATGTTTAATTTATTTAAATAATTATGTCACTGTATTATTTATAAGTTTAAATATGTATGCTTGTATTAAAATAAGTTATGAATATATTAGATAAAAAATGTCTCTTTTTTATCCAGTTTTTATTCTTAAAATTTATTGAATACCAAGATCCAATTGTATGTTTTAAATGTTAGATACAATTTTTAATTTGTATTAATGGCCGTAACATATTTTGTTTATACATTTAATATTCAAAATTTAATAATTAAAAAAACTTTGGAAATAATTTAATTCTTATAAAACTTATTAAAAATAAGTATATCTAATTAATATTTATTATTAAATAATGTTTTTATAATATTTTACATATTTCTTCTCTTTGTTCTCTTATATTTTGATTATTTACATACAGTTTTAAATTTTAATATTTTTGATTAACAATCTTATCAAGAATCATAAAACTATGCAGTGTAAAATAAATACAATATAGAAATAGAGAAAGTAAAAATATAAACTCATTAAGAGTCTGAATATATAGATAAATTTCATTTATATATATGTAGGCAAAGAAATAAATATATTGGACTATTTATTTAAAAATAATGTATTTTTATTAATATTAATTAATAATATTAATATTTTAACAAATCATATTCAAATAAATTAAAAAACTGATGTATACAATTTTAACTATACATTAATGAAAAAATATATAATAAAAATATATAATTTAAAAATTTTTTAAGGTTACCACTATTTATAAATATAAAATGATTTAGATTTTTTTTCAGTAATATACCAAATAATTTTTATTTTTTGTAACTTGTAGAATTATATATCGATATTACGCTATTATAAAGAGCCAATAAGCTTGCATCATAATCACAAGTCTGAAAGAGACAAACTTTTTTCTACATTTTAAGTTTTGCTAAATTAAAACAAATATCGTAAAAGTGAGAAGCATATGAGCTTGTGATATCTTAGGATCCCACTAATAGCTTAACTTTAAGGGTCGTAACTATTGATTAGGCTTACTCTTCCTGCCACATTACATATTTTGATTGAACTCGACCTTTTTTCCGTATGCCTCCTTTTCTTCTCGTATATTGCAACTTGATATTAATTTTGAAATGGTTAGCATATTTCCATAAATACATTAACTGTTATAGAATGTAATACAATCGTGTTCGTAATTATATACTATTTAAATATATTATCATACAAAACTAATTATAAATTTTTTATAAATACATTATGAATTGTCTGTTTATTCCAGTTGTAAATTCATCTTAATAAGTAGATACTTAAGTTTAATAAAAATATTTCCTCTCTATATATATGTTTGATATTAGCAAATCATCTTGGAATTGAAGTATAAATACGTTTTCTAGATATTTAATGTATATTATCAAATATATTACCATAATTAATATTTTGACAATTATATTATTTTTTTTTACTTTATTTTGTTAAATAAAATATTAGTAGTGCACAAAAACTACATAAATTCAAGTAACATTTTTATTTAAATTTAGGTATATATAATAATCGTCTATCAAAAATAATAGAAAATACAAAAAACATCTTTTAAATTATAACAGAATTAATTAAGTAGTATATAGAATATCTTACTAATATATTTATTCAATGTATATAAAAATTTCCAATATTTACAAGCTGCAAATTTTAGATTATATATATATATATATATATATATAAGTAATACTTTATAATTAAATTAATTAGTTCTTTATTAATTATTAAATAATAGTATTATGAATTTATTTTTAATTCATTTTTTTGCTATCATATTTTCCTACTTGTAAGTTTAATCTATTATTTGAAATTTTATATTTTTAATATTTCTTTTATAAACATATAAATTTCAGAAATTAATTTTTTTTTATTTATTTATCAAAAATTTATCACAAATTATACTTAAGTAATATTTAAAAATTTTGTCTAGTAAAAATAGCCAAACAGCAATGTACGAATTTATTATTAGGCACAACTTTAGAAAAATATCTCATTAATAACGCAACATATATTACATTATTGAATTTTAAATAATTGTTATCTGGTAACAATGAATTTTACTGTACAGTAAAACAAAAATAATAATTTTTATGTGCAAGTTAATGAATTAAAATCGTAAGAAATATAAAAAATTAACTTTTTCTATTAGATTTTTTTATCTTTTATTATATATTTCGAATAGTATCAAAATTTTGACATTTTAGAATATTAATTCTATATTTCAAGATTTTTTAGCCTCTATATTATACTTTACTAAAATGTACATATATTTAATTAATGATATTCATATTATTAAACATTAACTAAAATTTATAAATACATTTCTGATGCCTTATATTAAAAATGACAAAACAATAAAAGTTTAATACAAATAAGTTTTACTACTGAATACTATATGACCTTGATTTTGTTTACCCTCTTTTTCAATCATATATATAATCTTTACTGTTAGTTTTATCGCTGTAACTAAATATTACGTAAACATTTCTGATAATCTATTTACTAAATTTACTAATTAATAGGTTTAATATTTTTTATTACATAATAATAGTTTTTTAAGATATGAATTTATGACAAAAAATTTTATTCGTATATAAATTTATTAAATAAAGGAAATTTTTTTATTTGTATACTTAGAAATTTAAATTTAACAACAAATAATGCAAAAAAGAAAATACTTAATCCAATTTAATGATCGATTGCTATTAAGTTATTAATTATTAAGTTCTTTTATTTAAAAGATTTAGCCATCAATATTGTATTGAAATTATTACAAATAAAGAATTATTTAAAACACTATCTTTCCTATTATTTGAAATATATTTATATCTTATTTTCTGTGATGAAATTAAAAAAACATTCATTGAATACTGTTTTCTTAACACAATTCTATATTTTTATAAATTTCTATGAAAAATCTATAAATAAAAATTATTACCATAAAGTCGAATTAAATAAAAACAAATTTACAATTATTTTAAAACTAATATTAAATAGTATCAATTTTCAAAAACTTCTTCTGAGAAAAATAAATATAAATAAATCAATATTAATTACATTTTTTAATTCTAATATATTTTGTGCCACCTTATGAGATAAAAACAACTTGAATTATAATAAATATTAATACGAAATTAATATACATATTATCACCATTCAAATGCCATGTGATTTTTAGTAATAATTGTAATTAGCAAATACGAAGTTATAGTAAAAATTTGAATGAGTTTTTACACTTGCTTATGGTTATCTATTTTAGCAAATTAGATCGATCTTACTTAACACAAACATTGATTTTTTCATTTTTTTTTTGATTTCATAGTAATATAAAATAATGCATAAAATTTACACCCAATAATCAGGGATTACATTCATATTAATAATAACAACGACATCCTCTGATTGTTTTCATCGACATCATTTATATATCTTCTGTTTTTCTGTCTCTGTTTCTATGTCTCTTTCTCTCTCTACCTCTTTCCTATTTTTAATTATTTGTTCCCTTTTTCAATAGCTATGTCCAACTCATATGTTAATCTTTATTATAATTTTTATTTTCTATTACTTCATTCTTCTTAATTCAATTCCCAATTAACATTATAAACATTTTGTAATTGTATAATATTTATATCGATAATTCCATTGTAGAATATGCATACAAGAAAAACATGATCATACTGATTTCATTAACTATTTATAGAAGAGAAATAAATTATCCTTGTTATTTTAATAATATAACATTTTACAAATATTAGTTCATTTAATGATTGTGAATATATTATAATTATTACGAAATTAATTTGTTCTCAAATTAAACATGTACTAACAAATTATATAGCAGCCATAATTTTAGTAGAATCTAACAATAAAATATCAGACATTTTATAATAGACTAACTGCCAATATATTTATAAATCGCAATAGTAAATAGTTTTTATTAAAGAATTATTCAATTAAAAATTCAAGAGAAAATATATGAAATATTTTATAATTAAACTTACATATTGTAAGATTCAAATTGTTTAATATATCTAAAAAATATATACATATGAATCAATTATGAAAAATTCTAAAAGTAGATTTGCTCAAAAATAAATATTAAAAAAAATAGATGATTTTTTAAAAATTTTGTTCTAAATCATCATTTTTAATTTTATGATTGTTAGTTTTACAGAATAATTTATATATGTATATGCAGATCGTAGAGTTTGTACCATGTATTAAATAATAAATACTTTTAGTACAAGTTTATATTTACATATTTAAATATATAAAGCTACGTAAAATAAAAATAGATTTTGTTATATATATAAGTTAGTATATTAGTTATAAATATATAAGTTAAGTATATACTGTCTGTCATGGATTGAACCTTATAATTGAGCTAGATATGATAGCGATCAGCATAATATACACACAATTTGTTAAATACCATCATGCACCATACAAAAACCTGATTGGTGAGTGCACAGTTAAGTGTATTCTCCTTAACGAAATATATGTTTCACAGACAATTTTAATAAGTTGTTTATTCCAAAGTAACCGAATTATCAATCATTAAATAAATATTTTTTTTGTTTAATAGTAAATAACTTAAGTAAAAATAATTTTTTTACATCAACATTTATGTAAAATCATTTTTAAATTAAGAATATTTCAATTTTTTGAGCACTTTTATAAGTACAGATGTTATACTTCATAAAATAAAAATTGTATATAATAAATAGACGGTTTCGTACATACTAGCATTACTTTGTACTGTTGTTATTTAATTATCATTTCCCTGATTACTAAAATATATGATTTAATTTTTTCAAATTTTGTAATTTTAATGTCAAATAAAGTAAAAGTCTTATTTTATAATATTGTATACAAAACTGCTTAAAAAAATAATTTTTTTAAAAGAAAATAAAAAATAGAATTTGATTAATAAATAATTAATATTTTATTAAAACTACATAATTAATATATTTTATGATACTTACAAAATTTTATTATTACGTTTCATTGTTTTCAATATATCATTATAACGTAGGAATTTCCAATTACTATTTTTTCGTTTAGATCTGGCTAGTTCTGACTATTATTATTGATTGGACGTATTGTTCGATTTTTGAATATTAAAAGTTCACCTAAAAAATATAGTTATTTTTGTAAAATAACATAAAGGTTTTAATAAAGAATGAACCTAATCCCGGGTTTCATACTTTTAATTTAACTCATCGTAAGTTAAAATCGCGTATGCATATTTCAATAATTTTTTATTTTATTACATATAGTTAGTTTTATTCAATTATAATCAAGTTGTATCACCAGTAATTTTTCTAAAAGTGATATTAGTCGTATTACTAAAACAATCTACTGTAATTACAATTTACGTATTTACTAAGTAGAAAATCAACTGTTTCTTTAAATCTAAAAATACTGAATATCATCAAAAAGATTTTAAATACTGAAACATTTAATGGCAAGTCTAAAAAACAAGATGATCTTACATTTTAATTTTCATTTCAACAATTCATTACTTTAACCAATTAATAAAACTTTTTATAACTTATAAATTTTAGAATTATTTTATAATTAAGGTAACTTTTATATATGAACCATACGCAACAAGGCCAATTATAAGTATCCATAACTGAATATATTTTTTAAAATAATTATTCAACTATTTAATAATTGAAAAGCTATTTTAACATAAATTTCTACAATTTTCTAAAACTATGTATAGTAATTTGAAATAATTATTTTTCTGATGCTTTATTTTCATTTAAACTAAACAAGAGTAATTGTTACAACTAATATTTTGCGTTTATGTTATCTAAATATAACAAGAGTGCATGTTTATGTCGTATAACTTTTATATTCTTTTCTCAGATCTATAATATCTTAATATAATATCTTAATAATACCTTTCATAATCGCTTATTCTCCCTGTAATTATATCAGGATGCAATCACAACATTTGCATCAACAAGTTGTAATTTAATGTGAAGTTAACCAATTTTAATGATTGGAAAAGATAGGTCACTGTTAATATCTTATTTTTTTGATAAAACCAGAGAATTCCGTCGTATCATAACAGGTTGAAGATGAGTTGAGGAGCAGTATATATGGGAGTATAAATAGTAAAAGATGTACATATATGGTTTCACAGAGTAAATTTTTGTAAAAAAAATTTATTTTTGTTTCTATGAACAATCAGGTGAAATTGTGTATAATACATAATTAAAATATTGTGTAAGAATACAAAGTATAGTAGATGAACTAAGGATATTTGATTAATTATTCCTTAGTCAGCTAGAATAGTATGATAATTCAATTGAAGTTTCATAACAGTATCAGTGTATGTAATACTAATGTAATCAGTAAATATTAAATATTCTTCGAATAATTAAAAAAATTTTCTTTATAAATTTTCATTATTATTACTGATTATAGCAGGTTTCAAATCATATGTACATAATTTATATTTTAAAACATCTAGTTTCATTCTGTTATTATAAACTTCACCACTTTTAATTATTTGTATAATTGATGACAATAAGTCATAGATTTTTTTTCGATCATTTTTATCGCAAACACAAGCAATAACTTGTTGTGGCTTGAAATATACTAGAAAAGCCTTTAGTTCACTATAAGAAGCATGTGTCGAATAACATAAATTTTTTGTCTGTTTTCTTATGTTATCCCATTCAATAATGCAAGATGTATTCTTATCAATCCATTTCTTAGCTGAAAGAACGATAGTTAAAATATGCTTTTGATTAATATTAGATCTGCATTTTAATTTAAGTGTGTTTTTCCAACTATTTTTATTAATACATGCATGAATGGGCGTGCTTTCACTAACATCAGTAACACAATTAGTTAATATTTCCATTTGCTTATAAATCTTATAAGCCTGATCTTGAACATGAATTTTTTTATGCAAAATTTTTGATAATTCAATATAAATAAACTCACTGCCATATAACGCAGATATTTCTAATAAAACAACGTTTTTTGGATCTTTTTCTATCCAATCTTTTACAGTTATATATAGTTCTTTCATACTACTAAATCTACTTGGAAAAAAATTATAGTCTACATTAAAAAATGTTGTATCTATGTAAATTGTATCGATATTTAATGGAATAAATTCTGTGTTATAAATATAATGTAAAGATTTTAAGTTTGAAAAATCTTCTATATTAATCCTAAAATCACCTGTATATAAGATTCTTTTATCTTTCAAATTATATAAAAACATAATTGATCCTGGGCAATGCCCAGATGAAATACTAGATACTTTTAATGAATGATGAATATTATCATATTTATAATTTATAATTATTGAATCATTTAATGATAATATTTTCACATATTTATTTAAATCACTACTTAAATTAAAAGTATGTTTTAAAATTAATCTACTTATATGACTACAATAAAGAAATTTATTTGTTTTCATTAAATAATTAAAAAATTTATAATCTAGTCCCTTCATATGATCATAATGACAATGACTTAAGAAAAACACAGATGAATTTAAATTTTCTTCATCAAAGCAGTCAATAGAAATACCAGGAATTTCATCAATAAATCCAAGAAATGTTGACATTTTTTCAACTTTCTCTTGAATAAAAATAATTATTTTAATTAATGCACAAATTCAAGTTTAAATATTGCTCTCACAAAATATAGATACATACACATACACCCACGTATATATAATCACTCTCTTAACCTTTTTTGTTATTTTTATTTAAGATTTGCTATAACAGGAATTACATCAATTTTCTTGAAAGAATTCTTTAATTATTATCTTATTTTAGATCAAATATAATTCGAATTAGGTTAAGTTAATAAATCGATTGTCACTATCATATAAAATGATTTATTTTATTAACATTGTTAGTGAAATTATTCTTGTGATTTATTTTAAAGTTCATTTAATATTGAAAAGCATATCTTATAATATTTTCAATAGTCCAAATTTATTCACAGTACATGTACATATTCAGGCCATCATATCAAAATGTCAGTGAATAGTTTAGGTTTTACATTGGATACAATTTAAGTTCATAATAATATTGGTATATGTTAAAATCTTTTTAAATAAATTATTTTATGTAATTTTTAAGATGTCAAGTTATATGTATCGTACAAGTTAGTGATTATAACACATTTTATTTAATCAATAATATATATTTGATTTATTTCATAGAAACACATACCATTTACTCCACTATTAATATTTTATAGTCAGATTATTATTAATATTTACTTATTCAAAATAAAAGAATATTACGATAAGTACACTACGAATTAATTATTATTTGAGAATAATAAAGCTTATTAAATGGATATAAGGATTATAGTGAAATTGGAATAAAAATTTATTTTGTTTTAAAATCATGAATATGGTATGTAACAATGAGTTATTTAATATCATTAAAAAATATTAATTAACTATTAATTAAAATTATATATTATTTAAATATATTTAATAGTTTTATTTATATAAAATAATATGTTAAAACTGAAAGTTCCCTAGCTTTCTTAATTAATTCAAGTTTAGAAATATAATAGAAATTAAAAAGTGAGAGTTTTACGTTTTCCGCAAACAGTGGCGTACTCATGCTAAAAACGTTACTGGGTAACCTATCAGTGTAGACTGTTACATGAGCCTTTGATAATTAAATTATTCAATGTTTACGATTAATATTATTCACTTATTTGAATATTGTATTCTAATTTATATTTAAATATTAAATCTAAATTAATTTTAAATTTGAATACAATATTAATTATTCGATACCGTATTAACTGTACATACTGTATAAATTTCATATACGAACTATTAGTAAAAATTGTAATTTCATATTAAACTGATCTTCCATTTCCTTTTAATTATTTTACTGATACTTAGAAACATATCAAAGTTAATGTATTCATAAGACTTGTTAAATAGTAAAAATTTTATATTTTTCTTCTAATTATTCAATCAGATGCTTTAAATTTAAAAATATTTTAAAATGTATATTGTTTATAATCTCAAATATAATTATTTTGTTATTCATTATTATATATTTGTTATAATAATTTTAAATGTTAATTTCTTTTATTTTTAACATATACAGAAATTCTTATAGAATTTCTATTATTAATCTTATAAATATAAATATATAAATACATGTACTTTTTATTAATTTTAGTTTAATTAATTTTAGTTTTTATTAATACTTAACATCTGAATCAAAAACAAAAGCAATATGAATAATCTTTTTGGTAATTATAAAAAATTTAATAAAACAAATAATCATGAGTCTCAAGAATCAAAAATTATTTTCGCAATGGATAATTGTAGTGTACATTTGAATGAAGATAAAACCACAAACAAATATTTAAAATTAAAAGTATCATCTTCAATTGTGGATAAGATGAAATATATTATATTTATTACTCTTTTTGTGTTTGGTTTTTGTTTACTTTATAAATATTCAATATGTTTTAAAATAGTTCAAGTAAAACATATTAAAACTCAGGTAGAGTTAAATCATTTTTGTGTCAATAGAAAGAACAAATTAATAAAGAATAACAGTTTATTTGACACTTCTAAAAATGAATCTATAACAAAATATCAAAAAGATAATGGTGTGCAATGTAAATTTGTACCATTAAATATGCGATTTGATTGCCATCCAGAAAGTGGAGCATCACAACTTAATTGTATTCAAAGAAGATGTTGTTGGCATCCATTGCATCAATTTGATTATAAAAAGCAAGTTCATCTCAATGTGCCATATTGTTACTATCCCAAAAATTGGAGCTTATATGAATATGAAAATTTTACTAAACATGGTAATGATTTTTCAGCATTTTTACATTTAAAGCAAAATTCTTTTTATAAAGAAGATCTACTATTTATTAAATATGAAAGTATTAGAGTAGATAATACTATTCTAAGGATGAAGGTAATTTCATTTTATTAAAGAATTAAAAAAGAAAATAATGGATTTTATATTTCCCATGAATAATAAAAGTTGTTCTATTTTTACAGATATTTAACCCATCAGAAAAACGTTATGAACCACCTTTACCAATAAGAATAAATTCAGAAGCTAATTTAAAAAAAACAGTTTATGCTCAGTATGAACTTAAAACTGATGAATATATACCCGGTTTTCAAGTAATACGTGCAAGTGATAAACAAGTTTTGTAATTATATTTAAATCATTTATTAATGAACTGATTATTAAAATAGATTATTAAAATATATTATAAAATGTATAAAATTTCAGATTTAATTCTATTGGAATTGGTGGTTTCATATTTGCAAATCAATTTTTACAAATTAGTTCTACATTACCATCTCATAATCTTTATGGTCTTGGGGAACATAGAAGTAATTTAAGATTAAATACAAACTGGCAAAAATTTACACTTTTTAATGCTGACCAACCACCAACCGAAAATGTATATATTCTATTATAGATACGATTCTTTTAATTGATTATAAATTTTATTAATATACTGTTAATGAAGCAATATTTATATTTTAGGCAAATTTGTATGGATCTCATCCATTTTATATGATACTTGAACAAACAGGAAAAGCTCATGGAGTATTATTTTTAAATAGTAATGCAATGGGTAAGTTTCAAAAGTAATTTATGATTATTAATTAATAATTTTAATTTGTTTTCATTTACAGATATTATTTTGCAACCAGCACCTGCTATAACATTTAAAAGTATCGGAGGAATTTTTGATATCTACTTTTTTATTGGTCCAACACCTGCCGATGTTTTGAAGCAATATTCAAAGATTATAGGAAAACCTTTTTTACCTCCTTATTGGTCTCTTGGTTTTCACTTATGCAGATTTGGTTATGGTTCTTTAAATAATACTAAAGCTGTTTTAAAAAGAACAAGAGATGCTCTGATTCCATTTGTTTGTATCAAGATAATTTAAGTAATTAATATTAATATAAATTAATATAAGTTTAAAATATGTTTATTTATTTTTTAGGATACCCAGTGGAATGATTTAGACTATATGGATAAAAGAAATGATTTCACATACGATAAAACAAAATTTAAAGGTCTTCCCAATTTTATAAAAGAAATTCATATTGTAAGTTATAATTATTCATATATATATATATATATATATAGATAATATTGTGTATTGTTTGTTTTATATATTATATATGTTTTCTATATTTTATTAAATGAGTACAGTTTGTATTTGTACGCAACTATGTGAAAAAAACGTTGAACTTTTTAAATAAATTATTATTTTAAGAAAAATTTAAAAAATTGAATATAATCATTTTTAATTTGTTTTATATTTATTTTTAGTTTTTAACATTATAAATCATAATAAACTATTGTTGTACTAATTGTACATAATATCGTTACACATTTATTTTATTGATTTTTTTCAATAAAAAAAAATTTTTGAAGAAAAATATAGAAACTAACTTATGTTAATTAATGCATTAAAAAATTTAAAATTACATTACTACTTGATTAATGTCCTTTAAAAAACATTATGTGTTTGTACAAATTTAGAGCTTAACAATCGTATATAAATATTAAGAATATCATGGAAATTGAGAGTAATAATTTTTTTTTTAATTATGTATTTATAGGCTGGAATGCACTACATTCCATTAATTGATGCTGGTATTTCAGCGTCTGAGAAGAAAGGAACATATATTCCGTATGATGAAGGTGTTCGCAGAGGTATTTTTATTTATAATGCAAATGATACTCTACCTTTTAAAGGCAAAGTGTGGAATTTTGGGTCTACTACTTGGCCTGATTTTACAAATCCAGAATCGAAATTGTATTACACAGAAATGATGAACGATCTGCATAAAAGCTTTGAATACGATGGTGCTTGGATAGTGTGCATTAATAAAATTATTTCAACTTTAATCTATTTATAAATACAATTATATAATTCAGTTAAAAGTTGTAATTTTTAGGATATGAATGAACCTTCAAATTTCTATAATGGTTACATTAATGGTTGCATACCCAATTCCTTGGATAATCCTCCATATTTACCAGGTATAGTTGGGAATTTATTATCAAGGAAAACTATATGTATGAATGCAAAACAATATCTGGGATTCCATTATAATCTTCATAATATTTATGGTACTAGTCAAGCAATGGTAGTTAACTAGTAAGTCTTGATAAATATTGAATTTTGAAAATTATAAATAATCTTAAATTTTTTGTTTTATTATTATCTACTTTTTTGTAAGTTATTTATTTTATATGTATTTGTATATTTATTAATATTAATAATATATACTGTCAACATATTTTTAGTGCATTAAAAAAAATTAGAAATAAGCGACCATTTATTATTTCTCGATCTACATGGATAGGTCATGGCTCTTATGCAGGACATTGGACTGGTGATGTTTACTCTTCATGGCAAGATAAAAATTGTTTATATTTTTATACTACTTAAATTAAAAGACATTGAGATAATATAATTGATTACAGGCATGATTTAAGAATGAGTATACCACAAATATTAGTTTTTAACTTATTTCAAATTCCAATGGTTGGAGCTGATATATGTGGTTTTGATGGTAATACTACTATGGCACTTTGTAATAGATGGATGCAATTAGGGGCTTTCTATCCATTTTCTCGAAATCATAATTCAGATGATACTATTGTACATAACATTTAAAACAAAATTAAAATAAAAATATTTAATTTTAAAATAATTTTTAAATTTATAAGGAACAGGATCCAGTTGCAATGGGTAAAATAGTAATTATGTCTTCTAAAAAAGCTTTAAGAATGCGATATTATCTATTACCATATTTGTATTCTTTATTTTATCGTGCTCATCTATATGCTGAAACTGTAGCCCGTCCTTTATTTGTAGAGTAAATGTTTAGAGCTATTGCTCAATAATAATATTTTTATAAATAATATATTATAAATATTTATTCTAATTATTTTTAGATTTTATGATGATCCAAATACATTTAATATTGATACACAGTTCTTATGGGGTAGCTGCCTTTTAATAGCACCTGTACTTAGTGAAGTAAACTTTAATTAACAAAACTATTATGTTTATTTAATAAATGATAATCTAAATAACGAAAATTTTTATACAAAATTTTTTTAATACAATATATTTTCCTCTTAAATTATTCTCATTTATATTTTATTAATGTTAATATAATAATTAACTTCTAAAAAATACATTTTTAACTTATGATTATAGGGAAAAACAGAAGTATATGCTTATATTCCAAAAGGAATTTGGTACAATATTTATACAATTGAAATTTTGTCTTCTAATGGTCAAAATTATACATTAGATGCCCCAATTGATACAATACCTGTATTAATTTATGGTGGATGCATATTACCAGTTCAAGAACCAAGTATATCAACTACATTGAGTCGTCAAAAACCATATGGTTTACTTGTTGCTTTGAATGAAAAGGAAAGTGCTAAAGGAGAATTGTATTGGGATGATGGAGATAGCTTAGGTAAAATTGAGTACCCTTTTAAATTTTAGTAAAATATATAAAAAAGAAAGAAATTAAATAAAAATTTTAATTAATTTTATCTTTGTAGATTCTATTGAGAAGAAACAATATATATTATTTAAATTTGAGGTTATAAATAATGAATTAAAAAGTACTATAATTGAAGGTTCTTATAACAAATACATGAAATTAGGAAAAATAATTATTATGGGTGTTTCTAAAGTTGTAAAACAGGTATTCTTTAACAAAAAAGAAATTGTTTTCAGATATGACAAAGAAAAATTTGTAAGTTACCGCATTTTTTTAACTACTAATTTAATGTTTACCTACAAATAATATTTTTATAATATTTTGTTTAGAATTTAGAAATCAATAACTTATTAGTGGATTTTAAAAAAAATTTCATTCTGAATTGGACAAATGAATAGAAAAATTAATTTATAATAATAGGAAAAGTAATAATGATAAAACAATTATAATGGTGTACAGAATAATTAATGATAATTTATAGATTTTATTGTATTTCTTACTAATTTTTGTATTTTAATTTTAATAAAATATAATAAACTATACAATTGTACTATAAATATATAATAAAAATTCATGATTTATTTAATTGTAATTTATTATATATATTAACTACTATCAATTAATCTACTTATCAATTACATACAATAAACAGTTTAAACATTTTATAAAAAATTGTTTACATAAGAAAATATTTATCCATAATCTATATTATATCTAATACATAAATAAATTCAAGATAAATATATTATTTTGTGATGAATTAATTTTATGGTATATTATTTTTCAAGTGTATTAGATAATTTCCAATAAATTATATATATTACAATAAAAATATTTTTTAAAATCTGAATAAATAAAATGTACATTAAGCTCAATTACAATTATATTGCATATATACATTTTCAATTTATATTCAGAAATTAAAATTTTATATTCATAATTTAAACAATATTATAAATATAAACAATGAATTACAATACATATGACTTATAATCATTTTATAGCAAAAAATTATAAAATGAAACATTATAATTATTATTAAATACTTATTAAAAGTCAAGGAATCATTGTATTCGTAAGCTATAAAACTATGAAATTACCGTAATTTTTATTATTATCATTACAAATAATATTATTATTGGATTAATAATGTAGTTATTAAAAATGAATTAGAAAAAAATATTATAAAGTAGTTATTAAAAAAAAATTAGAAAAAATTAAACATCTAATTTCCTTTTTCTTTTTGTAAGTACAAGAAAAATTAGCTGTTTATGGATAAATAAAGATTAATTTAAATAACAAATTTGATTATCGAAAGAATTATAAATTATATTACAGGAACGTAAAGCATAAAGATACCGTGTTTGCAGTTAATTTTACATAAAGTTTTATTGCTCTTTAATAAATATTTTATTTTATTTTAGAACTATTTTGATTTTATTCTATTCTAGTAAATTAACTTATAAAATTAATTCATAAGTTTTTACATATAATTTATAATATGATGCTTTTTACTAGTAAAATATTGTTTGTTTTAATAATTGTATTAAAATAATTAAAATATATAAAATAAATTAAAAAAAAATAATATTAAAAGAAAATATCTATATTCAACTATGACTTGTAAATCATACTTTTTTAATTGCATTATTTAAACAAAGTACATATGCGTAAATTTTTATGTTTATTTTAAGATGATGAATTTTTATATAAAATATGCAAAATAAAAACAATATGTAACAAAAACATAATATGGTATTTCAAATTATATATAAATTTCAGGAAAATGTTTGAAGACCTTACAACAAAGGTGATTAAATAATTAAATGTTTTTGTTAGTTACAATTTCCTACTCTAATTTAATTCTTTCTATGATTAAATAGTTTAATTATAAAACAAAGTTTTATCAATCATAGAAAAGGTACTTTTATAATATTTTTGTATATTCAATAAAATTAATTTTGTTAAAATGTTTTTATGAAATTTGTATTTATCTTGTACATCATAATTATACATGAAAATATAAATATTATTTTAATTAATATATAATTCTGTAACTCATAAATCCATAAAGTAGGAAAACAAGTCAATTATTTTCATGCTTCTTAAATTACAAATTTTTTAAATTCTATATGGAAGAGATATTCGAAGTTTATTTAATTGTATAATTGTATAATTGTTTAATTGTTTAATATGATAACAAATATAAAAAGTTTGTATTGTGTGAAATATTATATTGTATTTATTAATTTTCTTTTGAAAATAATTCTTATGTATAGTTATTTAAATACCATATTAATTATATTAATATTTTTGTAATGATCTTATAATATGAATGTTGCACATGTAGCATTTCAAGAGTTTTATTAAATATAAAAAAAAATTAATCAAAAAAATTTCTAAATTATTTTAAAACATTTTTTAAAATATATTTTTTATAAAAAGTTAATATATATTATGAAATTATAATTATAAAATAGTTCGTATTAATTTCATATCATATCAATTAATAATGGTTGAAATTCAAATTGCATACATTGTTGTATTAATAATAGCATTTATAATTTTTCAAATTATAACATTAATAATGTAGATAATAGTACAATCAATATAAAAATAAGCAAAACTGTAGCTATAGTATTCTTAAATTTTATAGAAAATATAAGCTAAAAACAAATTATACCTGCATTTTACGTATAAGAATTTTTTAATGTAACTTATAAGAAGTAATGAAAAGCTTTCAATTTTGAATATAATAATATATTTAAAATATAGTATTTTATTAGTGAGTATATATTAACAATTCTAATTATGTATTAATATTAATGTTTATTAATATTCTGTTTTTTATATTAATTCGATTAAAAATTTTAATTTAGAAGTATTACTTGTTTTATATAAAAATGATTCCTTATTTTAGAAGAAGAAAGAAAACAGAACAAATGCTTAAATATCTACTGGTTTTCCAGTCTTTAAAGTATTTTCTTCACATACAAATAAATATTTCATATAAAGAATAGCAAGTAATAATTTTTGTAATATAACATATCTTGTGTAATATTCAATAATTTTTAACTTGATTGCGTGGTGATTTCACAACGATTGCAAAGATAATAGCTCAAAATATATTTCGTCGAATAAATTTTACAAAGGTATAAGTTTATTTTTCTTATATTTATATTGTTAATATGTTTATTTTTCTAATTTGTAAAAGTATTGAATGTTTGATAATACAGTTTAAACCTCTTAGTAATATTCATATTTTTAATATTTTTTATTTAAATTACAAATACTATTTTAAATTATTATTGTCAAAAATTAAACTATTTTAAATATATAGTAAATATGAAGTAGAATTTTTTGATATCTTGAAAAAAGAAGAATCTAAAAATTTGTTTTATAAATTTATAAATATCATCATATTATTACTTAAAATGATAGATAAATGTTTGTTTCATTTTGTAAAATTGCTAAAGTTATTAGTTCATTTAATGAAAAATCCTACAAATTGATCACAATATGAATAAATAAAAATAACTTATAACATGACATTTAAAATATATAAATTATAAATAAAAAAATGATCAATAAATAATTTGATGTCTTGTTGATATCGAATAATATGAAATTATATTTTTAATTAGTTATTTAATTCGTAAGCTAATTTTTTATTATTTTTAGATTATTTTTAATATTTTTAATATTTTTAAAATTAATTAAATTTGTGTACTACATTTCTATTATGTTATATATAATGCGCGTATTTTTAATGTTTTGAAAACCAAATTAGTCAGTATATATTTTTGATCTACTATATTTAAAATCCTTTGTGTAATTTAAATACATTAGTATTAAGATTAATAATCTGATATACTGTTTTAAAAACTTTACTGTAGTTTTGATCTAGATATACTGTTCATAAAGATTTGCTGTACTTTTAATCTTAAAATAATGTTTTTGTTGGCATTTGTATAAGTTAATAATACAAAATTGTAATAAGAAAATATTTAAAGTATTGGTAAATAATATATTATTTAAATCTAATTAAATTAAATATATAAATTTGAAGGGTTTTAAATAAAAAAATGTTTAGTTTACATTTTGTTGCACGTAAATCATATACATATATTTTTTTGTAACACAGTCTTTAAGTAATAAAAACATTTTCGATTTTACATATAAGTTTACAAGATTAAAAAAATTAAATTGTTACAAATGTATTGGCTTATAATATTCTAATGTTGCTTAAATCTAATTATTATCAACCACGCCATCATGTTTATTAATGTAAAATTATTTTATATCAAATAACTTATATATTATCAAAACTTAGATTATATAAATCTACTTTATTGTCTAAGCTTTCATTTATTTAAAATTGGTGGTAGTATAAATTTAAATTTATATCATAATTTCAAAGTCTGAATATGAATTATAACGAATTAATAAGAATTTTTATACCAATATAAATACCGCTAAAAACGAAACACTATATTTGAAAATTTGTAATTGTAAATATTTAAAATAAATTTACTTTTAAAAAATTATATTATTGAAATATTAATGATACATGTGCTATTTTTATTTATTAACTAGAAAGAGAAATAATATGAATTTTGTGCTGTTGACTATAATCACATTAGATATTAGGAGTTTAACGTAAAATTATATTTGTATTCATTTTCAAAAAAAAAAGTTTACCAAAGGTACTTCATCAAATTAAAATATTTCCAATGTAATATAATCATATTGAAATATCACACTGAATTATAATCTCCAAAGTTTGATATCATGAACTTATTACTTATGAAATTTAAATTTGGATTAATATAGAATCTATGGAGTTCTAAATAATAGATTAATTTATAATAAACATAAGATTAGTGACCTTATAAAACTATTTCTGTATAAAGCTGTAAATATTAATTGTATCATAAATATAATTTATTTGTATATTAAAAATTTATTTAAAAATTTTTTTATGTAAGATAAATCCATTCGCTTTAGTTGTAACAAAATCTGTATGTATAACATATAGAATTTTCAAAGATTTTATGTAAATTATGTAAAAAAATTTATTGTTTCTAATTAAATATAGTAAATTTTTTTTTCTTTTAATTAGAGCGGTATGTAAATTATGTTGTGAAATTTATGGATAAAGTTCATTGCACATAGAAAAATCTAAAATCGTAAGTATATATCTATATAAGCAATTGATCGAATATTTTTATTATAATACAAGTATTTTAGGCATATAATAAAAATGCAAAATTAACTGTATAACTGGATATTACAAATATACACTAAAACTTCTCTTGGAACAAGTAATGAGATTTTTCTATCACTCAATTAAGGAGTACTAAATTTATAAATGTTTATTTAAAGATTTTGTAATACTTCACTTATTTATTAAGTAAATTTAATCGAAAATAAGTATAAGTGACTCCATTCCTTTGCTGAACAAACTTTGTATTATTGATGATTAAATTTGATGCATATACATTTTTCACTGTGTAGTGTAAGTTAAATAAAATATTTTAGTAAATTACTAATATAATATATCTGTATAATATTCACCTATTAGTAATACAAAAGAAAAATTTTATAGATGAAACAAACTGTTTTATATTATTTAGAAAAACTAAGATAAGATAAATTATACAAAAACTTATATTGAAAAAAAATGTGCAAATAATTAAACAATTATATTTTAAACAAGTATAGCTAACAATTTCTATAGTTATGTATATATCTTATAAGCATATTAAAACTATTGCTTTGGTAGTCTAAAATGAATTATGCAATTTAATATAAAGTTTTTCTATAAAAGCTATACAAATTTCAAAATTACTTCAAATGACTTTGGCACTCATTGATTATACAAATCTCATGATTTACTCTCTTAAAATTAAAATAACATATAAATTGCACATTTTTCTTGTACAAACGTGATTATAACATTTTTTATCTTTTATATTACTGATATTTTGGCCTTTCTTGGCATAATATTCTACGATATTTCAAACATAAGTAACATTCAGATTTTGATATGAAATATTTTCAGTTAAGTCACTATTATTGTTCTCTCATTTTCTGTACTTTAGATACTTTCCCTTTTTGATTTATTTTTCTTTTATCTGAATTTGTATAAATTAATTAAACTGAATAAAATATATTTATCAAATATTACTTTCATATTATACAAAATTTTATAATATTAAAAAACAAAAACAAAATATCTTAACATATATTTTTGCATAAGAATATATAAGGAACATTCTTTAAAAACATGTTAAGTATAAATATCTTTGAAAATAATTATTTTATAAAAATTTAATCATACGTTTAGTACGTTAAATATATTACAAATCTAACCAAATCTTTTAATAATAAATACAAATCATTAAATATAATTTTGTAATAATTATTACTGAAATAGAATTTAATTTCTCAGAGAATTTACGAAACTCTCGTCACTTTAAAATACTTTTTAAAAGTCAGTTTTTAATTAAAATAATTATGTAAATATAGACTCGGCTTTGCCAAATTCTCATTTTATACTTTAAATAAGTATGAAAGAATGAATACTTTGGATAAGTATGAAACATTAAAATATATATATTGTATAATAACGATAAATATTTACTATATAATTATTTATTGTCGATTCACATTTACCTAACCTATTTAATGTTCAGTGTATTGGTCTTTTTTCTAAATTGTTTTTATAAAAAATGAAAGTATATAATTAATTAAAATAGGACTAACAATAAAAATTAAATTACAGTATAATTATGTTCATAATATCATAAATTATTTATTTTTACGCAATTTTCAATATCCGTTTTTCTTAAACAATAAGATAAAACATTGAATAAAAATATTTCAGTACTTTTTCTCACTAATATGTGACTTTTGGCATAATATAAGTTTATGTTACATAGTTCTGAAACATTTCTATTTTTACTTGTTTTATTTGTTAAATTTTACATATATTATGATAACTTTTCAGGATTCCTGTTAAACTTGACTATTAAACCTCGTGCTACAAAATTGATCGCAGTGCGGATATTTAAAATTTGGTATACAGCTTGTATGATAAAATTAATTTGATCGCATATTAATGGTAAGGCGGTGTAAATAATTTATACATTTTTTGACATAATTTATCAGTACAAGTACGTTCATGTTTTCGCACTGAAATATATGATTTAATTTGAACTAAATTAAATGTTTGAATCAATGGACTACTAAAGTATTATATTATCAATTCAGATGAGTACATTTTCTTACAATCAATATTTTAATTATAATAAGCTATTCTAGAATAAATAAATGCACTGTGCCTATTAATATTAAAAAATTTTATTATGTTAATGTTTTATTAAATATGAACGATGTCTTTTTAAACTGTTCAATAAATTGTAATTTGAATTTCCAGATGAGTGTATGAAATAATTTAGTCAATTGCACTTTAATCCCCTAATAAATATTATAAATAGTTTATTATAGGTTTACAACAAACAGAATAATATTTGGCAATCTACGAAAATTTATACCCTTTACATAATCCTTTGAATAACTTTTTTTTGTAAAGTTTTTTTAAACATTAATTACAGTTCTAAGTCTTTCTTAAACATCAATTATAATTAATTAAAAGTTCGTTCTTATCATAGTGTTTAATAAAGACAGAGTTATTCTTAAATTATTATAATAATAATTTTGATTATTTATTGACTGATTACCGTGATCATATTTTAATAAAAACAAATTTACAATAATTTTTAAATAACACCCTTACTTATGAATTGTCATTTTTTAAAAACTTAATATACAAATTAAAATATATTAATTTAGAATAAAATATTTTAATAAAATTAGAATTTTATGAATAAGAGCAACTAACAATAAAAAAGCGAAATAAAAAATATATCCACGATAGATGAAATAACGAATACAAATTTTATTTTATTTTTATAAAATCAGTATAGAATCGGAAATATCGTTATTGCCTTAAAAGGAATTTCTAACCTGCGTAAACTGACAAATATCTTATTTAAGTAAATATTTTTATGTGGCAGTAAGAGTTTCCAGTACTTCTTCTGGAGTCTTCTTCATTTTCCGAAAACTATTCCAATGTTCTTTGGGCACTGTCCATTGTAGAAATACAGCAAGATTTTGCCTTAGTGCGTCAAATTCAGACATCGAATTAGTTTTAATAGCCTCCTTACCAGCAGAAACTAAAGAATCTATAAGAACTTCATCAATAAGCCTTTTACCAAATCCTAATTCATCCAGTCTATCAGGTTTGGAAATTCTCTTCAACAAGACAGCTAGTAGTAGTCTCATTTTTTCAATTGACATATTTCTATATTTACCTATCGTATTAATTGATATTCCTTCATTTCCATCTCTAGAATTTCCAGGATCTGAACTAGTTGAGTCATTATTAGATTCAACCTGGCAATCTTTTTCGTGAGCTTCTAAATCATTTTTAATTCTGAAAAAATTGTTGCATTTTCTACAAGAATATGGTTCATTTCTACCGTGAATACATTTCATATGTTTTTTCCAATGAGGAAGTTGCGTAAATCCAGCATTGCATTCAGCACATTTAAAGGGCCTTTCTCCCGTGTGTCTTCTAGTGTGTAATTTTAAGGCAGTAGAATGGGCAAAAGCTTGCCAACACACAAGACATCTAAAGGGTCTTTGTCCAGAATGTGTTCTTTGGTGAACGGTCAGTTGACTTTTTTGAGCAAAACGTTGACCACAGGTGGCGCAGCCATGTGGTCTATCCTTAGCATGAGTTCGCATATGCTGAGGTAAATGACCTTTAAATGTTTTATTACAAATAATACAAAGAAAGGATTTAACATCTCTATGTAAGCACTCTAAATGTTTTTTCAAGGCATCTCGCCGTACAAAGCCCCTACCACAAATATCGCATTTGTGGTCTTTTTGACCATTATGACGTTTTACATGTAAAGCTAAATTTGCTGCGCACGTAAAAGTTCCAGAACAAAGGTGACAACTATATGGTTTTATTTGATTATGGGTACGGCGATGCTGAACTAGTTGACCTCCTCTGGCAAAACTCTTATCACAATCGGAACATTTGTAGGGTTTAAAGCCCGTATGAGTACGCACATGAAGTTTAAGTCGTTCTTTTAAAGGAAATTCTTTGCCGCATTCATCACATTTGAATAATGGACCAGAGGTATGCACAACTTTATAGTGGTTACGTAAACCTCCACTACCTTTAAAGTGTGCTTTACATATGAGACAACAATATTTTTTCGGTTGATCTTTAGTATACTTATCATTGCATAACTCTTTTTTTTTCATTTTATTATGACTATTATCCAGAACATTGTTGTTCTCTTGCTCCACAAGGTAATTTGCCTGTATTATATTATTAATTTTATTTTGAAGTTCTTTTTCCGACTGATCAAAGAATTCTAAGGTCGAATTCGATCTTTTTGGCTTTGATAATGCATCTGATTTCGTTATTATAGTTAAATTTTTTCTAGGTCTACCCCTAGTTCGAGGTTTTACATTTGATTGAAAATCGATTTTCTGTAATTTTTTATCTTTCTTGATTTCGACAAAATTTTTAATTATAATTTTTTTTTTAACGATTTTCGATTTTTTAATTTTTGTATTTGAACAAAAATCTTGCTGACGATATACATAAATTTCTTCATCATTCTTATCTTCAAAATATTCAAAGTCTCCATTTTCATTTTCATTTGATTCATTATTTTGCACATCGTCAATTTTTGATTTTTTTGTTCTATTATTGCACTGTAAATTATTTAATTTTTTAACAAAATTCTTATCTTCAGTTTCAAATTGAAATTTGTTTGTACTATTTAAAAGCTTCCACTTTTTACCTTTTCCCCTTTTTGAATAACCAACTGTTTCCAACTGTTCAAATTCATGAATTTGTTGATGTGAAAAACTGCGTAAAGCTCTTAGACCATCTGTGACGTTGATATCTTTATCATCAATATTTTCTTTGATTCGTGATTGTTCGACTGGCTTTAATTCTGTCAGCTGAATTTCTTCTCTTACTGGCTCAATTATTGATTCTATGATCATCTGCTTTGTATTTGTCATGATTGATGTATATAATAAGTCAAGATTAATCAAATAGGAACTTTTTGAGAATGGTATAATTGTTTTGAAATTTATAAATTTGATCTGATTGTTGGTATTTATTAAAAAGCATAGTTCTTAAAAAGATTTTAAATCAATGACAATTACTTAATATCACTAATTGTATAGACAATTTAATTTATTTTCACTTATCAAATCACCTATAGATATGTGTGTAGAACCCAGTCAAATTGCTATCTCAATGTTCTTTAAGGATACATCTGTATTTACAATTATGAGAACTTTGTGAGAATCTAGAGACATGTTCTTCTATTCTTTATTTTGTCTCCTTGTCACTAAAAACTTTATTTTATTTCATTTTTTGAACACTTACTATGTTGTATAATTTCTATGCTTTATACAGTTCCATCATTCAAAAAACCTGAATACAGAATTACTATTTATGAATTTTTTTGTTAAGTTACGCAATAAAAAAAGCATAAAACCTTTAAAATTTATTTTTACTTATTTTAAAAATGAATAATAATTTAATATGATTGTTTCTTCTTTGATTATTACATTAATTATTTCGTAATCAGTCTCATATTAAGGCTTTTGACAAATTCTTAATTTAAAAAAATTGTAATCTTATAAAAATATTTTGAGTAACTTTATTTCAATTTCTTTTCTAAAATTCTTTTACTGACATACTTTTTAGAAATACAAAACACATTTTTCGTATTTTGGCATATTTTATATACATACCATGATATATACACGTGCTCACTTTCATATAATCCTTGTTTTTAAATATTATTAAATTCTAAAGGTTTGATATTAATTCAGCGGTTATATATATCACGTTATAAACTAATTTAAATATGGAACTTCTGTGAATAAGTACAAAGTATTCGTTTAAACATTTAAGAACATGTCAAAGTTAGGCTGTCTACTAATATTCTAGGGCTTAGTTTTTACGCGGGCGTCGGAATCACCAAGTCCTATACTGTCTCGCTTTTGGTCGTAAAAATCATCGATTCTTTCACCCATTGAGGTTTGCCCTTTCCTTTAGTAGACCTCGGTCACCTGTGCCTCCTTCCTCTCCTTTTTCGCTCAGAGGCGACTTGCCGCCGTTCCGCCGGCGATGGACTGAGTTGAAAAAGCACCACAGTCGGCTCAGTTCCCCCAATGTCGGAACTAAACATATATATTCACATACATACGTTGTGGCGCAAGCGCGCAATCGTCGGTTCGATAACGTCAAGCGTTCGTTCACGCTCTCACTCCCTTTTTCTCTCTTTCTCATTGTCAATCTATCTCTCTCTTTCTCTCTTTCTCTGTTGTCTCCCCTTGTATTTTAGCGCTTACTTTTTCAACTGTACTCTATAGATAATACTACTTTCTTGTTGCGGAGAATTTTCTTTTTTATAAATGCTGGATGAATATACGTCACCTTTTCTCCTTCTAGCTCACCTAGTTAGTTTAATTGTCTTAGCCTTTATTATATTATATTGAATCCTTTGCTGGAAGTTCTGTGTTATAATTTTAGAATATATTTATTTGTTAAGCAATAATTTGATTAATTTATTATTTTTTCTACTTCCAATAGTTATAGTATATAAGTTTTATAATATGTGAAATAAGTATGAAACTAATATCATTAAAATTAAAAAGTATTTAACAGTTTTTAAACCACGTGGTACTTCAATTTATAAATAAAAATATTTCGATGCTCCTTACAATGAACAATTGTTACATACGACATATTGAGTTGCTGGTCTCGAACGAGCGTCAATTTCTCTCTTCTCTTTCTATTTTTCTCCCCATTCGTAGAACCATCATAATAGTGGGATACCTCTGGTGCGTGACGTCCAGTATTTTCGACTCAACTTACAATCCCTGGTCCTTTCCACCCTTATTACTGTCGCTGATTGTAAGGGCACGTCTTCAATTCCGTTGTAAGAATTCTATCTCATTTTTTTATCTATCTTTTTTTCTTATCTTATCTATCTTATTTCCAAATAATATTATTGTTAATTTTTTATATTTAAAGATATATATTACACGGATATGTAGTTATCAACGATTTTTCTATATACAGCACATAAATAACGTATTTTTTTATTCTAACTCGTTATTGCAAGACCCACTTTTTATCAGATAATTTCAATTTTCTATTAAAATACAACTACAAATACTTTATAAAATACAACTTGCTATTAAAATATTTAACTGAATTTTTTATACCACTATTTTTTATATTTTCAATTTACTTTATTAATACATTATTTCATACTTACAAATTTTTATTTATGGATACTGTAATTAGTAGAAAAAAGTATTTTATATTTTGATTATAAATCATTTTATTTTTCTAGCTTTTTATAATAATTTTTCATATACATTGAAAATTTCTAAGGTTAAAATAATAAACAAAATTAAATAAGAATTCTAAAATTTATTACTTAATATGTGTTTATACTTTATTTTTTTGAACATTTTTATTTTTTATTTATTTATTTCTACGTTGAAACAAATTATTAATATTTATTTTCAATATTTTTTATGCATTCGTAGTCTCTTGTTATATATATTTATAAGAATAAATATTTTTTTTAAACAATTTTTTAATTATCTATATTTAATATTTTCTTTTTCTCTAGAAACTTGTAGTTTATAAACTTACTACTTTTATATTTTTCTCTTCACATCATGAAAGTTCGTTTCATTCTACAATCGACTATTTCCTCATGCATTTCTGTTTCATATTAATTTATTGATTTTTGTTGTAATTTCTATACTTCGTATAAAGATTTTTAGCCGATATCTTTATTGATTCGAATATTAAATTTATTAATTATAAAAATACTTACTTCTTTAATTATTAAACAAAATCGTATTTTTCAACTTTAATTACTTTAAAATTAATGCATAACAATATTTAATATATTCATATTTTAATTATGATTGTATTATATATTAAGTCCTTCTCGATAATTCTTTCAAATTATTAATAAACTATTTTTAATAATTTGTATATCTTGAATTAATCAAAGATGTTGCGAACCTTATAACCATTTCCTCTGACGATAACAAACTTAGTCCTTTGATTTACTGTCTCATTCGCGTATTCATTTATTAATTTCATAAAATTGATTGTCGATATTCTTTTTTATCGTAAATTTTTCTACTTCATAGGCTCTCACTAATTAAAATTTTTTTTAATAATTATTCACTTTTGTGTATCTGTTAGTAACGATAGTATGTACGTAATCACTAAAATAAACTTTTACGTAAACTATATTTGCAATAACAGTTGTTGGACCTAGCATTGATGTCACTAGGAAATACTAATTCTATGCTGGAATTTCTTTAAGAATAAGGCTTCAAAAGATACCATTAACACGTGTGTTTATTAAATAACGTATACATATACATACATACACACATAAATATAAAGAAAATACAATTATTAAGTAAAAGATCAAATGTGACAAAAAATTCTCTTTATTTTAATTTAAAATAAATGACTTCAGTTGGTGATGCTTGTAGATGTTTGATTTCATGATTATTTAAGGCTCTCTCTCTTTCTCTCTTACTCTCTTTTTCTCTCTCCTACTTTATTTCCACCTCATTTTAACGAGCTCTTAACGGCCCTTTTTCTCTTATTACTGTTTTGCTTTTAGAAAGAAATGTTAAGAGAAATCAACACAAAAAGTTGATATACAGATCTTTAAGACTGAAGTTAGAATTTATTCGATTAAGTTACCACGTTAAACTAGTAAAAGTTTAAACGATTTAGTCTATTTTCGAAACTAGCGGCAATAATAGCAAGCAGAAAAACATAAAAGGGTTCCTGAGATAGAAAATGAAAGAACAAATCACCATTCAATTGACTTGGCAGTTTTTCATTGTTGATCGTTACTATATACATGTACTCGTACACACACTCATACTTGTACTATGAACCAAGTTATTTAATCCTGTTTGAAACATTTTATCTTTTGCAATTTTATATGATTTTGTTTTATTTTTTATTCTTACTCGTTCAATAATCTAATAATGATAGTTGACTGCGTTGATACGATGAAATACCTACATACTTGTACATATAAGTTTCTTCTTTACATAGATTGAAGCCTTAGCAAAGCGGAAGAGAAGAGTGGGTGAGGACCCGTCACCGTGAAAGATATCTGAAATGAAAGGAGAGAACACAAACTAGGGAGACCGAAACCTTTTCTTTTAACATTATTCAAATGCAACGCGTGGTTAGTCACGAGTTCCGCCAATTTCTTTTCTCTTTTTCGTTTTTCTTTTCCTCTTGTCATTTTTCAGGATACACGCGTGAACGCGTCGATTAACACAAGTCTCACTAAAATGAAGACACAATTCGAATGATCGAACTTACTTATAGTTTATCAACATTATATTTTATACGGTTGAAAAAATTTAAGATTTTATAAGTATTTCGCAGGTAACGTAGAATTAAAATAATTTTAAGTTATTAAATGAACCTCATATAACGATTTATACTTTTATTTTAGGTTGTAAATAAATTTTAATGTTTTGAATTTACCTTTAGCATATAAATTATTCATCTATTATTAATAAAAAGGAACAATATATTAAATATAATATTTGTAATATATCATTCTTTTAACCGATTTATTTAAACATAAGTATTAAATAAATATAAATAGATTTGAAAAAATATATACAATTTTTTTTTAAATGTATGTAAAATTTTTCATCCTTTCATTAAAATATATTCTAGATTATTTTTATATAAATACTAAAATAAATTTATATCATTAGTACTTTTAAACTCAAAGTATTTTATTATAAACTCCTTTAAATAAATTATAATAAAATTATTAATATAAAATACAATTTATGTTTTAATTGATTATATTTAATTTTAGAGCTTTCAACGAAAATCTAATTTAAAATTTTTTTTTGAATTTTTAAAAAAATATATAATTTAATAAATAAAAAACATTATTTCATCAATTATTTTCTTCTTTTAGAAAAAATTTCAATTAAAAAATGTAGTGTATTTGTAGTAAAAATAAAAATATTGAACATTATCATTGTTTATTAAATTATTATAATTTATCAATTAAAAAAAAATATAATAATAAATTTCATAAATTATTAAAAAAAACTAATAATTTATAATAAAAATATTTTAATAAATGTAAGATTGGAAAGTTTTTTTTATTAATGAAATTTATAATTGGAAACTCAATTGTTATTAAGAAAATGTATTCTAATAATGTACAAAAGTTTTCGGATTCATTAAAAAATAAAATGATTAATTTAATACAAATTTACTCTAAGAAAAATTAATTTAGTTACTGAACTGATTTAGTAAACTAAACTAAAGTACTAGATTAATTAATTTAGTACAGGCTCCTATAAGCATATTTTATAAATAAATATTCTGGCTTAATTCTATTATTAAATTAAATAAAAAATTTAGATCATATATATTTCTTTGATCCGTATTACTTATATATTTTGATTCGTGATTCCAGATAATATATTATTGATAATAAATATTCCAACAGTTTTAAGATGATCAAAAGACTTTTTAAATAAAAAAGAATATTAAATAATAAATTCAACTACTAATTAAATTGATCGAAATTTAGTACTTACATTTTTCAATAATTTAATAATCTGAATAAATTACAATCTAAAATCAAATTAATCTGATTATTTTGTTATATGAAAATACCTATCTTTCAATTTTCATTGAATATAAACAGTATTTATTTTGAACTGATAAAATATAAAACAATTTTTATTCTATAAAATTGAATTTAAATAAATAAAAATGTGCTCTTTAAAAATATTAATATTAAAGTAATTATATGTGCACGAAGGTCTTATTTTATTTCATTAAACAATTATCATAATTGAACAAGAAATAAATAGGTAATACTAAATAGTAAATATTTCAAGTAGTAATTTATACTATGAAAATATTAATATTCGGAAGAATTATAAACTACAACATTAAATTAATTTGATTTATAAATTTGTAATATTATGTGTAGTTCGATAGATAATTCTATTTTGAAATTATAAAACTAGTTTACTTATATTAAATATATAAATTGATCGATTACTTCTTTAGTAATAATTATACAACTATTTTAGTTGATTTATATTTTATTATACTCATATTATTAAATTCTTATAATTATTTTAACAATATTAGAATGTACTTAAATTTTTTAAAAAATTATTAAATTTTCTTTACTAGTTTCCTAAGTAATTACTGCTATTTGTTTAATTTAAATTTTTAAGTTAAATTTTATATTAATTAAGAAAGAACAATATTTCGTATAGCAAAATACTTTATCTAGTTTCAATAATAATTATTAAAAGATACATTATTTAACGGTATATATTAGGCTAACATCAACATTGTTTAATAATACTCTATTTGCCTATTTATGTATATAAAAATATTTTTATTTTAATATATCATAATAAATTATCCTGTAGATCAGTGATATTGTTATTGTTTTCTAAAATTGTGATATGAATATGAAATATTTAAATAATTATAAAATAAGCTATATATTTTATTAAAAAAATGTTATTTTATATTTATATAAAAATGATTATATTAGTAAAGGTAAAATATAATTAATAAATAAAATAAATAGTTATTTTCAGTTTTAATAATTTAAATAATAGTTTGAAAGTCATCAAAACAATATTAAAAAATGTAATAGTACTACGAAAGATATTAAATAGGTGTTCGAAATATAAGGCTAATGAACCAGCTACGATAATTTAAATTATAGTTTATAAATTCATTAATCTTTAGTTTACATTTATGTTTAAGTCTATCTTAAAGTATTAATATTATACTAAATGTGTTATTAAGTATAACAAACTATTTTAATACATATAATTATTAATTAATTTCGATTGTTACTTAATCAACCACCGAAAAAAAATTGTTTCTTAATTCACAAACATCCATAAATTGATTTTTCATTGTTTTCGCCCTTTAATTGTTTTATAATATACTGCTATGATAGTGAAGGTCTAAAATACGATACTACTGCAGCTTAATAATCGTTCCTTTACTTACTGTTCGAATGATACATTTTTCATAATCTTATCTGTTTGTCCGTTTCGTAAAGATTAGTACGTATTATATGAGAACAAGTGTTTGCTCATTTTTTTTACGACAGATATGAATAATAATGAAAAACAATGATAAATTTCTATAATCCTGTACTATTTGTTATATTAAGAATGTTTTTAACTTAAAAAATGAAATGACTTTAGTAAACATTATTTGATAAATAATTGCGTTGAAATAGACCCTTTCAATTATTTTCTATATTATTAAATTTGTTCCAATCCAAATAATTTGATATTTAACATTTCTGAGATTATAAATTTTTATGAAACATAAAGAATTATATCTATATTTATTTAAATAAATATATATTATATATTATATAAATATTATATTTAAATAATTTATAAAATTAGAAGTGCTAAATTATATAATATTAAAATTTAATTTTTTTCTTTAGTATAATGTTATATATAATCAAAGATAATCTGTACTTTTTACAATTTAAATAAAATTGACTATTTTAGCTTTTAGATAATTAAAAAAAAAAAAAATATTATTCAAGTTTTTGAAAACTAAATTAATGTCCCATTCTAAGAACATATTTAACATTTTATATATATAAAGAAGTTTTTATGAAATACATTAAGAATGTTAAAAGCACATTTAATCTAACTGAATATTAAATAAAAAGTTATATTGCAAACAAAATTAGTTATAATTAAATATATTCTTTATGTAAGTTTTTTATTTTGGCCTAAGTAACGTTATGTATTATAATATTTAGTACTTTATTATAATCTTTTTTTTTACAATTACTGCTTATGAAACTCAAACACTAAATTATAAAGAAAACAAAAACAATTATGTAAGAATACTTGGTTATTTTTAATCAACTATTTCGAACTCTGTAATTATCCAACAAATAAGTACTTCCGTTTTGCTTCTTATTTATTTTTTTAATTTTTATTTAAGTGATAAATTGTGTAATAAAAATCATATTATATTTTAATAGTATAGTGTGTGAATGAAGAAGAACCCGTATAAATTAGGTAATGAAATGTGATTTGTTTGAGAGACAATATGTAAAATATCTGATACTTAAAAGATACAATAGAAACAAGTTTAAAAATTATTACCATCTTAGGAAATTTTTCTGCCTCTACAAAATTGAAATCTGATTCAATGCAGTCATCTATTACTTACATTTTTAAAAGATTTATCTTAAAATTTAGAGTCCTAGATTTAAATAATTACAATAAACAAGTTGCAATTTTTAATTAAATATCAAATTTGCAAATATTTATCTAATGTTATTAGCTAAGCATATTCGACTGTATTAAATAACTTTATAATCTAAATAATAATTATGGTGTTTATAGAGAAATTTCATTTTTTCTAGATTAATAAAAATATTAAAAACAAATTATAAAAATACATGTAGTAAATTAATCTAGATAAATATTTTAATATTAAAACTTATATATAATAAGTTTAATATTATATCTTCAGTTATATAATTTAAACATATATTTAAAAATAAATTAGAAATTAAATAATTAAAATTTTTAAACACATTTCTAAACCAGTTTATTAAAGCGTATTTTTATTTAAGGAAAATCATTTATTATTCAATTTTAAAATAAAAAACAGAATATTATTTTTTAAATATTATAAATATATAAAAATATACAAATTTTAAATCAAGTTCTACTTATACTTATTTTAAAATTTAAAAATATTGAAATATATTTCATGGATTAGATTATACTAATAAATTCATAATAATTAATTAATGTTAGTATGTTCAATTGTATATATAATTTATTACTTAGTATTATGATACATAAATAAATTTAAATCTTTTAAAAATTATTAAAAGGTGTGCATGCACATTAAACCCCCCAGAATAAGTAAACAATAATCTTGCAATAAAAAGTAAAGATTATTTTCATTGTCTCTCATCTCATTATTTTTATTTTTATACATCCATTATATGAGTACAAGTAATAATGTAATTTTCTCAGATAGCTCACATGTTCGCTCTTATCACGTAAATTTGGATGTACGATGTTTAGTAGCAGTTAATGCTAAAAAGTAGTTATAAAAAAGGTTAAAGCCTGTGTTATACTATTAAGCAAATTTTTCAAAATTCAGGATATGTGTCTCGGTTACACACGTTATCTCTCCTACATACTCATTAATTTAAATTTGTGACCGGTAATTTATTTCATAATCCAATATCGTGCATATGCAAATACTTGACTGAGTAAAAATAAAGTTAGCCAAACTTGAAGAATCACTCACGTCAAATGCGTATTTTATTCCATCTACTTACCGAAAACTCAAGTACTTTTAATATCTTGTACCAAGTATTACACTGCTTTATGCTCAAGCCATTTGTTTGATGTAATTGTAACACGATGTTTATCCTGTCGTGGCAGTCTGCTACTATCTCCAATCACTCTATTTCTCCTGCCTAAAGGGTAGAAGCAATTCTATTCGTCATAAGCAACTAACAATTATTCATCATATTTAATTGTACGTTTTTTATAAGTATTATTTTACAGTTTTAATGAACCTATTACTATTATTTTACTTATATTATTTAATCATTCATTTTTTATCACGTGCATTCAGTTTGTTCAACTGTCTTATCTAATTCTTTTTTTTCCTTTTTTCTAATACACTAGTTCTTAATCCATTTTCCCTTCAATTTAAATGTATGAATGAATTTTTTTTTAATACAGGCAAAAGTTTTATAAAGTTTCTAATATTAAATTTGCCAAAGAGTAAAACGAAAGGAACGGAAATTTATATAGTTCAAAGATTTTATATTCTTAAATTTAACGAAATATTAATAAAAGTCGTAAAAAATTATTTTACAAAACAAAGATCTAATCAAAGATATTATAGATCTGAGAAAAGAATATAAAAGTTATACGACATAAACATGCACTCTTGTTATATTTAGATAACATAAACGCAAAATATTAGTTGTAACAATTACTCTTGTTTAGTTTAAATGAAAATAAAGCATCAGAAAAATAATTATTTCAAATTACTATACATAGTTTTAGAAAATTGTAGAAATTTATGTTAAAATAGCTTTTCAATTATTAAATAGTTGAATAATTATTTTAAAAAATATATTCAGTTATGGATACTTATAATTGGCCTTGTTGCGTATGGTTCATATATAAAAGTTACCTTAATTATAAATTAATTCTAAAATTTATAAGTTATAAAAAGTTTTATTAATTGGTTAAAGTAATGAATTGTTGAAATGAAAATTAAAATGTAAGATCATCTTGTTTTTTAGACTTGCCATTAAATGTTTCAGTATTTAAAATCTTTTTGATGATATTCAGTATTTTTAGATTTAAAGAAACAGTTGATTTTCTACTTAGTAAATACGTAAATTGTAATTACAGTAGATTGTTTTAGTAATACGACTAATATCACTTTTAGAAAAATTACTGGTGATACAACTTGATTATAATTGAATAAAACTAACTATATGTAATAAAATAAAAAATTATTGAAATATGCATACGCGATTTTAACTTACGATGAGTTAAATTAAAAGTATGAAACCCGGGATTAGGTTCATTCTTTATTAAAACCTTTATGTTATTTTACAAAAATAACTATATTTTTTAGGTGAACTTTTAATATTCAAAAATCGAACAATACGTCCAATCAATAATAATAGTCAGAACTAGCCAGATCTAAACGAAAAAATAGTAATTGGAAATTCCTACGTTATAATGATATATTGAAAACAATGAAACGTAATAATAAAATTTTGTAAGTATCATAAAATATATTAATTATGTAGTTTTAATAAAATATTAATTATTTATTAATCAAATTCTATTTTTTATTTTCTTTTAAAAAAATTATTTTTTTAAGCAGTTTTGTATACAATATTATAAAATAAGACTTTTACTTTATTTGACATTAAAATTACAAAATTTGAAAAAATTAAATCATATATTTTAGTAATCAGGGAAATGATAATTAAATAACAACAGTACAAAGTAATGCTAGTATGTACGAAACCGTCTATTTATTATATACAATTTTTATTTTATGAAGTATAACATCTGTACTTATAAAAGTGCTCAAAAAATTGAAATATTCTTAATTTAAAAATGATTTTACATAAATGTTGATGTAAAAAAATTATTTTTACTTAAGTTATTTACTATTAAACAAAAAAAATATTTATTTAATGATTGATAATTCGGTTACTTTGGAATAAACAACTTATTAAAATTGTCTGTGAAACATATATTTCGTTAAGGAGAATACACTTAACTGTGCACTCACCAATCAGGTTTTTGTATGGTGCATGATGGTATTTAACAAATTGTGTGTATATTATGCTGATCGCTATCATATCTAGCTCAATTATAAGGTTCAATCCATGACAGACAGTATATACTTAACTTATATATTTATAACTAATATACTAACTTATATATATAACAAAATCTATTTTTATTTTACGTAGCTTTATATATTTAAATATGTAAATATAAACTTGTACTAAAAGTATTTATTATTTAATACATGGTACAAACTCTACGATCTGCATATACATATATAAATTATTCTGTAAACCCGACAAAGCAACAAAATCAATTGATAAAACTTTCAGAGATGTGAAATCTTTTTTTTTTTTAATATGATCTGACAATTTTGGCATATATATTATATAATAATAAATAATATAAAATAATATATTTTTTTAACACAATTGAAAGAAGTTCAAGATTTCGATGACTTATAGAAGCTTCTGATTTAACAGGTACAAAATGTGAGCCAAATTTTTGCAGATTATTTAAAAGAAAAAAACTGAAAAAATAAAAATTTTAAATGACAGAATATTTTGATGAAAAAATACAGCTTTTCAATCAATATTAATGAAGATTATATTATGTACAATAGTGTTTTAAATGTATTGTATATTATTAACTTCAAAGTTTTCGCAATTATAAAAATATTTTATATCGAAGATTATTCATCATTCATACCAATATACTAAAGAACATATAACATATAACAAAAAATAGATAAATCAGCACAAATTATGACATGAATGGTTAAGAACTGGAAAAGAAAGAAAAAAAAATGTAAAGAAACTAATGAAAAAACGAGATGAACAATTAAAAAAATAAGAAAAGAGAGTTTACATAGCAAAAGTGATTGAATATTGAAAACAAAAAATGAATATGCGAAAAAGAATTAATTTTTATATATGTATTATGATTTTTTAAAGTAATGAAATATAAAATAAAATTTATATTTAAAAGTGTATAAGAAATGTTTAGAATATTCATAAATACTAATATTTAATATAATACAATATTATTTAACGATATTTTATTATATTGAAAAATCAAAAATAACGTACATAGATTAAATGTTTTTAAACCGAAAGCATTGTTGGTTCTGTATATAGTACTGAAAACATTAAGATTAAAATAACATCTTCGTAGTCAATTAGTAATTGTAGAGCCAGATAATATAGATACTTTTATTGGATGCACTAATAAGTTTATCAATTTATCAAATGTGCCTGCTGAGTTATGGTTCATTAGTTTTTGTTGAGGTATAATTTGCGTACCTCGTAGTCGTACTCTAGATGAAACTGGATTCTAATTTTTATAACTAAATGGAGTATCAAAACGGAGTATATAATATATATGCAATAAATATGTTCGAGGAAACAAAAAAATAGAATTTTTTTTCTCTTGAATTATCAAGCTTTTATTGGTTATTACGTACATTGTAAAATATAGAGAAAAAAATTTGGCCAAAAATACTTGAAATACTATCAAACCAGGTAATAAAGATATTTATACAAATTCACGGATTCATAAGAAATACTATTTGGTTTTATTAATTCTAAATAAATAATGTAGCATCATGAGATGTTCAAACGTTTTCATATCCTTTACCATTTTCATCTTGGCTGTACATTTAATACACGTGTATTAGATTATGATGGATAGTGATTAATGAGCTAAGTTCAGGTTACATTTTTTTTTTATCATACATGGCTACTTCAAAGTATTTACATATTTTTTCGATATTATTTGACAATTAAATATTTTCTCAAACTATGAAAATTAGCTTCTTGCGAAATTTAGTAGGTTCGTATTCTTTTATATTAAAATATTTTTTGGTTAGAACATAAATGATTGAATATATTTATATTAATAATATGCGTTGTATAAATACAAAAGCATAACAATCGTGTAATTATTATATTTTTATGTTTAAATATTTTAATCGAATTGTGATGTATGATTCTTACATATGGGAAGTATATTAACTTAATAATTCAAAATCTTTATAATTTTTAATATTCAATATTAAAAAAAAATTATTTACACAAAGTTGTTTATACATTAGCAATATATGTTTTCTAGTCTATGGAATTGTTAAATTCCTTTCATAATCCATTTGATTTGGGTGAAAAATGAAATAATGTGAAAATAACTAGTAGCATATAAGGTTGAACATTTAGTATGGATATTATTATGTTTATATATAATTATTCATAGACTTTTTAACCTAATTAGATTTTATAGAAATAATTTATAACTTTGATTATACAAAATTTTAAATAAATTATAGTTAATTTCCATTTAAATGATATTTTTTATAACAGATATTGTCTACGTAATTTAGAAAGAAATTATACTTAAAATATATTATTTAAATTTTTATGAAAAGTACCACATATATATATTATATTTTATATGTTAAGAAATATTAATATTATAGAATTTTAAGAAAATGAAAATGTGTTTAAATGTTTTTTTATACTGATATATATATATATATATATATATATATATATTAGTATTAGCCAAAACAATAACATTTAAAAAACTTAATACTAAATTTGTTTTATAAAAAATTAAACAAAGCACTTATTTAATTTCCTTGAAGTAGTCATGTTCACAAAATTGTTTTTATTAGCATAATATAATGCATCTAGTATATTAGTTTATTTGATTATATATTTAATCAATAATAATTTTTAGCTCTTCAAAATTGTTTTAATAAAAATGACATCATGTGCTTTAATACAAGATATAGTATGGTTTAATAAATCAATGTATGATAAAGCAGAATGCTTTTATTATGAAACATTAGCAAAGTTAAAGTCCATTATGTAATGTATATTTTTAAATTATTTAAAATAATTGTAAGTTTTAATTCATTAATGTTTGGTTTTACTTTAAATTTTAACTATTAAACTACTAATAAATAGTTAACAAAATAGAAAAAAATGACTCATAATTCAAAAATACAAAATTGTATCATGTATAATGATTGTTTCAGAAATAATTAAAATTTGTTTGTTTAAATTCTTTTTCAATATTATATAATAAATATAACATTGAATTATATCTTATTCAAATTATATTAATCTTTTATTAAATTATGGTGATTTATAATTTACGTTTATTTAGAATTTGAATAATGTATTTTTTATTTATTAAATGATATTTTAAGCTTTTATACTGTAAAATGTAACAAGTCAATTTCTGCTTTATGGTTTATTTCTTAGATTGAATATATATATATATAAATTGTTAATCAATGATAGGCTAATAAGTAATTATAACAATAATGGTATTGTTTTAATTTGTTAAATTAGTATTTAAATAGTAATTAAAAAAATTGATTTTTAATATTTTTGTATTAATTATTCAAAAATAGTATAATGTATAAAGAAGTTGTATTTTATTAAAGTAGAATTAGTTATTTTGAAAATATATTTGTGATAGTAAAGCTGGGTATAATAAATTAAAACTAACATTTAATACTTTCTTAATTGCACAATAATTAAAATTTTTAATTTTTGATATATAAAAGTTTCAATATTACCTTTAATAATTCAAGATCACCAATTATAAAATTTAATTTACTTGAATTAAATAAATATTTATTATATAATTATTTATTATTATTATTCAAGTGTAAAAGTGTATGTGAAAGAATAGTTAAATTTTTTTGTGACTTAGTTTATTTTTTCAGTACTGTTGTGATAACTTAATTGTATGTTTGTTTGGAATTATGGTATCTCCACTGTTTAAATAAAATTATATTTTATTTTGCTAATGCCTAATGAATTACAGTTTTTATATAAATACGTATTCCTTATTCTACATTTTATATTAGTAAATTATTGATTAATAAATTTAGTGTTGTTAAATTATAATCAGTGTTTGTACATATTTCATAATATGTAAAATGATTTATTAATTAATATTGTTGTATATGACAACAGTAGAGATGTCATGCAATTTTGGTAATATCCTGGTGTAAGTCAAACTTCAATATTGGTGGATACAGGAAAGGCAGCTATTTATTAGCTCAATCTCTCCTGATGGTGGAAGGTTGGCCAATGAGGTTGCTAAGGCTCGCCAACACATTACAGAGTCTTTACAATGTGTGAGTATTGAATTCTCTGTTTGTACTTTCTAATTAACAAGCATTCCACTTATTAAATTTAATATTAACCTGACAGTTAAATACAAATTTTTATTTTAGATTTCAATATTATTTTCTTCATATTGTTTCTATTGTTTAGTTTTTATATAAAAATATTGTTCAAGAAGTAAATTAAGAATTTAGCAACAAAAAATATAGAAAATATATTTTAATCATGTAGGATACAAATTTAAAAATTATTTTATCTAAACTTAAATAGAATGATTATTTAACAAAATTTAAATAAAAAGTTGTAAAAATATAAAAATAAGATTTTGATGAAATGGTTTATGTATTCTATTTAGTCTTTAATTTTTTAAAAAATAATTAAAAAAAATAAATGTTATTTTTTACTTAATTGATATAAATTCACATCTGTTTGAATTAGAATTTTAAACTATTGTAATAATGAAATTCAATATAATATTTCTGAACTATTTTTTATTTAATTTTATTCAATCACCCCAATGTTTGAAAATAATTAACTTATTCTTTTAATGTATTTAAATGTTAAATATACTATATCATATTTATTTTAATATAATATTATAAACTATAAATAAATTTGTCTTTATAGATGGACAATATAGCATCCCTAATTAGAATTAATAACAATTCTGTGCCAACAAAAATAATATCAAAAAAGCAAACTCAAGATTTTGCAAACAGTGTGTATTTAATAAAGAATTTAGATATTTATACATTATTTGCATGGTTGATTATAGGAAATAAATTTTTATTTATTATAATGTAAATAAATTGTTAATCAATTAATTAGTTTATTATATTACTTAAATTTAAAAAATTTTATTATGAATTTTTAATTAGCAATTAAATAAATAAATATTTTATTTTAAGATAATAAAATTATAATTATTTTATATAAAATGTGTATATCAAACAAGGAATAGATTAAGAAAGCTGAATTTATGCAAATTTTATGTTATTGAGTAATCTGATGATAAGTATCAAAGTATTAATATGCATGAAACGTTTTATGAAATTCAACCATTAAATTTTCGATTTCAAGAATAAATTGATAAATGATGATGGAATTTTGTGTATTCAAGAAGAGTTATTTATGTATTAGATGGATATTGAATGTGATTTTTTATATATCTAATGAGAGTGGAGTAAATATTCATAGTTAAGATGGATGGTTAGCTTTTAAATTTAAAAAAAATCGTTTTTAATTAAAAACTTTCATATATATTGATAAATAGCAAGCTAAAAATGTAGAATAGCAAAATTTTTGTATATTTCCATCTTTAAACATTAGTGTTATAAGTAATGTTCTAATAAATTTGAATATATCACCCGATATAAATTAAGCATAGAAAATTAAATTTATTACATCGATATTTGAAGTGTATAATTTTTACTTAACAAAAGATCAACAATTTTTAACACTAGCAAAATAAGATAAGTATCAGTAGTTATGTGTTAAAATCTATATTAATAAAGGTATGATATACAATATTATTACAGATCCAAATTTGCAATTGTACTTTGAATATTTATATCAAATTTATTAAAATTACTAATAATATATTATACTAACACTAATATTATCTTGAACGAAATAAAACGTTTTTTCTATAAGTTTAGTTTTTCTTTCATTTAATTTCTAAGTTACAAATTGCTTTATACTTTATTAAAAGAATTTGTGTTACTATTTTCCTTAATAATATATTTTGTGTATCAAGATAGAATTAATAAAATATATAATTTTATTGAGTTGAATGTTTAAATTTTGATATAGAAATTAAATTAATATATCAAACTTTTCTTTTCAAAATTTGTTGTTATTGAAAAAATTGACTAATAGTCATAAAAATTCAACTTGTCACTTTTACTACATATTCAATTTTATTTAGTGACATTTAGTGACTGTAATGTAATGGTAACATATAGTGGACACCACAATATTCACCATATATCTTTACTTGTAAAGTAATTATTGTAATTGTAAATGGAAATGTGCAACTGATGAACAGTATACACAATCATTACATCTTTTTTTTGCAGTTCTATTTCTCTCTCAAAGAAATAAAACGGCTGTTTTGAGAACAATAAAACTTTCAAACTAAAATCATTATTTTTAAAAGAACAGACAAACTGCAATTTGAGAAAATTATTCTTTCCCGAAATAATCAGCTGTCACTAAAAACATGATTGGAAACCCAAGACTCTATTGAATTTTTTCAAGAATTATTAAAAATTATAATTTGTTCATAGTGTTATTTAAAACATTTATATATATTTCACTTAAATTTTTTTGTATATTTTAAAATATAAAAAAGAAACCATTAGCAATGTTTTATTTTTTAGTAATACTAAGTAAAATTTTTATTAGGTATTCAAAATATTAAAAATATTCTAAAAAAATTGGATTTAAAAGGACGAACAAAAGAATTCAATATATCACAAACTTCCATTGATATTGAAATTATCTCTAAAAAACCTGCTATAAGCAATGTAAAAGGTGAAGACGTTATAGATGTTTTCGAATTAAATTATGTGGCAAGTAACAAAAAATAGAAGAAATACATTCATAAATAATTTACAAAACTAATATACAATAAAAAACTGAAATTATATTTACTGATAAATAACATCAAATTAAATTAATCTAAATTTATTTAAAATTCTCTTTAAAATTTTAATTATACTATATTTAATAGCTATTATTCTATTTCATATTCTGTATTTAGATTATATAGCAAGATTAATAAACAGATTAAGTTAAAGAGAACTTTTACAGTTTTTTATTTCATAGTATTTCCGTATTAAATTATCTAATTTTTAATTTGTTATATATTAATTGTTAAACATTAGAATGAAGATGCAAAAACTTGCATCATATGAAGTCAAAAACTCAAAAAGTGAGTTCTTATTTATCAAAAGAATTCTAAAAAGAGAAGACAAAGTGATGCTCTAAGCATATTGAAAAGATTTAAAATATTTAAAAAATTGCAGTATCATCAACAAATGCCTAATAACGTTTTACATAAAATATATAAATAATTCTCACACTTTTTTGAGAATTACTTTCTAAGTTTGTTAAATTATGTAATGATATGAAATTATTTTTAGTTTTTGAGCTAATTATTTCAGACATCTTATGAAATCTTTATAATAAAATTATGTTTAATTAATTTTCATTAATATAGAATAGTGAAAATTTAAAATAGATATTTTAAAATTACAAATAATGAAAATTTTCATCAAAAATTTCCAAGATCAATTAAATATAAATCTATTTAATTTTAAAAATGATGACTGAAGAGAAACTTTTAAACACAAATTCATTCTTATACCTTTGAAAACCTTTTTACTTGGATACAAAATTCTTTTTACAATTTGAAAGCTTTAAAAACGAATTTCATTTTTTAAAATTCAACTAATTTTTCTGCTTCAAATAATATTAAGTTTATTTTAAATTTAAAACCACCTTTCAATACTAAATCCAATGCAATTCTTGAAGTTAAGCTATGGCATGACCAAACAGATATAAAAGCAATCGAAGCTCAAGTACGAAATAAAAAAAAGATGGCCTTATATGGGGTCCAGGTATTTACTTACACTAAATCAATAATTTAATTGTATCAAATACTGAATATATCTTAGTACATGTTGGAGATAAAAAATGTTTTGATAGTGATTTGACAGTAATTTGTTTGCATTGAAATATGTTTCAATTATAAATATTTTAATGATTAACTTAATATATATATATATATAAAGAATTAGTATTAGTATAGATAGAATTAGTATTAATATAGAATAAAGAATTAGTATTTTACATCACTGTAATGAATTTTTAATTAATCTAAATTATTTAAGAAAATTTGTGTCAATAGCATTTGGAATCCAAAAACTTTAAATTTCTTGAATTATGAACGATGAAAAAATTTCTGTAGATTGGTTAACTGATCAAAGTCAAGAAATAAAAGATCTTGTTCAAAGTATTGATATTGTCGTTTTCAATCAATTTTAATAAAATAATTTTATTTATTGTAAAATTTAATATATGAACTTTTTATGCAAATTTTATTTTTGGTTGTATTATATTCCATAAAAATGAATGTCAATTGCCTCTTAAATTTATAAACTTTGTAAAAATGGTAAATTATGTTATAAAGAAAGCAAATATTAATATTTCAATTAAAATTTTATAGAATTTTTAACATCTGTACATTGAATTAAGTTTGCTTAACAATTATAGTTTCAGATTCTAGAATCAAAAAATGATTTTTAAATATACTTATTCGTTAATATATTCCACATGCTTTTTCATATGCAAAATTAATAAAGGAAATTTAACAAACATTGATACGACTTTACACTAAGGAAATAGTCAGTTTAATTTAATATTTGTGAAGTATACACTTCTACTTTACATGCATAAAAGAAAATTTTTGATATTACAAGAATAGGAATAGTATAGACAATTAATGACATTAATTTTGGACAATACATAAATTAATTAATGTGTCTCAATCAAGTTATCTCAAAATGTTCGTTTATCTTTGTAATTTTTAATAGCAAAAGCATACAGTATTTATAATTTTGAAAATTAATGATAAATTTAGATTGTTATTTTACTTTACTTTTTACATATAATCATGATTATAAGCTGTCTATTTAAGAAACTGCTGATTAAATGTGATTAAATTCTAATGAATAAATAACTCCACTGTAAGAACTACTAAAATTGTTGCTGTCATGTAGTTAAGTTTGTTTTGATTAAAACGTGTGATGCAATCTGTGAGATAAAGATATATAATTAAGGGATCAATGTAGATATAGAAGAATGAATTTTATTTTCCAAACAAGTTGGTGTACTTGTAATCAGTAAATTATATAATTGATTGTCTTAAATGCAATGCAAAGATTGCGAAGAATATTCTATATTGTAAAATATGAACAGTTTTTAAAAATGCTGAAATGGGTTCAGCCGTATAATGGTGATTTTCTAATATTTTATATAATAGTTTTGTGTATTTATGTTTATTGCTTGAAAACGCTTTTCACTTTTAATTCTCAAATATTAAAAATTAATTATAACTCTTAATTAAAAAATGACCTATTAGTAATGATGAAAAGAAGCTTCCAAAAAATAATTTTTAATAACAATTGGGAAACTCATTTTATGTAACTAGAATTTTATAAATATTTTTTAACACAATTTAAAACAATTACTTAAATTATTTTTTAATAATTATATGTATATTGTATATATTAATATATATTGTAATCTATTTCAAATATGAAAAATAATATAAAATTCATTCATATCACGTTTTTTATAATGTTTAATATCTGATTTTAAGATAACTACTACTTTTCGTATTTACAATCCTAAATATGTATATGTAAATTTTTTAAAAATATTTATTTAAAGTAATAATTAGTTTTCAAGATTTGTGTTTCCGGATAATTGTTAAACAATTATCATAAAATTTACTTAATATGATATAATATAACACAAATGCACGTGAACACAACAATAATTGTTACCATGGAAATAGAACTCTTTTCTAAATTAATAAAAAAAGAGTTGAAAAAGAAATCGGCTACTTTTTTTCTTAATGTATCATTTTTAAACAAGAAAATTCTTAAATGCAATTGTATTTTAAGTGTTATATCTAATTCAAAATAATAAATAGTTAATGCAGTTTTATATGCAGTAAAAAAGTTATTTGTGAATATTGAAGAAATATTAACGGAATTTAAGAAATTTTAAATAATCTTTTTGTGATAAATATTCCACAAAAATATTTGAGTGATTTTCAGAAAAATGTTTTAAAAATCGGATTATGCCAACTAGAACAGAAGACAAAAAAATTTTAGAAGAAATGGAAACTGGTCAATATGAGAAGAATATAAAAAATATTAAACTAATTAATAATCAACAAAATATCAAATTGAAAAAGTTAGTGGATAAGTCAAGCATAAAATCTTTTGAACATAATAGAAAATTAGAAGAGACTCATAAACAAAAAAAATTTCAAAGTAAAGTTTACGATTTTAATAAAAAAATAGATGGAATCAGGTATCTAATTTAATCATGTTTACATAGAAATATAATTGTAAAAATAACAGAAATATAAAAATTTAATTTAGATATTATACTTTACTTTAATTGTTTTTAGAATGACAGAATGTTTAATAAAAAAATATTGTAGAGATAACAAACTTTATGAAACGCCTTATCTCAATGATGTTTTGTATTTGCATTACAAAGGTACTTTTTATACTATTTCTATTTTAATTTAAAGTATTAATAATTATAAAATATATAGGTTTTTCCTTTATCGAGAATTTAGATAATTATACTGGTTTAAAATGTCTTTGGTTAGAAAATAATGGAATTAAAGAAATTGCAAATCTTAATAATCAAACAAAACTTAAATGCCTTTTCCTTCATAACAATTTAATAAAAAAAATTGAAAATCTTGAATATTTAGAACAACTTGATAATCTTAACCTTGCATATAATTTAATCAATAAAATTGAAAATCTTGGTTAGTATACTTTAGTATTTGATTCATTTAATTGTCTTATTATTTATAATATATAGCATCTATTTCATATCTACACAGATTCTCTCAACTATCTAACTAATTTAAATTTATCTCATAATTATTTAAAAACTTTAAAAGATATAGAGCATATTCGTTATCTGGATAGTGTTTCTATTTTAGATATATCATATAATAAAATTGATACAGTTGAAGTAGTAAATGTAAGTTAAAGAAATTATTTTTTTTCTATATTTTAATATTTCTTATTATGTACAACATTGTTTGGAAACCATAAGATTAATATTAATTAGGTTGTAGGTGCTATGAAATCTCTTCGAGTACTAACATTAAAAGGAAACCCTGTAATTAAATTTATAAAAATGTATCGAAAAAGTTTAATTTTGAATTGCAAATATTTGCAACACTTGGATGATAAACCAGTGTTTCCGTGTGATAGAGCTTGTGCTGAAGCATGGTAAAAACAGTAATAAATTATATGTTTATAAATTCAAACACTTGTGTAACATAAAATTGACACTTTTATCAAATTTAAGGAGCCGTGGTGGTCTTCAAGAAGAACAAGTTGAAAGACGGCTTTGGATTGAATGTGATAAAAAAAAAATTAACGATAGTGTTATATGTAAACTGTTTTAAATTTAATATAAATATATTATATTTTTTTGTGGATATAATTTTTTAATTTTTATGCAATTTTCTTTTTAGCTTTAATTAATAGACGGACATTTTCAAAGATTAAAAAGAATTTTAATTCATCATATGTATTCGTAAACTTTGATGAAAAATATAAAAAAGTAAAGCATATTAAAATTATACATTAACATATTTATATACTTTATAGAATAAAAAGAACTTTGTTTAGATTTAATATTATATGAAGTAATGTAATAGAATTAATTATGTAGAGTATTTCTATTGCAATAATATAAAAGCTAACATTTTTGTTTAGATTTAGTTTAATATTTAAACAAAATTTATGAATAAATCTTTTTTAGGGTAGCAGATATATATTTTTTAAAAATTGTATAACGAACAAAAATTATATAAATAATGATATTAAATACATCAATTTAAAAGAATATAGTATAAAAACAAACCAAAATTTAATAATGGCAAAAAATTCTTATAAAGAAATTTTGGAAACTACATTATTTAAAAAGGTTTGAATATATATTTTTAAATATTGAAGTGTTCTAAATATTTTATTGCATTTACTTTATAAGTAATGTTAGTTCTATTAAATTATATTTATTTTTATATACAAATATGTGCATTTATTTTTACAATAAATAAGCAAACTTCTAATATTAATACATTACGAAAAAATATGGTAAACGTTTTGCATATATTTGAATTCATTCAAATAGATTATAATTAGATAAAATAAAATCAAACGTTTAATATATTCCTTAAATGAATTTTGATTAAATTAGTTTCTAGATTCTAGATAACGTGTTTATATTGAATTATTTTTTAAGGTGTGGTTATGTAACCAAACATAGATAAAGTATCTAAAAAAATAAAAGATTTCTATTTAATGACAGTAGTTATTTTGAAATATGATAAATTTAAATAAATTATTATTTAATAATAGTTTTTAAATTGAGTTAATACAATACAAATTAAATATAACTAATAGGAATTTAAGAAAAAGTTTTATAAGTGTGTATAAGTATCATATCTGAATATCATTTGTTTTGTATACTAAATACTATTCATAGTTATTTTTATCAACTATAAATTTTCAGGCGCAGACAAATTTGATAGAATATATTGATATTACTAACGAAAATATTTATAATATATATAACAATTTTTTGAAAAAACATAGAGAAAGCAACCAATATTATCAGAATAATCACATTGTTACAATAAATAGCAGAAAAAGTTGGAATAATAGTGAACACATCATCTTACTATTGAATACAAGTTCAGTAAAAGAGATTAAACAATTTGCAAATATTAATATTAATAAATTTATTAATATAAATCAAATAAAATTTTTTAATACATATACATTAAATGTTGATTTAATATTAAACCAAGACAGAATATGTTTTATAGATAATTCCATAAAAGTCAAAGAAATATTTAAAAGGATAATTAAAATTATAAAATTATTAAATTTTCATATTAATAATAATAGAAACTATTTCCTTTTGAAGAAAATGAAACAAATATCAAGATATAACAACGAATATCATTTATTAAAAGTGAATATTAATGACATTATAAATATTTTGAATTATATTTTCACAATTCAAGAAAAGAAAACTAATTACTAATTATAAAAGATAATTAATCATAATTATTATTGATTTACTCCAAGGTAACAAATTAATCAATATGAATGATTATAAAATACAAATAAAAAAATATTAAAATAATTTTAAAACTGGAAAATTACTACAAATGTACAGATTTTATATATTGAATATATTATGATTTGCATCATATAAAAACAAAATCTTATAAGAAAAAAGGCAGTTAGGTAATTTATTTTGCTGGAATAATAGATCTTAGTTAAATAATGAAATGTGTCTATGAAGTTAATAAATATAGAATAAATTGAATAAAAAGCTATTTGGTTATTAGTTTGTTTGATGATGAGTATGTTTAATAATTAATTATAAAAAAATTATTTAAAAATAAATTACTATCTATTATAGTATATAATGAAATAGGTAAGTACTGTCTTAAATTTATGGTAAGAATTTAGGATGTCATAGAAAAAAAAGAGTATGAGTTTGAAATAAATTTTAAATAATATAGTGCAGGTGATATACATACATATATATATATACACAAATATTTTCATTTATAATTTTTTCTTCTGCATGAAAGGTGTAATATTAATTACTCATAGTGCATTAAGTTGAGTTAAGGAAATGATAGATTAATAAATAGTAAAACTTACAAATTAAACAATAGATTAAACAAAGTGATAAAACAATCAATTTTCATTTCTCAATTATAATAATCTGAGGTTATTCATTTTTAAAAAATTGAAGGTATTAAAAAAATATGAAATTGAAGTAATTATAAACTAGAATACAAAATTTACTTTTATTACATATTGAGATTGGTATCACAGCTCTTCTAATAATTTTCTGCACTGTCCTTTCAGAACCAAATAAGATATACAGATTTTTGTTACATAACCGCTAACGCAGAGAAATTTAATGCTATTTTATAAAAAGGGTTCGCACGAAATTAACAGGGATGATTGGTCATTTTTTTGGCTCGTTAAATGATAATATTATATCCATATTTCCATTACAGCATTGATCTTATTGTTTTGTTCCTAGAAGATTATATTATATTACGTTATATTAAATATTACGAATTATGATGTAAACACGTCTAATAATATAATATATAAATATTTCTGCCTCCAGCAAACCTAATTATCGTTTATTGCTACGGGGCGCAGCTACTCGCGGCATGCCTCCGGCGAGACTGGTTTTCAGACATACCGCTACGGGACGCCGCCATTTGCTATGCGTCTCCAGCGAAATTAATTCTCATCTCTTCCGCTACGGGGCGCCGCAACCTGCCACGTGCCTTCAGCAAGAATCATGTCCGTCATACTGCTATGGGCCGCTGCTACTTGCAACACGTTTCTAGCATAACCAGCCTTCCCTTGCACACCTGCACGAGGCCCTGCCCTTCCTCTCTACTAACTGTCAAGACCGCAGGACGATATCAACACTCACTACTACTGGTGAATCGTTTTGCATAATTGTAATTTAACCTAAAATAAATGTCACGAAAACCAATTGTGCTTATACTGAATTGATGAATTAACCTCTCACTCATCCCCACTTTTCCACCAATAAAATGGTATAGTCTAATCCATTCATCTTAGTCTCTTAACCGCCGGGTGAGTGGAATTCCGAACAATTTGAAATAACTGTATGTAATTATATTTATTATATTTAAATATTAAAATCTTTATTTAATGTTTATTATAAAGCTTCATATTTTATTAAAATTTAATGATTTATATTAATGAATTTAATAAGTATTAGATTTTACATATATAAGTGAAAAATCATTATTAAATATGTTTGATTGTTGGCTATTTGACTTGGAAAAAGTTCAGGATTAATTAAGAAATTTCTTTATATTTCCAACAAAAATCAATTTTGACATATCCAATCAGTAAACATTTATATGCATATATCTATACGGTCTTGCTATTTGATACTTAATACAGAAAACTTAATGATTATCAGAAATTTTGCATATCTAGAATACATTAAGATTTAAAAAATATTAATGTACATACCAACTACATTTATTAATCTTCGGAGAAAGTATCAGATAATTACTCATTGAGAATCAACATCTACCAAGTGTTAAATTAAATGATTGTTCAATATACTGCATATGACTAATAATTGAAAGTAATTTTATTGTACTGTAATATAGTATGCTGCATTAATATAGTGAAATAATTGTATTTTTTATATACTTAAATATAAATTAATTCATTTTACTTAATATCATTTATTAGTAACTATGTAAGCTTAAAAACATAATTCTCCAAAGGTGGCTATGAATATTTAAGATTTATTCATAGCAGTTAGAATGAAGATATGGTAAATTTATAACAATAAACAATAACTTTTTAATTACAGTTTGCATTGTAACACCCAATGACCATAATAGAAATGATAGATCTTAAATAAAATGTGTATTGATCATTTCGTGCTAGTTAATAAAAATAAGAATATGATTCTTGATACGACAGGGCCAGTCATCATATTAAAGAAAATGCTCCTGTATATCTACAACATAGAACGTCTATACCAAGTATGCATGAATATTTTACTAGTTCGTTTCAAGGACAAATTGATTATATTAAATATATTCCAAAAATAACACTCATATTTTATTATCCATTGATATTTTTTCCTAATGCAAAGTTCCATAATCCTAGATGCTAAATACAAGATATAATTTTAAATATGAATGCATGCAACTTATTGTATTTATTAATTTAAATAGTTTTTTGACAAATATTTCAATATACAACGTGCAGCAAGGTATTAGGGTATCATAATAGTAGCAATTTCTTATGTTGAGATAGTAAAAAGTGAATAAAATATTTATTGTATTATTTAAATATTGAAAACTGTCATTTAAAAAAATAGAATAAAGAAAAAAGAATTAAATTTTCAATATAAAGATAAATAAATAAATTTGATTCATTTTTGCTCATATTTGTTTACAGAATTTCATATTGCTTTGCAAAAAATTTTCTGAGACAAATTTTATTACTTTTATTTGTTTATTGTAGCTATTTGATTCACAATAAAAAAATTGTATACATAAATACATATACATAATTCAATTGAAGTCAGTACTTTTACACAAAAGAGTTTATCCAGAAAAAATTAATTTCAGTTTGCAATTTTTCAATTTAACCATTTTTCATAACAAATATTTATTTCCTGATATAATTTTCTATTAAGGAAAAACTTGAATAGAAATATAGTAATTTATTTATATTTAAAAATATTTATTTAATGTACTCATTTGTACGTTCTTTCATCATAAATAGAAAATTGATCAATTCTTTTTATTAGGAGACTCAATAAATATCTATCCTTAGACACAAACAAAATTAATTATTTTTTTTTATTTCATAAACATAGCTTGCTATAAACTAAAATTTAAGATTGTAGTCAATGACAATTATATTATATATATTATACTATATATATACCTATATATAGTGGTTATTATATATATATATATATTCTAAAAATCATTTACTTTATAAACTTAATTCATTATTTTACAACTTTGTTTATAATTCAATGCATATTTATTTTATTTATTTTGTTAAAATCAAAATGAAATTTTACAATTTTTGTTTATACTACATTATATTTTGTTGTTATTAATATAAGCATTTAAAAAACATTTTATTACCTTTTGTTTTTATTATTAGAATGTTTGAATATTAATTATTTTTAAAAATAGTATATAAAATAAGTATGTATTGAATTGGAAACAGTTTGAAAAAAGAAAAAATAAATATAAAAATGCAATACTTAAAATTTTTGTTATTATTTTATCATCGTAATTTTTTAAACGAATGTTTCACTTTTAAAATGTATTTATTGTAAATCCATATATTTTTGTTTATTCTCTTTCGCTGTATGTTTATAAATTTTTACTTACCTTCACTATACATATCGTAAATAATGTATTCATATTTATAAACGATATTATAATTAATTTATTATTTATATGTACAATTATTAATATTTATGTAATAAGAAATGTAGGTATATCTTTTTATAAATAAATGATTAATAAGTGACTATATTTATAAATTAGTTAATAAATAAATAGTATATTAGTAAAAAAGAAAAAACCATTATTAACTTAAAATAAATTATTATCAAATCGATATTATTTATATATCATTTGACTTGCCTTCATGAATTTTAATACTTTTCTATATATAATAAAATAGATATTAGTTGCAATTTTTTATTGCTTTCAATAATAAAAGAAGCCATTTAATTTTACGAATGTGCATGTATCAATTATGCAAGTACATGTATTATTGAATAATAAATAACATAGTGAGTGGATAAGCTTTTAAGTGTTACAAACTAAACAAATACACTTATTTTCTTTATTTTTTGCATAAACTATCTACTCGAAAGTTTCCTTTCCTTTTTTTCGTAATTTAACATAGTGCAGACTTTCATATATAAGACTACACCTAAATTATCATTTTAAATAGGTAAAACAAAACTATTGCCCAAGTTTTTTATTTTCACTTTATATCTAATTACTGATTAGATCAGTAAATAATTGTTATTATTTGATTTCTGATTATTCTAATCTATTTTGTTATCTTTGTTCTTCCCTTATTGTATTTTTTTAATGTATCATTCATGAAATTAAATAAATGTATAAATAAAATAATGAAATCATTAACTGAATAACAATTTGTAAACAAATTAGAGGATAATATTTTTATTATGAGTTATTGATAAGCAAAGAGATTGATAAGAAGCTACACGAATCTCACAATACTTAGTTTATATATAATTTCGTTTTAATTCGTGAAATGTATGCGCGCATAATAGAAATTAGCTACCATTTAGTATGTATAAAGTTACTCTTGTTTAACTGTCCTTTCTATCGTGATTCTGAAATCTTGTTTACACTTTTAGCCTTATTCACATGAAAATAATGAACAGTTGCTATCTTTTACTCTTGAACCTCTGAATATACTTATGTATTTATATATATATATGCATTTAATATGCATTATTTTCTCTAGTAATTTAAAAACACTAAACATAATAAATAATTACATATATTAAGGCTATAATTTAAACAATATTAGTAAAGATCGAAATTGTAATAAAGAAATTAAATTAGTATAAAAATTGGTTTTTTCAATTTTTTTCAGTGAAGATGTTATATATATTATAATATATTTATAATATAATACATTAAAGGAATGTTTAGCTTTAATTTATCGAATTTTTTTATAACCAGAATAAATCACTGACCTTATATTTTAATAAGATGATTTATTTTATTATTTTTATTATTAATTAAGGAAATACTGTAGAGCATAGAATTGTTCCTTAAATTTGTGCCATTTTTTATTGTGTATAATCACTAATATACTTTCTAATTATGCGTGCATACAAGTATCCAACATTGTCATTGCAATCATACATATTTCAGTATAACATTTTTTTTATAGTTGCATACTTACACGTGTATGCGACGCACCTTAAGTCATATATCGCATATAACGAGAAAATAAAAAGTAATAAGTAATTGATTAGTTTTTATTTTGTGTATTATTATTCTAGCTTTTTCCTGTTCCTATTATTGTTAACATTATTTTGTAGGTGATTAATTTTTTGTTATTCTAATATGTGCATATTTCTCATTTGTTTGTTTTTGACAATGTATATATTTGTGGATATTCATATAAGCGTGATAAAATCAATTGTGAATAGCATATATGTGCAGAACATTCACTTTTTATCGATCTTTATTTTTATTTTTGTTGCGTACGTTAAAATTGCAATATTTTAATTTGTTTACATCACTAACTTTTTAAAATAGTCGTCATTTTACTAAATATTTTAGTGAAATTTCTTGAGGACAACTAGATTAATCCATATTTTATTATTTTTTCGGTAGTAGTTCAAGCTAGTAGAAAAAAATCTATGGAATATTTATTATAATTCATCTTCCTTATTGTGTTCTTTTTTTTTGCTTCATTAAAAATGATTTTTTTTTTATGAAGCTTTACAAAATTTGACCATATTTATTTGATGATCGAGGACGTAAATTTACGTAATTTAGTTGCGTAAACTGTGCAGATATCTATTAAAATAAAAATACCTAGTTAAATTTAGTTTTTTGACGATACAATATTTTTTCATTATAAAAGCAATAGGTCAAAAATAGGAATTATCCTATCTTATTTTAATTTTATTATAAGTTATAAATAATATATTTTTTTCTATTACTTAAATTTTTATGTAAAATTATATTTACATTTTATCATTTTATCAACATACTTTTTTTTTAAATTTTGTTCATAATTATTTTTATAATTAATTCAAATAAGACTTGCTATTTACTATTGATTATGTACTCAACAACATCCTCGATCAATACTTGTACCATATTATTGGCAGTCAATTACGTATGTGCACGTATGCATGTGCCCGAGTTTTACAGTCTTCAAAGAAATTTTATCTTCAGGTTCGTCATTTTCTATCATTTGGAATTTATTTTTTGTATGGACATTGTTGTGTATCATTTACTATTTTGTTCTATTCATTATAAAGTACCAATGTATTTATTTTTATGGTGTACTTTTCTGACTGATAAAAATTAACTCTTTGAAGAATATAATTATGTTTATTATATTTTAGTTCCAAATGCGTAGAAATGAGTCCCAAGATCCAGTTGCTACTGCCATCCCATCTTCCGTAACACCCAAACATGATACACGATTGTCATGTCCAGCTAAAATTCCTGAAAATATAAATGTAAGAGATTTATTTTCTATACAACATTCTGCATTTTGGTGTATATAAATTTTGTTAAATTTCATACATAATTAAATTGAAATCATTTGTCCTTTTAGTTACTATTTTAGTTACTAAGAGAACTGTCTTCAAGTAATAGTTAAATTTAAATACAAAAATATTAATATTATATTTTTGCTCAAAAACATAATAACTATTTTGAAGATATTCAATTTATACGAGTCATAATACTTTAAAATTTTGAAACTAATCTATAGATGTCTTCTCAAATAATTATGGTTAATCATTTATAAATTGTGATTTAGATGCATAACAGAAGATTTTCAAAACAAGTAATTTTTATAAAACTTCAATTAATAATTTCTTGAAATATTATTTTTTATTTACGAATTGTTTTACATATTATGTTGTATTTATAAATAGAAACTTTTCATTTAGATTTATTTCTAATTTCTAAAATTAACTAATTCCTATTGATTATATTATTAGGATTTAATATTTAAATAAAATGATATATCTTTATTCTGTATAAGTTTAATTTAATGAAATAAAAATGAATTTTCTCACCAGCTCGTTCAGTTTTCATAGAATCCCAAACGTTGCAATTAAAATCATCATAACCAGCAAGTAATAATCTTCCACTTTTACTAAAAGATACACTTGTGATTCCACAAATGATATTATCGTGGCTGTACATAGCTAATTCTTGATCTGCTCTTATATCAAATAGTCTACAAGTAGCATCATCTGAACCCGTAGCAAAAGCAAATCCATTTGGAAAAAACTAAAATGTATTTAAACAACAAATTTCTAATCTTATTCTTTTGTCAGAAGTATACAAATTTATGTATTGAAATTATGTTTTTAAAAATATTTAATTATTTTTGATGATTACATAAATGAATGGAAGCAAATTATATTTCATTTTATAAATAAAATAATTTAAATATTCCTATTTCAATTTATTGAAATTATCTTTAAATTATAAATTAATAAAAATAAAATTATAAATAATAAACGTTTTATTAATATATTAATATTTCGCATAGATCATGAAAAATATCATTGGTAGAAATAAATATACGTAAATAACACAAAAATATATTATTTTATAAATGTATACATACCGTAACGGCATTAATATCGCTTTCATGACCTGGAAAAGTTTGTTTACAAGAACCTTCGCGAATATCCCACAGCTTTGCACTGGCATCACATGCACCAGAAACAAAAGTGCGCATGTCAGGTGCTAATGATAAGGACATAACATCACCAGTATGCCCAAGAAATGAGGTACACTGTTGACCAGTCTCGATGTCCCATAATGCACTAAAATCATATTTATATTAAACCTAATTTTTAATTTTTTAAAATTTTTAGTTATCATTTTATTTTATATTATGTATACGATAAATATAATTGTTAATATTAATATTTGATATTTCTTGTACATGATATGGAAATGCTGATGGTTCTAAGATTCTGTTAAACAATTTTAACATCGCTATTAGTTTATAACATAAAGTTTATAAAATAATTCATAATATTATTTAAATAATAAGCAAATTATTTATATATAAATTATAAATTTAAAGTTATTAACTGTAATGCTTGAAAATACAATTCTAAAGATTTAAACATTTTTTTACAAGTACAATTTACTTAAAATGTAAAAAAATGAACTAAATGGCATTTTTATATTTAAAGAATTTTTTAAAATAATAATAACAAAATAATAAAAAAATTATAATAAAAAAATGTAACAATAAAAATAATCTGAGCCACTATTCATTTTACACAACTTTACTTACAAATAATAGAAGATGCAAGACAATGATAATTTATTGTTAAAAAGATATATTACTTTTGTATTTTTAATTAGTTTATTAAATGTATTACAAACATATGACTAATCGCCTCTATAACATAACACAATTATTTTAGTTATTTCCATAAGAAATAAATGTAATAATTTTATAACATTGTAAAGCAGCAATAAATAAATTATTACTATACTCAGTAAATTACCTAATTTTTTATATAGAATATATAAATACCTTTCATTTTATTGATACTATTAAATTTATTTAAAAAGTATTAAATATAATTGTAACTTTATTTTTAATATACTTATTTTATATGTATATTACAGTATTGCAATTAAAAAAATCAATGTAATTTAAAATTGCAAGTCTTAAATTAAGTGGAAAAATATCTTATTTGTCACAAATTTAAATAGAATTTATGAGAGTTTATTTATGTTAGGCTAGAAAAGATGATTATTTTTCTAAAATGTGGAGGAAAATCATGGCAAAAAATTGTATTGTATAGAAAGTTAGCAACCTTTAAATTAGACAATTTTAGTCTAAAATATATTAATTATTTATTTTGTAAATTTTATTTTATTAACTTTTTTTTAAAGAAAATTTAAAATTACAAGGATTTTAATACTTGCATTCAATTTTCGAAATTTAACTACTAATAATTATGAAATTTTTTCAGATATCTGGCTATAATTTTATAGGGGAATAAAGTAAACAATATTTTGTACATTTTTTTTGTTGATATGTTAAAATAATGAGAAAAAATAACTATGTACATTAAATTTCTTATCTAAATAAGAATAAATTTAATACTTTAATTACCAAGACATGTCACCAGAGCTAGTCACAATTTGATTATCATCCAGAAAACGACAGCAAGAAAGATAGCCGGTATGTCCTGGAAGCTCTCTACTGACTCGAACATTACCTTCTCTAGTTTTAAGACTGTAAATTGAACAAATATTGTCCAATCCACCACAAGCAACATAGCTTCCTGACGGTGCGTATGCGCATGTCATTACCCATGATGAACGTAGTGGTATGGCATGAACTTTATTCGTGGTATAACTATCCCACACGATTAGCTTGCCATCTTGAGATGCTGATACTAGATTCCTATATTTAAAACAATAAAATATTCAGCTTATTAAAATAATTATATTTATTTAAATTTAAATTAATTCGCGTAAAATTTTTGGACTAATGGAAATATTTTAATAAAAAAACATACTATTTAATGAATTGATGATAAATAAAAATGTATTTATTATCTTTACAGATAGTTGCTATTTCCTTTTATAAAAATAAATAAAGTGAAAAAAGTAATGTGGTTTTGTCACGGATATATCATTTGAATAAAATATTTATCTAAATAAATAATTATAAAATAATAAATATATTTACATATTTTATGGATAATCCATTCTTATTATGGGTATATCATATAAAAGGTTCTTAATAACTATCCTTATTAGTGCTTAATTAATATATTCTATGATTATTTAATTTCTTGATAGGTATTACATCTTTAAACAACTACATTAATCGGAACTTCTCTATTTTTTATTCAATTAAGTAAGGATTCGTAAAGGAAATTACAAATTTTTTTTAGAAATATAAAATTGTCTACATGTAAGCATCGCATTTTTACTACCTAATTAAATTTAACTTCAATTCTACATTCTTTATATTTCTTAGCGCAAGTAATTACATTATATAAATATTTAATCAAAATTGTTACGTATACCAACAAGTACCTTGAATCACTGCCCCAATGCATAGCATATATTTTTGCTAAATGGCCACGAAGAGTACGTCTTGTACGCATTTGTATTCGACCAATTGGTTCCATTGTGGCCGTTGCCTGCACCAGAGTTGTATCACATGCATTTTTTCTTGCATCCTTCAAATAAAATGTTTGATTTTGATATGAATCGTATTAATATTAAATTATTTTAATATTTTATGAGATCTAAATAATACTAATATATATATATATATATATATATAAACACAGAGTATTTTATTGATACAAATTTGAATGAAATATTTGTATGACTACATGTATTTATTTTATGTAAAATAAATTAAAATTTGTTTTAATAAAAAACCAAACTTAAATTAAAAAAATAATTAGTACCTCTTTCTATTTTTATCACATAAAACTACATATATTCAGCATATCGTAAAAGATAGCAATTATAATTCATTGCTTTATAAAATATTTTCACTGATGACGCTAATTATATAATATATCACATATTACTATATTTGTTCTTAAATAATAGTAAGATTTTTATATAATTTTAGTATAAATTATATGAATACAAAATATAAAAATTAGGAACATATGAATGTAATAAGAAAAAAAAAAAGAATTATTAAGATATAAAGAAATCAAAGTATAGATAGAGACATGCGATGTTGTCAAAAACAGCATAAAATACATAGATATGTACCGCTATCCTCTTTATCTATTTAGCATATTCTAAATTATTGGGAATAATCAAATTTTTTCTTATAATAAATAACTGATTAACTAATTCAAAAACTATTTAAAATACCTTTGAATTTGAACCAAATTGTTAACATTTTAATAACAGATTTGCGATATACTATAATATACTATAATATAATTATATACTATAATTTTTCTGTCGGTGCCTGCGTATATTTCTCCGAATTTTAATCAATTATCTTTGGTACCATCTATAGATTAAACCAGATTTCAAAAAAGCATATTTTATTTTCTCAGTGTTAGTTTCTATATTATTATATAACACTATAAATTATTCATTTTATTATCATTATTTTAAAATTATGTCAATATCAACGCATATAAAATAAAAAATGTTAATTATACACTACTTATTTCTGCCATGTATATTCAAATTTAAAAATAAATATTGTTTTGATGTCAGAATAAAACTATAGTATCATCTAAAAATTATTCAATAACGATTTATTTTAGGTAATTCAAATTTTAAATCCAATTTTTTAAATTGATTAAAATTGTATGCAAAATGTTTTTTCAATCATAAATTTTATGCGATTCAGTTTTTAATACGTAATAGAGAGACTGAAAATATACATTCTTTCAACAAGAATACTTAAATTATTCATGTAATAATAAAATCTCTATATATACATATATAATATCTTTAAATATTTACATTACTGAACAATGTAAAATTGGTATTCGCGATTTTAAAAAATTGAATAAAACTGTAAAAATTTTAGTATTTTTTAACATATATTACTTTAAAAGTATATGGCTTTTAACGAACACGAAACGTTTTAAAACATCTGTACATTTCGTTCAAAAATATAATGCATATGAAAATTTAAAATAATATAATTCATTATTATGCGAATGTAAACTAATTATGTTAATATTTTAATTGTAATAAATAATTGTAAATTATTAATTGCATATTGTACTAATTGCATTACATTATGTTTTAATATTTTAAATATATAATGCATTTTATCCGATGAGTTCACAATGAAATGAATATTTAAAAACATGTCTTGAATAAAATATATTTTAAGTTTGGATTTTGGATCTAAATTTAAATTTAAATATATCTTATTTCGAGTTTGATATTAAAACTTTCTACGTATTTTTGGACAATAAATTTACTTTGAAAAAAATGTACAATCTTTCAAATACTGTTTTAAGTTTTTTGCGCTATACTCACTGTACAGTTCAACGAGTATTTATATTTATTTAACTTCGATTTCCGTGCCCATTTTTATAATTAATTATTTAAAATTACCTCATATAATTTTTAAATTGCAACTCCATTTCAGAAAAGTTTTTATAACTAGAAAAATATACAAATTAAAAGTTTCAAATTTGGCTCTCAATCCAACATTGGAAATTTATAATTTATAATTCGCATGTATATTAATAAAATACTATTCAAAATTAATGATAAATGTATTGCAAAAATTAAAAAAAAATAGGATACGATAAATAATAAAATTTATTGTTTGTAAAATTCATTATATTTATTATTAAAAATCTATAATATATATTATAAAAAAGCTACATTATTTACAACACAAATATTTGTAAAAAACTTACTTAATATAATTAATTTTTATTATCCAAATTTATTCTTATCTAAATAGCCTCGGATATTATTCACCATTGCTGCTAAAGAAATATTTTGTAATACTTATAACGAATGAACATAGTTTAAACATTAACTAATAAATGCTTTTGATACATTTGGAAAAGAGAATCTCATTGTTAGTAGAATTTATTTAGTGCTATTAAACAAAGAAGTTTCTAAAAATATTTATATAAAATCGTATTAAAACTGTAAATTAAAACTAAAATTAAATAAAAATAAAAGCAAATTGTTAAAACCGAATGTCATAAGTAAATGAACCCATTTTTATAGAATTGACAAGTCAGTTCTTCATTGTGACATTGAACATAATTAAGAGGAAACTGCTTCGAACCGATTAAAAGGTCAAAACTTTTTTCATTGAAATAACCAACAAAATTATTTTACTTAGTAATGATAAATCAACTAATAAGAATTTTTGACAAGACTAATTTTGTATATATTTGTTAATTAGATATGTAAGATAATATATGTATACTAACACTAGGTATTTTTTGCTATTATATATATTTTATTAAACGCTTATAATCAGTCAGCTTTAAATATTTACATATCTGCGTCTACATACATATTTACAAACATACGGAATAATGTTATTTGTCATCTGAATTTTGCGGTACTCATAATACATTTAATAATTTTGATTTCATTTGTTATATTATTGAAAATTTTTTTAAATGTATTAGTCAATACAAAGATCATGATTTATTATATTCGCAATCGAAACAAGTACTTATAAATTTTGTTAACCATAACTATAAAATATTTAATAAAGCAATATTATTTTAATGAGGTAATATTGAATAGTCGAAAATTCAACATTATATGTTTTATAGTTTAATAATCTAGTAGTTTGTTATAATGATTGTCTAAGTTATAAAAAATATTTCCTAAACAATATCATTTATACATAATGCTCCGTGTTATTTCTAATACGAATTTACATGAATACAAATTTAAATAATACTTTTTCTATGATAATGCAAATTAAGGCTAGGTGAAAGGATTAAAAGTCAAAGTAGTATTTTTTGTAATCGTAGACTTTTTGTTATGTTAATATCGTGTTTTCAATTATTCAGGTATTTAATTTTTATAAAATAAAAATTTTCATAACTTTTAAAATATTTAATAAAAATTCCTATCCTTTGTACAATTCTATAGTTTCACTTAAATTCAAATATTTAAAATTATTAAACGCTTAAATGATTCTAAAATAATAAAGTTTTAGTTTTAAAACCAATACTGAATTTGCAAATTATGATTTTGAACATGAATGGAATGCATACATAATTGGCCTTTTAAAATTATTAAGTTAATTATAATTTTACATGAATATGGAATATATATAGGGGTGTAAATTATTCAAATAAATTTTTAATTTTACAAAATGAAATTTACATAAGTGCAAAATATAAAATGTATTAAATATGAATAGTAAATATCTACAAAATTTTTGTGTAGCATAATATTGTATATATAATTATCAATATTACGAGATTAGAATTTTTCAGATCATGGATATAAGCAAGATATGATGTGAACTTACACAAACTAACAATCACATGTTGACATACTAACCCTGATAGCATTTTTGAGGGTCTCTGCCTCTTGACGAAGGGTGTCCAATTCATTCATGATAAGCTGTCTTGTATTTATTTTTCGTATACTATAATGTATTCTCACGTTTTCTTTGGCAAAGATTATAATGGATAGACTTGTTTTATTGTAGTACTAGTAAAACCAAATTTAAATAAATGCCTTCGGAAATCTTACTCCATTCAACTTAACGCCTTTCTTTGCTGTTGCAACATCGGTGGTAATGATACTCTTGCATTCAATTGTACTTATGTAAGGTCTGAAAAAAACATAAAAAATTTTATTTATTGCGAAAATATAAGTGCATAAACCTTTTTTAAGATGTAAAGAAAGAATAAACTATTTAGATTACATATTTCAAAGTTATTAACTAAATATCAAAATTTTAAAAAACTATAGAATAATTCTTTAATTTACTAAAATATTATATATATTATATTATATATTATATAAATTTTATGTTGTGCAATGCTAGATAATTATTTGTAAGACATTAAAATAATATAAGGTCTTAGACCTTTGTTTTATCATAATTTTAAACAAGTTATCTGGTTTAGTAAAAAATGAATTAAAAGTAAAAAAATTTAGTAGTAGTTTAATAAAAAAATCTGTACAACAAAAATTTTAAGACAATTCTAAAGTGTCAAAGTATAATTTTGCCAAATATCTTACAAAAAAACAGACTGGAAAACAGGAATGTATAAACAAGAACTCTAAAAGGCATTAAATTTGTTTTTATGAAATTTTTCTAAATGTTTGGCCAAAATAGACAAAAACTATTTAGTTTATTGACACAAATGATAATTTATTAATAATTTAATGTATTAACCATTCAATTTAAAATTTAAAATTATGTTAAAATTTTAAGGGCATAATAAAAATGTGAAATCGTTCAAGATATTTCATGGGTATATTCTAGCAAAGTGATTGCATAAATATTTGAAAAAATTTTGGTCAATTTCTTTATATGTATTTAAATATATAGAAAATTTATAATTAGCTCGAATATTTTTTTTCTTTCGAATGTAGTTATAAAAAGTACCTTATATTAAAATTATAAATTTATTTACATATGAACATTAAATTAAAATAAGTAAATTGTAATGATAATTAATATTATTACAGTAAATATATATAAACGAATTATTTTAAATGGTATAACAAAATTTGCATGAATTTTTCTTAAACATAAAACTCTTCTTAGGAGGGATTTTATGAAATCATAAGGGATAAATTTTGTTACTACATAAAATAGTATTACAGATTAGTAAATGTAAAAATTTGTAAGTATTTTCATCTTTAAATCGGTATAAAATTTACATCAAAACAATTTAATAATTGTCGACAGACGCTCACAAATAGTACGAGACAAGGCCTTGCATCTTTTGGATAAATTTGCATTGTAAATTTGAATATACATATAGCTTCTTTTTTAAACTTAATATCAATATTAATAATTTGTCTATTTTTGGAGTAATTTATGTACAAACAATATTAGTGAATGCATTATTAAAAATGTTTTTCACAGTTTTAAGTTTGCCACCAAATATTGAGTTTAAAAAGATTTCCACATTAATTTAATATTTAACAATATTAAGTTAAAAAACGTTTTAATTTACATTTTTTATGAATATATATTATAGATTGCTATTAATATTAATATTGTTACTCTATATTCAATATTTATATTTATTTAGATACTGGAAAATATATTTTTACATATTTACTAAAACAGTATTACATACTTTCTTAGGATTACAAAATAGTTTATAATACAATTTTATTTTAAGCAACTAAATCTATATTAAATTATAGGTGTTATTCTTATGGATCATTTTATCTTCGATGTTCGGTTTTATATATAAATAAATTTTATAATATAAATACAATTAATACGTCATATTATTTAGTCTAAAATGATTTTAAAATAATTATAAAAATAATTCAACTTTTTTTTATTTTAATTCATCTTTTCTCAAAATTATAAATTTTATTTATCTTCTAGATTATTTTAAAATTACTCTAACTTTGATGTTTATGCTCTTATTATATAAAAGTTAATAAAATGCATAAATTATAAAACATTGAATTATTATACTGGAAGTGCTTGTCACATAATAATAACATAAAAAACAATATAAATCAATTTCAACACTACTTAATTATAACAATTATCATGTATTTATATGAATTTACTTCTTAATTATTATTTTAAGAATTACAGAGTATCTTTGTATTCAGGATTGTAGAACAAATAAATACTATGAATGTATGTGTGTTTATACAAATATTAATAGCAAAATTATAAGGGACTGATAAAAATAGAGATTATCAACAAATTTTCAATGAATAGGGCTGAAAATAGGATCTAATATACAATTTAATTGATTTGTATAAAGAATTATAATTATCAAAATGATATAAATGTATTGATTATTGTTACTCATAATTACCCTACATATGCATAAAATTTCTATAAAAAAATTGCTACAAAAAATTAAATAAAAGAAAAATATCTAAAAAATTTTGCAAATCAAGTTTCATAGTTACGTAAAATATAGTTATAATTTATTTAAAAAAAAAATTCATAAAATATATGGCCATAGTATGACATTATACTTTACTTTAAATTCATAGATGATTTTTAAACTTTTGTTTTAATTTATAATTTAAAAACGTTATAAGATCATGAGTAATGAATTTGCTATTAGACACAACTGATCTACACATATATTCAATTAATAATGAAGTTCTTTTATTTAAGTAAGATATCAAACAGTATTACACAGTTGCACAAAAGATTACATACTTTTAAAATTATTATTGGTTTAAGTATTTCAATTTTAATTATTTATCTTCAATAATATTTTCCATAAAAAGTACTTTTATTATTTTAAATTCTGAAACAATAAAATATAATATTTAATTTATTTTGTGAAAAATATATCCTTTTTTATATATGCAGAATAAAACAATAAAATTTTAGATCTTTCAAATTACATATTATTTAAAATATAATTGCCAAAAATTTATTTTTAAAATAATTGATCTTACTTATTAGAAGTTTAGAAAAAATTTTCAAATTCCAAATTCAAACAAAACAATTTTGTATCTATTCACTTATACTTTCCAAATTAAAAATTTTATTTTTATTTTCAGAGTAGGTTACAAAATAATATATATATTTTTTATTTATACACACAAACATGTTGAAACTTTTTTAATATATAAAAAATTACTCTTTACAATTTGTCAAAAACATTAAGTTATTTCTTTGGTAATAATATAAATAAAAAAATATTAAGAAAATGCACAGCATATTAGTAAAATAAAAATTACTTATATAAAAATATTTTATTATCTATGAATTTTATAAATTCATAAAAAATATAATTATTTGAAAAAATAAAAATAAAACCTTAATTATATTGTATAGTTGAATAAGTTTGAAAATTATTTCAAATGATTTTTTTTCTAATAGATTTGTATTTTACATAAGAAAATTAATATATTTATTAAATTCGATTTCCCTGAAAAAAATTCAATCAAATTTTATTAATATAATAATGTATATTAACAAAACAACTTTGAGGTACTTAAAGTATATTCAATTATCTAATACATAACCTACATGATTTATAAAAATATTAACCGAAAAAAATAAATATTCTTTTAGCCTAAACAAAACTTGTAATGAAATCATTGCACTACACTAGTGCCTATTTGCAATTAATCTAACATTCTGAAAAATATTAAGGGTACTTATATTAGTTACCTTGAATAAATATCTTATTCACACTTCTTAAATAATGTATAAACCTGCAACCAATGTCAAGGCATTGTTTCTTACGATGGGTATTCGACTATGACTACCTTTTTATTCGAAATCGCTCTATAGAAAAAGAAATGATCACATCAGCTCCATGTATTTTATTTTACTCATAGATGTCATATTCACAGACATCTTAAACTAAAATACATTGGAGGAAAAATGTTGGATACCTAGTATAATATAAAAGTATTCTTGAACTGTCTGTTGTTTTGATAATTAACACAATCACTTCTAAAAGATTTATGATTATAGAAAATTAAAATAAATATTCATAATTGGTTCTTTTTTTTTAAAAGATTTTTATCTGTTAAAGCAGAATTGAATTACTAACCAGACCACACCCAAAATAGAACACTTTTCAGCGGGAAGTAAGCTGCAGGTCTAATGAACAGTGTAACAGCATAATGAATGAACAATTGAATAAGAAAGAGTGAAAAATAGAAATTAAAATAGAAACGATACTGGCGCCACACAGCTTGGCAATATAGAAAGAACTGATAACGGCATCTAGCGGTCTATTACCAACTAATATAGTAGTAAGGGAACATAAACATCCCTTTTAAGCATGCGCATTGAAAAATTAACTTATTGGTTCTTAACATTGTACTCAATACGAATTTCAAACTATATAATATTGATATTACGAAATTCATATTGCGAACATCATTAAAACTTATACTCGCACATTGTTGTAACGATTATATACGTTATTTTTTGTTAATTATTTATATAAATATAACGTTTACGAATATATTTAAAATCTGTACATAATATTAGAGATCATTGACACTAATCTGTAATTTATATACACTATTAATAAAATTATAGATTTTAATAAAAATAAGAATTTTTCAATACAATCAAATCATAATTTATTTATTTCTATAATAAATTATATTACTATGTTAATTTTAATAATTTATAAAAATAGGTGATTTTTTCTGAATAATATTCAGAGATTTGAGCATTTTGAAATTATAATCGATATTTTTATCATATAATTATAATTTTTGAACATATGCAAATATGTAGTTGCATATACTTAAAAATATTAAAAAATATAAAATTCTTACAATATTTTGTTATGTTTAGTGTATTGCACACATATTTCATTGTATTTTAAAGATATAATCATTCTTTTATTTTAACTAATGTAAATTAATAGTAATTAATTTAATAAAATACATAGTACTCCTACAACAGTTTACAGGCATTTGAAATTTCTTTAGAAAAACTAACTAAGAAGTTGATTCTTAAACTTATTAAAACATATTTTAGTTGAGTTCTGTTATAAATAAGTTAAGTGTTTCTAACTATATTTTAAAATTAAAAGTACTTATAATTTTTATCCATATTTCACATATTCTAATAAAGAATAATATAATTTCATATAATACAATTTAATAAGTTTTTATTTGACAGAAAAGCTAGTTTTATAAAAATAATAACAAATAATATAAAATTTATTTAATGATTCATTCTTCATTTTTTATACTTCGATTTATAATTTTCAATAAGCTTATAACATCAATATTTTTTCAAATAAAATATGTTTCTACAACTTTATAAGAGCGAAAGTTGATAATCGTAATCCTTCTATTATTATTGAATAGACCATGCTAAAAAACAAAATTCAAAATAATTGTGGTTGATGTAATTTATAGTGAACCCAAAAAGAAATTGCAAAGACGTCGTTACAGTAAATGATAAATACTGATAGTGGTTTCGCTCATCAATACTGCGGTTATAATACCATTACACGTTCTGCAATGTAGCTAGAATCCATTTTAGGAGATTGCCCATAAATAAAATGTTGAATGAAAGAATAATAATTTATTCCTTTATAAAATATAATATAATGTTAGTACATGATCTTATGCACAGAGTATAGCGGAATGGCACTTATTAAAGAAAAAAAATTATAATTGAGGGTAACTCAAATTACAATAGGTTTGAAAAATAATCTATATAATACATTTTACAATAACATAATGTTATGGAGCAAAGTATACCATTTTACTGTAAATAGTTTATGTTAAGTTCAGTGATGGAACTTTAATAAAGTAGAGGCATCCGAGTTAAAACCATTCAATTAGTTTTTATTATTATTTTGGAATCTAATATCTTAATAGCATTGACAAATTTCATTAACTTCACATCTTGTTAAAGTATATAGGTAATATGTTATAGTACTTTTTATCAAATCTTTTGTTGTATTATATTTGCTTTTAATTAGATAGTATTAATTTTTGGTATAAAATGTATGTAAGCATTAAAATTTATTATATTAAATGTATCAGGAATAAATATTATTTTTATAAATATTTTAAACAGTAATATGTTTACTTTGAAAGAAATACACCAGTTACATTTGATACATTCTAAACTCATACTTTAACATATATTTAAAATCAAATATCAATATAATAGACATAATCAAATTTTATTTTTTTCATTCAGATAGATACATTATAAGACAGTAGAATATTGAACAGATACTGACAGTAGAATTCTCTAAGAAAAAGACAAAAGACGACACGTCTATAGTATATGTATTCACATTTAGATTCATATATTAAATCAATTTATGCCTTGCATTGTAAATATACTCAAATATCACAAATCTTCATTCATATTTATTTAATTTTCTATTCTTTATGGGGTAAAACACATTTTAGTTGTTTAAAAATTTACTTAATTTTAAAAAACATTTATTTGAGAATTTAAGAAACCTAAAAAGTATATTTAAATATTATTACATACACATTATAAAATAAAAAAAATTTGTTATAACTTTTTCAAAATTGCGCTATTTTTAATATATAGGGTATAAACCAAAATATTTTTCATAGTATATATTTCAGAACTAAAAACAATTAGATTATTATTCCGGAATAAAAATGAGAATATGTAAACATAATATGCATATCATTGAACATATTTTATAATAAAAATTTTATACACACTTGTTTTCAGAAAAACATTTTCAATTAATTTTTAAAATCTTCACATAGTTTAAAATTACAAATTAATCTTTTATATAAATTTTGAATACAATTTCTATTTTATTCGAAAAATTAATTTTTTAATCATTTTTTGTTTTAAGTTAGTAAAATATTGTATTTTAATAGAAAAAGGAACTTCTATGAATTTTTTTTATAAATATTTTATTGGTCTGTCATTCATATATAAATATATATAATGATAGGTATTATGAACATTAATACTGTTACTATTATACCCTAATAATATATCGATTGCAATTTAAGATTCAATTAAAAATACTATTTAAAATTGTAACTAAACAAAATCTATCTTTAAGTAGATATGTAACAATAGATTTTATTACTATTATTTCTAATTTTATAATTATACTTTTAATTTAAAACTCTTGATAATCTACTGGAATTAAAGAGTATGTTTCAAGATTTCAGTTCAAATTAATGAAACATTTCTTTTTAAAAAATCTAGAATTAACAAAATATGCCACTTAAAATTTTTTATAAAAAAAAAATAAAAACTTTAAATAAAAATATTGTTAAGTTTGATAACACTTCAAAATATTCATAAAAATGATTACATTATGAAGTATGGTTTAAGTTGACACAAAAGCTTAAAAAAAATGTTAATATTCTTCATAATCACGAATTATGCAATTTGCTCTAATTGATAATTATTATAAGAATTTTAATAATTCAAAATATTCAAAGAAATATTTGAATACATACGAATGTTGTTAATATTATTTTAATAAATTAATTTATATAATAGTTATAATATCAACAATTGTCTTCAATTACAAATACTTGTATTGCGAAGTTAATTTGACATGATATAACTACCAATTTATTGTTCGGTGAACTTGTAAAATAATGTAGAGGAATCACAAAAATATTTTTTAAGGAAAAAACAAATGAAAACATTGAATTTGATCAAATAAAATATAATAATAACAAACATTCGTATATATTATTCGTCAGAAAATATAATGTATTTATCATAGTCTATTTTAAATATTTTAATAGATTACATAATATAACTTAATTAAAAAATTATAAATTCTTATTACATTCATACTAATGTATATAAATATAAGGAAAATAAACTAGTGTTATGAATAAAAATCTTCCTTTTTTACCTAAAGTTTTTGTGTTTATTAACTATAACAAAAATAATTATATTACATAAGATGATTTTCGCAAATCTATCTTTTTTAGGTTGTATTAGCATCCGATATTAATGCAATAATATAATTAATGAAATATATTAAAGAAAGATTATTATCTTTATCATTATTATTTAAAAATTTTTATTAAACTATATGGTGTTATTCCTGATTATATTTAAAATAAATATAGTATTAGTAAATAAGGTAAGAATTGATTATATAAGTGAACAAGAATTAGACTAATAAGAATATTTTAATTAGAGAAATTGATAATACACAATATAATTATACTTAAAAATAATTCACCTTTGAATAAAATAGAGACTTTTTGTTATGCTTCATTAATATGAACTAAACTACTGCAATAATTTGATTTTTTAATTATATTTATTAATCATTTTATCTTCTTATCAATTAAATTAAATATAGTTTATTTAATGTATAATGGATTTTTGATATACAATATTATGAAATTATTTAATATAACTTCATTATTGTGATAATATAATAAGTTAATTATTGCAAATAGTAATCAAACAAATTCTAATTCATTTTAAAAATTAGTAAGCATAAGGTTTTTTTTTAAATATTATTTATTGCATTTCATATTCCTTGTAATTCAATTAAGTTTTTATACATTGCAAATTACATACCACAGTATGATTGTCTTAAATGATTTTTATATTTAAAAATGAAAACTTCAATTTGTAAAGACAATTTGTAAATAAACAGTGGACTATAGATACAAACAAGAAAATGTATTTAAATATTAAAACAATAAATCAGACAAAAACATGTTTCTTAAAAGATTTTATTCAAAATAATGAAACAAAAAACAGTTATGACATAAATAGATTTAGTATTATGAATATGATTATAATGTATTATAATAAAAAGTTATTATTATAAAAAAAAATAAAATATAAATTGAACTATTTATAAAATAAATAATTGAAATTATTGAAAATATTAAAACAATAATCTGTTTTATGGATTAAAATCAGTTTTGACCATGTCGAAACAAAAAATAGGATTTGTAAATATAAAAAAACTAGAATTCAGATTTTATGTAATTGATTTTCTGGATACATGTTCTTGAATCAAAACAATATTTTCTAAGCAATTAATTGATATCTAGTAAGCAATTAATGAATATCTAATAAAAAAATATCAACCATCTTCTAATTTATATGTACACTGAACTCAAAATCACCTTGATATATAGTTATTAGCTCCTATGCTAGATATGAAATGTATATACAGTTAGTAAAATGTTATTGAAAAAATATTTTATAAACATATTTTATATATAGAATCTTTATAATTAATATATTCTTATAAATACAAAATATAGTATACTAGTTACACATGCAATAACGTAGATAAAACATAGATATATGTAAATACAAGTATGTATATAAAGATGCATTTGAAAACAATTTGTTGCATTAATAAAGGTAATAAGAATGATAAAAAAATTAAATATAATCTATAATATATGAATTAACAATTTTATAAATAATCTTAAAATAATATTTAATCGAATCAATAAAATAAAATCTAGGTTAAGAATAACACTAATAAAAGTTTATTAGGATTAGATTAATTACCTATTGCTTATTAATAATATTATAGAAGTTCAGCGATGGCAGAAAAATATTAAAAATTGTATTAATAAGAGTGAAAATAGTATAACAGTGTAATAACAGTGGTAGTTTGGTAATAGGAGATAGAATATTGTTGAAATAATAAAAGTATAGCTAATAGAAAGAGTAATATAGTATTAGTAATAATAAAAATTATAGTAAAACTATTTTGTAGTGAAAGTAAGAATAAAAACAAGTTATAACCTAAAAGGTTAAAAAAAAAGAAAAAGAAATGAGAAATATTCATTGATAACTGAAAAATAAATATCTTACCTACTTATTCTAAGTGGAATAGCCGCACCTTTTGTTTGTACAAATCTTTGCCTTCTGTTTTATAATTTGAGGCTTTAAAATTTCCAACCTAGTGATGAAGCTTACTTTTTATCAGCACATTTATGACAGTTACTTTACTTTTTGTCTTGTGATTTTTGTTTTATTTATAAACAAAATCCGCAAAGATGCCGGTGCTTCTTAGTATACACACATAATTATACGTACTAATGGTTTTCGAATATTTGCATGATTTGAATGATGCATTGATGCAATATTAAGTTATATTTATAAAATGCACATCAATTCCGTAATTTATACATTAAATTTTAAAGTGGAGATATACAAATGGCAAAATGCAGGCTGAGGTAATAACGATAGCAAGCTCAATGCGCGCACTCTTTTGTACTTGAGTTGCGGATGATTCCACGGATGAATATTTTACACTCACATTTATTGCATTGTTAAAATAGTACTGCTTAGGATTAATTTTAATCTATTTTGTAATGAATTTTATGATAATAATTGCTTAGACACTTCTTTGGTTTGTTTTCACTTGAATATAATCGAATTTATCACGCACGACAATGATTTGTAACCTATATATCTCTTACACTCCCTATGATTCTCTTTCTTTCTTGCATTACTGTTTCGTAATCTATCTTATTTCTTTCTTCATTGTACATTTAATAACTAAAAGAATCCGACACTTGTGATTTAGATTTGCGTATGCGCAGTGTACACTTTGTTTATTAGTATAAGCAATACATTGTATCGAACAGAACTTTTTTTTCTTTATTAGTTTAAATTAAATATTGATTTACTTTTTATTATATAAAGTACTAAATTCAATATTGCCTGTAGTACTGCATAAAATAAAAAATATAAGAAACAGAATTGCTTTAAAATAGTTTCGATGTCATACAATAGTATTATTTATGATTGTGGCTATTAATAAATAATATTCTATAAATAATTTAAAAATTTAAAAAAAAATTGAAAGAAGTGAAGTATATAATATTTGGTATTAAGTAGGGTAATAAAATACTGTTAAATATATTTTAAATTATTTAATATAATTGTAAATTAGGAGAGATAAAAGTTTTTAATAATAAAAAATAAATTATTAATAACTATAAATGAAAATAACCAATTAAATAATTTAATAAATATCTAAACGAGTATTTATTAGTATATATTAGTGTAACATATTAAAAAAAATGGATGATTGATGATAATTTTAAATTAATTTTGTAATAAGATTAATAAAATCGAACTTAAATTTAAAGTGTTCCAGTTTTGTATCTTCATATGAAGTGCAAATTTAACTGCTTTCTAAGTTGCAAAAAAGGTTTGTAAGTAATACTAATAGCTAGTTCACAATATTTGAAGAAAGCATAGCGTTACTAAGCCCCTTCTCTTATTTTTATTTTTTTGTATATATTATCAATTCTAAATTATGAAGTTTAAATACAGGATTATGTAATCCAGATATTTGTATAATAATATAAGGATATTGCATGCCATCATTTGTTTATTATATTTATATTAACTTCTATAAGTAAAAAATTTGTTTTAAATATTGATACCAATTATAGCATCTTTAATTCCAAATAATACTGTGTATCTGAAATGGTTTTAATTTGTATTTTTATAAATTAAAATTAGAAATTGATTAAAGCTACTGAGTGTCTTTATTTATTTTAGATTTACAAATAAAAATGATTTTCAATATACATTCATCATAGTTTATTGTGCAACAATGTCATTTGTATTTAAATTAAATATATACCAATAATTTTCAAGATTATTTTCAATATTAAAAAAAAGACAATAGTTAAATTATCTTAATATAAAATACATTATTTTTCCCAAAAAATTTATTATTTTTATGCTAAAAACTTGTGAAATATAAATTTATTTATACACAAGATCATTATTCCAATCACAATCACAATGATTCAATTCATAAATTTTTGTTGCATTATTAGATTTATCAGATTTTTTTTTATTATCTTGTTGTATATTACGTATACTTATATTTATGTGTACATTTACATTCAGAAATTTAATTAATTTTTAGTATAACAATTAAACTTGTACATCAAATATTTAATATGTGTTACTTTATATGTATAAAATTTAAAAGATGTATTAAAACTATTTTCATAAATTACTACATGTAACTTTTATATTAGAGACTACCAAAATAAATTAATTAAAATATATATGAATAAATAGAAGTTCCTATTTTGAAAAATTATAAAATTTTCATTAATCATACAATCTTGTGTTAGATTTATAGATTTTATAAATATAACAAATCTATACCTAACACTATGTAAGTATTATGAATAAATATTTTAAGAAAACAATTTTCATTTTTAAACTCACACAGCCATCCAGTTTTAATATATAGCTTATAGAGTATTTGAGTATAATTATACATTAGTAAATAAGTGGAGCCTGCATTTTTTTGTTAATTTACATATATTGTTTATGAATTTAATTATGTTTCAATTTTTCATGTATTTATACAAGCAATATAATTTGAAAGTATTATACTATATCTACATTTTATACATACTGTATAATTTTAAAGCACTAAGCAGTCATGTCACTGAAATTTTATATAGAATGGTGCGTTTTTGATCATTTTAAAAATATTTTCACTAAATTAAATTATTTAATTTTATTCATATCATTTGAAAATTAAAATTTTTTTATACCAAATATAATTTGCAGTGCATTAATATAAAATAGAAAACGAATAATATTTATGAATATAGGGGTTATTAATATAGCAGCTAGAACCAAAATAGTTTCATAAAAAAATATAATTATATGAATAAAAATTAAAAGTATGGAATTTCATATACATATAATTGTAAATTCAGTTGATAAAATATCTTTTTGAGAAAATATTTTAATTTTGCAAATCACTGTTTAATAAATAAATTTATTCATAGAGCATAATACATTATACAAAATAAATTTTAATTTCAGTTATGTAAATTTAAAATATTTGATCAAATATTTAAGAAATTTAGTATGCTTTTATGGTAAAAAAAGATTCATCTGATCTAATGAAAATGATTGAAATAAAAGAGGTAATCGAAATAGTTATATTTTATGTTAGCATTACCAGTAGATACTATTTTTCATCATAAGATTAAATGAATACGAAAGGTCAGAAACGATGTTTGAAAACCTATCTACATTCATAAAGAAAAATATTAATCTTAAATACAGTTTTATTGTTCTTTATTAAAAATTAAAGTTAAACTTAGAAAATAGATTAATGCAAACAAATTGATAATAACATGATAATAAATTGATGATCATAAATTGATAATAACAAATAATTGAAATATTTTGTAATTAATTAGTATATATATATATATATATATATATATATATACTAACTGAGAAGGGAGAGAGAGAAAAAAGGAAATAATGAAAAAACAACTAATACAAGTAATGATATTAGCTGTTTAAATCATAAAAACATTGGTTCTACAAGTATAGTTTGATCTACAAAAAATTACAACAGTAATTATAATAATAAAATATAATATATATATAAAATATAATATATATAAAATATAATAAACATATTCATAATACAAATATTAATATAAAATATTAATATAAAAATAATAATTTTATAATATAATTTTTGTAATATTTATGTATATAGTATAATTTTTTTCATAATATTATTTGTATCGATGTTTTTTTTTATATTATTGAACTGAGTTTGATATTTGTGATTTATTTATTTTAATATAACTATAATTATTTTTATATTCTTTAATACAAATTTTCTCAAAATTCACATGTTTGATAGTATTTATTTTGGATCCTTTTAATTGCAAATTTTCAGATAGATATTACAATTTTTTAAATTCTTCATAAGTTTTTATATTAAACAACGATATTAGTAGCTTATTTTTTATTGGCCTAATAATTATATTAGAAACTATATTGATCAATAAATTCGTATTTATTTTTTATATTTGGATAAACAGGTGATTGGCTTGCCATATTATTTACAAATTATAATAATTTAAAATCCTAAATAATACTTATCATATTTAAGAAATTTCACTATTTGATGTCAAAACATGCTTGTATACTATGTTATACTTATAATGTTATACTATGTAAAAATAATATGTTGTAATATAATTGTAATAACTTTTAGTTATTTAATATCTTGTAAATGTTTTATGTACGTTCTTATTACTTTCTATGCGATGATATTCTTTTTTTTTTAGAAACTAAAATGAGATTGATGTAATCTAATTGATTTTTATATGCAAGCTCACTAATATTACTTATGCTGATGTTAAATCACCCATTGATAATTGAATTATGTTTAAACGCACTTTAATTATTTGACAATACATACAAATTTAATAAAGTGATTCCTTTTTAATGACATTTAATTCATTATATTTTGTAAGGATAATTGTTTAAGGAAAAAAAGAAAGTTGTAATTACGAAAGATTTGTAAGTGAACTATTTTTGAAATTTTGAAAAACTATACTTTTTAAGAAATATCTGACAAGTAATAGTCTCAATTCCATTTATAAATATTCGACTTTTAAATATTTACTTTATTATGCAATGTTATTCTAAACGACTCACCGAGATGGCCGAATAAGCTGATACTTAAAGATTTCGATATTAATAAATTTAGCTATAAGCTGGATTCATTTGAATATATTATAATTAAATTCATCCTAATATAGATTTCTATTGAATTTCTTTATGAATTTGTAGTTTCAGATATTTTTATTTTAACATGTATCAAGGTTCTTATTGAAGAATGAGAATAATAATTGTAATTGTAATCGAAAATTATGAATATCTCTAACACTAAAATCATGGCATAGGAGATATTATATCTTATTATAATTAAATAATATTTTATTAGATTTTTGTGTACATAGCGACCATTTGTTAAATGTTAAATGTATAATAACATTGAATGCAAAATATCGATATTACTATAATATAATTGTGTAAGTAAATTCTATATATTCAATAATACCTATAAAACATTTTCAATATGTGTATAATGTAGATATAAATTCTTTTAAAAAGAATTTTTGTTTATTTACAGGAACAAAATTAGTTTAAACGAATGATAACTTTTTTAAACTAGTTATTTACTTGATTTTAAAAATAGAATTTCTAATATAAGTAATATACTTTAATTAAATGAAAATTGACAAAATATAAAAGTACATATGTTTTTATAATTATATTTATAATTATATTATTATTATATTTTTAATTACAATTTAATGTAGTTAATAAATTGACTAAATTGCAATAGAGAGAGTTATTTTTTAAAACTGAGATAAAAATAAAGATAGTTACAAAGTGCAAAAATGATGAGTTGATCCATTGATGTTATTTCTAATTACAGATATTTAATTATTCTCAATATTGATCTGATATTTTTTACAAACAAATTATTTATATAATTTGAAAAAATAAAATACTCATAAAGTGTTAATATATATTAGGTAAATAATAAATAGTTTACCTTTTTAAAATTGATTTTTATCAATTTTTTCATTTGAAATCAGTAATATGAATTTGCTTGATTCAATCATTTTATACCTTTGATAATGAAGTGTATATTAACAAGTAAGTTAATAAGTTAACAATTTATTTATAATGTTATCTATACAATTTTTTATCAGATGTATACGACAATATATTAACCTTTATAATGTTTAGATAAATCTTTTTCAATAAAATATTAAAATTGTAAATCTTCTAATATTCAAGAAAATTAGTTTAATTTATTGATTAAAAATTATAAAAAACAGTATTTAAGTAAATTAAGAAGTATTTGTAATAGTACAATTAATAAAATATTAATTAATGTAATAATATGAACTTAAATTAACAGAATTTTTAAAATTTAATATTGAAATAAAACAAAAAAATATTTATTTTATTATTTTTATTAAGTCGTAAAATTTATATAAAATATTAACAATAGTATTAATGTTTTTTGTAATGCAATTCTTTTCTTTGATTTTATTGTTATATAAAAAATTTTCTTGTAAAATGAAAAATTAATTATTTGATAATTGTAATTTGTAAATAATGTAAAAAATTTTTGTTAAATCTATATAAAATAAGCAATGTTATTGAGTATGTAGCATATTTAACTTATTTTAATTATAAAATGGTGTTCCTACACAGAATGTTTAAATTTAAATATTGTCGATAAAGCTTAAAAAATTATTTATATAGATCTAATATTTTTAGCATAAATTTTTAATTATTAATAATTACATTTTTATACCTGCGTTTACGTGATTTATTCTAAATTTAATGTTAACTTATTAAATTTGTAATTTAAAATATGCTATTAGAAGTAAAATATTTTTATTGTTTCATATTATTTCAATATTATTTTTCATAATTTTATTATTACTTTTTTTAAAGGAAATAATTAGCATATTTATAAATATATAAATTATACAAAGTTGAAATGTAAAATATATGTTCCAAAAAGATAAAAGTATATATTACAAAACCATATAGAATTAAAATTGAATGCAATACAGAATTAATTTTTTTAATGTTAAGGGAATACCTATAGATTTCTGAAAATTTAACTCAATCAATATAAAATAACATACAATAAAACAAATCTTATCAACATATGACATTTGAATTTAAATGATTGAGTGCTATATTAATCATAATTAACTACAATGTAAATAATGAAATGATGATTTGGATCGATCTAGCACAGGCGCTTCCAAATTATAAATTGTGTAGTGCTGTTTAAAATGCGGTATCATTAATGAATAAAAGCAGCAGCGTGTAATCACGGCATCATTAATTAATAATAATAACAACATGTAATCGCGGTAGCTGTGCACTAAAAGAAATAGGAAAATCTTGTGTATTTTGTTCAGCCTAAGCAAGTTATGTCGAAAAAACTTATAAAGAGAATTGCACATACTATACCAATAATTAGATAATATAGGAGTAATATTGATACTATAACGAAAGAAAAATTGCATTTATTGACTTTAAGACCTATGTCTTTATATTTTATTGGTGTGTTCAACACTAATATTATGCAATCTCATTAACTAAAAAACAGTTCATATTGGTAGACTTACATGATAAATATCTTGAAAAAAGTAATATATTATTATAGAATAATATTTATCTCATCTTTTTTATGGTGTTATATGTATATATATATATATATATATATATATATATATATATATACATTATAAATCTAAATAAATATAATAAACGAATATTGGAAAATCTAATTCTAGATATTTGGCTTTATTACCATTCACCTATTATTGCTGAGTACTATTGTTTTTTAGTAGTTGAAATAAACGCAGGATTACTACGTTATTCAAATTTTATATTATTTTGACTTGTATAATATATATACAACAACTTTTGTATTGTTTTGAATTGTATTATTTATATACAACTTATGTTTTAATTTGATTTGTATTATTTATATACAACTTTTGTATTATTTTGAATTTTATTATTTATATACAACTTTTATATCATTTTGACGGTATCGTTTCTATTTCATTTAATATCATATATTTTATTCATTTTTAGGTGATTCAAATATTTAAAATATCTTATCTGTTTATTCAATGAACTATATAAATTGCGTTGAGTGTATATGTTCAAAGTAATTAAATAAGATATAAAATGAATTTTTTTATTATTAGATAGTTATATATTAAATACGATTTTATAAACTTAATAGGACTTAATAAGAATTATTTTATTTATATAAATACTTCGACTTCATTTGTTATCAGATTTTACAAAAATGATTATATTTACTGATTAAATTTTCTTTATATAATTTTCTGACACTCGAAATTATCAACAAAAAAATTTTTTATTCATATTAAACATTATTTAAGTGGTACGTTACATTATTATGTGGCATCAAGACTGAGAATAACTGGGACCACAATTAAAAATTGTAAACCGATGGTAAAATATCCATATATTCTACTAATATATTTTAAAGGTGTGCTTTCTTATATTCTACAATTTAAAAAAATTTGCTTATATTCTAGAAAATAAATATCATCGCAAAATTTCTGCATATTTAATAAAAAATATTAAGTATAAAGTACAAAATTTAATATTGTAAATTTATATTATAAAGATTTTATGATTGCTGAGAAAATATTGACTTTATAAAAGATAAAAATATATAAGTGATAAATACATTTCTACATATTATTTTTATCCATAGAATATCCATAAACTTTTTTTAGCGAATGTGTATATTTATTATAAACGTATAAGTTTATTTGTCATCTTAACTGTAATTTCAAATATTGTAGTATAATTGATTTGTTTGTATATATTTAAACGGTTAACTTATAACATAGTTTATTCATACATGTTAAAATTATTTATGAAATATATGAGCTGTATTAATTATTTTTTTATTGATATATTTAATCAATTACTAGAATATTTATTAAGATATTCATTGAAAATTTGAACATAATATATAGATCTATACTGTTCTTGGTATATTAGTGTTTAGCTAAGAAAATTTTCGAATTAGATTAATCAACTACAGAAAAAACATTTTATTAGGCATACTACGAATAGCATTGCGTTAATTAAATTATTATTATTACAATTAATATTATTATAATAAGTATAATTATAATAAGTAATATTGTATTTTAATAGAATAGCTCGTTTAATGACCATAATTATCAGTGTATTTTGTAATACAGCCATTGTTATTGCTAGCCGCAATGCTGAAATATGATTTTTCATTTAAATTTTTAATGCTATGTACGTTCGAGTTATATTTTGTATGATAAGTATAGCTATTAACTAATATATTTTTACTTGTATTCAAAATTTTGTAAGACCAAAAATTAAATGCGCGAATGAATATTTCAAGTCCTGAGTTGTTTGTATGCGTTTTAAATTTTTCTTTCTATCTCCTTTTTTTATTTATTACTAGCACGAATAGAAGAGTTGAAAATAAATTAATAAGTATATGCAAAATTTTTTATAATGAGTGCACAATATGAGTTGAGAATGTAACTTCTGGAAATACTCTTGTAAAATACTTAAATTTAAGTTTGTATATACGATTTTCAAATTTTAAAGCATCTTAAAAGACTTCGTTTGTCAAAACAGTATCTTCCGTTGCTATAGCAATCCACAAAATTCGGAATAATGTATGTATCTAATTTCATGCATTAGTGTCAATAAATTCAAAATTTTATATAACATTTCACATAATCAAACTTGTTTTTAAATGATTTCAGAATTAAGTTATCAGTTTGCGTAGCGAAGTAACATGAAAAGTGTTAAAAACAGAGTTAAGAAAACAATCAAAATGAAGACATTCAAAATAGAATTTTATATTTTTTAAATGTTTAAACCTTTCACGCATTGTTCAGTTTTCAATAAAGTTTATTGAAATCAATTTATTAAATTTATAAAACTGTCGATATATGAAATCGAATTATTATAAATTTAAATAATTTATCTATATTTTAATTGCAAATATTTTAACATATTTTAGTTCTTTAATAAAATTTTGAGTTCATTTAAAGTTTATACAAATTTAAGATAAAATTAAAATGGTGGTGAGTCAAAATATATATCAATAAAATCAAGTCTTTACAGAAAAATTATCGAAGAAAATACAAAATATTCTGAATGTAAATTAAAACAAGAAAATTTGCTAAGATAGAAAATTGTTTCACAGTGGAACCTTATATTATTAAATCTAGAATTGTATTGTTTTAATTTTTATTTTATTTTTTTTAGTTATATATTTAATTAAAAAATAATTCATATTTACATTTTTTAATATTATTATGGTAAATTTAGTTGTTTAATCTTTTTTTTATATATTTTATTATTTATAAATGACCTAGTTATTTAATCAATGGCTACATAAAATGCAAATCAATTATTTCTTATATTTATAAAAATAAAAATAAATTATTTAATTATTTAATTATTTTAAATTCGCGTTAAAGTTATATAATTAAAATTAATCTGAAGAAAGATATGCACTGTTACATATAATTATTTCTAAACCCCGCACTTTTATTAATTTTTAAATATATGTAAGAAGCTTTTAATTTATCAGTTTTCCACACCTATTCGAATTTCTTTTCATTTGAATTAATCATTAATAATTTTGCATAATTATGTTATATTATTATATAATTATATTTTCTGTATTGTAATTTTTTACATCGTTTTATGTTTAGAACATTTCGAATTTGCTATTGCCATGAATTATTATTTTAGCAGAATTTACAAGTTCTAAAACATTATAATTCAAACTCAAACTTTATATCGTACTAAGCCATTTAAATATAATAAAATAATACGTCATTATTATTATACGAATTAATCTTTATATATATAAAGTATATATAAATAATTCATGTTTTTAAACATGTTGTGATATAAAATAGTTCAAATAGTTATCTTAGTATTTACTGATAATCCTAACTATATACCAAAAATTCAATCTTTAACTTTTGACTACATAATTGAAAATTTGTCAAGGCTTTGTAATATATTATTCCTGATGGCTTACAAAAATAATAGTTTGAATTAAACACAAATTCTAGTACTGAAACAATATTTTATTTTAATATATTGTACGTACAAAAAATGTATTAGGTATTTTCAAAGAAAATGTTTAAAAATTCTTCTAGTAAAAACGAATATAAAAAGATTTACAAAAAAATTTTAATTTCTATATTAATGATTAAAATGTTTATAGAATTTATAGAAAAATTCCGTCACAATAAATAGATTTTTAAATTAATTCAAAATAATTATATGTATCATTCTAATAATAATCTATAATAATATGCCGAATAAGAATTCAATACCATCAGAAAAAGATATGGTTAATTCTGATAATTATTACAATATCCTAATTGAGTTAATTTTGTATTATTAGTATTATTATTCTTGAAATAATTTTTTCTTAATTATTATATTTATATAAAAACAGTAAAAGCAATGCAAAGTAAAAGAACACTTGGCTGAAGGGGAAAAGATAATTGAGATACTATTCTAGAACAACGTAAGTATATTGTTATCAAAACATTAAATAAAATGATATTTTATTTCTGATTATATATTATACTTTGATTGATTGTAGATTAAAGCAATTAAATCAGCCATAAATTAAATACAAATATGTAAAACATGACTTAAAATTGAAAAAATGTACACTGTACTAATATTAATTAAAGTATAATTTAGACTCTTAAATTTTGTATTAAATAAGTTAAATGATTCAATACCTTTAATATTCAATTATTTTCTAATTATAAATTTTATGGTAAGTAGATGTTTGTAATTTAATACAGAATTATTTATTAGTACCAGCATTTGCAAATTATAGCATTTTTACTGATATATTTGACTACTTTGCACACACAGATCTAATGGTTTTGTTTGACGTTCTATTTTATAAAGCTTTGTGTACCGTATTAATTAAAGATTAAAACCTCTTATGCACTAGTTATTAGGATTTATTATCAACATATAGTTAGAAAGATATGTTATTTAATGTAAAAGTTTTTTCAATAATTTATTTTCAAAATTTTCTGAATTATATTTAATATATATTATATCTAATAATAGATCTACTCGTGGTATTGTAAGGTGTTTTGTTTAAAAATATTATAGAGTTTGAGAAATTAAACAGACACCAACGAATATGACATATAGGTGGTATAATGATTTATAGAATGATATCAAAAATCTATATACTTAAAAATAAGCTACTAGTATTATAATATTCATAACAATTACTATTATGATCATATATTTAATTTGTAAAGTTTCAATTAAAAATTGTTGAATATCGTAATAAGCTATTAAAGAAGATTTTTGCTAAATGGATGAACTATATTAAAATTTAATATAAATGCCAAAAAATAATATTTATATATATAGAAGCAGATTTGAAAAATCTAACCAGATTTTTTGTAACAATTATCAATTAGCTGAGTTTAAATGATAACTCACTCACAATTATTTTGTAAGTTTATGTATGAGTTACATAAAAATTAGATAATTATGATCATGGATTCATCATTAACCTAATTGAAGCATATCTCTTAAATACTTAATCTTCTAATTATGAAGCATATTGAAATATTTTAACTTAATAATAATAATGACCCAGATATCAACTAATATAATTTGTACTATTATTGAATTGTTAAAAATTTCAATATTTATTTTACAAATATATTCTTAATGAGCATCGTTTAAATACAGAATCACAAGTGTAATGAATAAAGTTGGAAATATAGGAAATCGAAAAAGTATCGAAATTAAGTATTACTCACTTGAGAGTGTAAATGGCTTTTTTAATCAGTCTTAATGTAATATATATAAAATATTGATTAATTTTTTCTTGTAATAGAAGATGTGTCTAATTATGTTGTCAATAGTATAATATATGGTTATGGTTATGGTTATACGGATATGGTTTATTATCGAGAATTAAGATGATTCATTAAATAATGATATAAGGAGGCTACGTCAACACTCATTTCTACGTAATTAGTTGTAGATAATAATTTCAAACACGAATTATAAAATTAAATCGATTAAGATACCATAATGAGAAATGCTTGAAGTTGTTCGGTGTACAATATAATTTTCTGTACAAAAGGATTGTTAACGATATAAATAAATTTTATTAATAAAGTTTCTAGTCTATTGATGATCAGTATATTTCTTTAAAATAATTGTTTTGCTAATTTATATATAATTTACATTGAAAAAATGAATTTTTCACATTACATTTTTCCAATTTTTTTAATGCACCAATTAAATTCAAATAGTACTCAAAAAAACTCATTTCATTGTTCTCATATTATTAAATAATAATATCAAAATAAATTCTACGAGATATCAATATTTTTATCTTTTTTATTACAAATATTGCATATAGTAACAATTGTTTGGACTGGCGAAAGAACTATTCAGTAATTTTTATTCGCTTTATTAAAAATTACATAAACTCTTTTAGCGCAGTTAATTATTATAAATATTTTGTTTGAACAATTAATTAAAAAGAAATATTTACTCCTTTTTTTTAATCAACATATCTGACAGTATGTATGAAATATCTCTTACATGACCTATTTCTTTAAGTTTACTAATTAGCCATATAGGTTCTTCGATGTTAGCTAATATTTCTAATATTACAGTTTCTTAACTGTGGCTACTATAAAGTCTAATAATTTTTCTTATTTGTCCATCAAATTAGTAGATCATGATGATATGCGGATGATAGGCTAGTGCAATCTGTTTTTATTGTATTAAACAAAAAACGAATTTGAAAGTAGAGTGCAAATGAAAAATGATTAAATATAGATTATTTGACAATTTCTTTGTAACCTGACATAGAATATTAAATTATAATTTTTATCATATTTCTATTTTCTATTTAATTTTTAAAATAATGTCTATTGAATACTGCTTTATATGTCTGATGTATTTTATTTCATTTAATTTGATGGACAAATTAAGTAAAATAATTTTTCTTAAAAATTTAAAATTATTTTCCTATTAGGGTAAAAAAATATTTACTATGATTCATAATTAGATAATGATATAAATTAAAAAAATTTGATCGTGAAAACTATTATACACACGTTGATTATAAAACTATTGAATAAAAATAATTCAATATATGTACAAAAAAAATGTTTAATTAAAAATGATTGAAAAAATAAAATTCTTATATATTTTATGTCAGTATTGCTAATTCGTTAAATTATTCTGAAATATCTTTTATTTCAATATTTTTGAAGTTTTTTTAAAAATTGTTTTAATATTGCAATTTCATTTGTACTATAGTAATTTAGATATAATAACATTATCTATAACCATGAATTTATTCAAGAAATATACAGTATAATTAAAAATAATATTTTTTTTGAGCAACAAAATATTCAAAAATCTTTTCGAATGCTACAGTAAGAGTGATTTATAAAAATGGTGAAGTTGGAAAAACAAGATATCAACCAAATGGAATCGATTTACATTAAACACAAAGTAAGCATCGATTAATAAATACTTTATACAAATATTATTTAAAAAAAGTAACTGTCACGTTATTTTTCAATATTTATTTTTGTTTTTATTTTAATAATTTCATTTAGATGCAAATCTATTCAAATAATTAAAACTTATTTTTTGTATAATTTGTTTATATCTATATATTCATATTTATATATATTATTTATATATATATATATGTGGCTATTTTTTAAATGTTTGAAAAATTAAATAAATATTTGTTTTACTAATTGTCAATTATAGTATAATTGTACTGCTGTAAGTATCTAGTAATATTATAATTATAATCATTAATCAAATATTAATATAACCTTTTTAATTTCGAAATTTATATATGTATGCTATCAACAATTCTGAAATTATTTAGTAAAATACATTTCGGGTAATAAATCGTAAAATTAGCAATAAAATATAAATACCAAAATATATAGAATATGAAATATAAAACATATAAAAATATTGCTGTTAATCATTATAACTGGGACTTTTTCTTTTTTACAAACAATAGTTTTTTATTATATCATAGTTAATATGCATAGTAACAGAGAATGTAACCGAAAACTTTGATAATAATAAGACTGAAATTTCATCAGTAGAGTAAGTACAAAGATAAAAATTACAAAATATTTAGTATTTGAATATTTAGTAATTGAAATACATTTTTTCAAATTGAGTATTTATTGAGTATTTTTTAAATTAATAATATTTTAAGTAAATTATAAAAAAAATTGCGCTTGTTAAAAATAAGATAATTATATTATCTTTATTTGTATTATTTATCAGAAATCTAAATTTAATCGCCGAAGCTAATACTTATAATTCGTACATGTATGATTGATCGTATATGATCGTATATATAACTGAACTGAGCATCGTATATATAATTGAAAATAGGAATATTGAAAATTATTATATTTCATTTGACTTTGTATTTAATACTTAGGATGTATATTTGATACAATAATAGATATAAGAAAGTTATTGACAATATGAGTGTTCACTTGATTAAAAATAATCATGCAATTATTTTTAACAATGTTACGACATGCACTATTTAATTTGATTCTTTTTTTTATAGAACTACGTTATAATTTAGAAGACTTTATACATTGTTAAATAACAGAAATAATATAAAAAAAACACGAACTCTAAAACATTTTAAGACCCTCCTAATCGTATTCTATAATATAATAATCATGATTTATAAAATTTAATTGAAGTAAGATTTTAATCAGTTATGTACGAAAATAAATATTACAAAAAATTATTATGATTCATAGTTAAATAGATTTACAGCAATATTTTAATACATCTATATAATTTTCCAAAATTTTCTTTCTGAATTATTGTTTTAGCAAACGATTGCTTTGAGGTATAAACAAGAATAAATTTTATGAAGATTATTATTTAAACAATAAATTTATAGACTTTTTATCGCTATTTTATTAAATCACTATTTTATAACAATCCATTGGCTTATTTTTTATAAAATATTTTATAAAATATCAAATATTTTTCATGACTTTTGTAATAATGTTCATGGTGAATTTATTTGTATTTCATAATGTAATCAAAATATATATTACCAATAAAATTTTTAATCAAATATTTTATTATAAATATTAATAGTAATAAAAAATATATTTTGTAATTAAATAGATCAAAAATGTATGGTAACTAATGTTCCAAAAAATATAATATATTGCAAGGTTTCATTCAAAATTGTTATGCGTATACCGAAATATTAAAAAAACTAAATGATTATCAAATTCTATTTATGTTATGTAAAGTAGATAATTATTGTTCTACCTTGTATGGCATTTAAATGCAATAGAATATAAAATAATAAATATATTTGGAATATGAATTAAAAAAAAAAATTAAATAATTAAACTATTAGTTGAACCAATTACAATTATTTGATTATATATGTATATACAAACATTTACGCACATACTTAATACAAACATATTTTGAATAGTTCATTAAAAATCATTAATAATAATTTTGTAATAATAAGATTACTAAGAATGCATTAATATTTTACAGTATCTTGAATATAACGTTATAGATATTGTTAAATTTTATATATTAAAATAAAAGAAAACCTATTCCAAAATGATGTACTAAATAAAACAAAATTAAATCAATTATTTTTTAATTTATTATCTTATACAACAAAATATACAGTATTTTATTGACTAGAATATCTCTTTTATTAATTATAATTTTATATAATGTTGATTTTCAACAATCTTTAATAAATCAAACTTTTAAATATATACATCGAGTATGTTTTAACTGATTAACTTTAACTAACAAACTAATTTAACTAAACAACATAACCAATGAAATAAATAAATTTTTGCCAATTATATTTATATATTTTTAATACTATAAATATTACTTGTGATATATTTTCAGTTATTTAATTAATAAAAATTTAGTTATAAAATTTATTATATTTTGAATTAAAAAATTCCTTTAATAATAATGTATTTATTTATTTTTATATATTTTATATTTACACGTTTAATTTATCTTTATAAAAAACAAAAAATTTATAATTCGATAAATTAAATATTTTTCCATTAAGTTTTTAATAAACTTGTATTTTGTTAAAATTTTTATTTTGCAGACATGAATAGAATTATTTAAGTCAATATTATCTCTAATCTAAAAATGTATTATTTTAAATTATATAAATAGATATAAGTTTCATAATATAATTTTTTGAAATGATATTTGCTTGATTTGTTTCCAAATAGAATTTGTTTATGTATCTTAAGGAATATTTTTTAACGTATATTCAAAATACATAAATACATTTCTTACATAAGTAAATTTTGTTTAACAAAACAATCCCCAAACATGACATCAAGTTTACAATTTGTTACTTATTTTGTGGAATAAACCGACTATTTTTTTATATATAAATGATACACTTTAATACACTTCATTAGCTTCAATTGAAAGCTATTTATCATTTTCTTTAAATTAGCCGAACTTTCCATTTATTCAATAGAATATATATGCTTCAATAACCTTATTATTCATAAGCTATGTCTAAATAGGGTATTGTCTAACATAATAGAATTTAAAAAATGAATGTAATACAACTGATTTTTCTTTATTTATTATAATTTCCAAACTTAAGATATTTTAAAAAATTTATAATAGAATTATTAGTTATGGAATTGAAAGTAAATATATCGTATATTTATAAAGTTGGCTTATTCAGTGAATTTATTCAATATGATAGAAATAAATATTGGACGTAAAAAATTTTTTTCCAACAATTTTATAAAACATAACACAGTCATTAATAAATTATAAATATTGTTCAACTTTTGTACGTTATTTTTCTTATTTGTTGTAAACACAATTAACAATAATAATTCAATTATTATTTATAATTATGTAAATTTCTTTGACTATATTTTATAAAAGCAATTTTATTCAAATGCATTTGTAATTTTTTAAATAATTAGATTTCTTTTTAACTCATTTTAAAAAGAAATTAACATTTTTAATATATGCAATAATTATATTAAAGTAGCTATATTTGATATAAAATGTATAACTAGTAATATACTATAATTTAGATATTAGTAATTAATTTATTCAATTGTAATTAAAGAAAAAAAAATGAAGGCATAAGTCTAACTAACTTAATTGTTCTATAATTTAGCCTATGTATATAATTTCGTTGTTACTTAATTAAGATAATGTATTTATTTTTAATAAATTTTGTATCTTTTAAGAATATTTTGCAATTTTAAAATGTTTTATTAAAAAAAATAGTTTCCCACATTAAAAACTAATTGTTATTAAAAATATTTATTATATTATTATGATAATTAATAATTTTAGAAGTTAATATGAATTATTATTGAAATTATTATTAGGTCACTGTCTGGGATCAGACTAAAAAACCTCCTTATGATGGTGGGTGGAGGCTTGCTGGCAAGTGGAAGGGGCAATGCAATTATTCAATACTGCCTTTATTATTTACAGTCTTTCCTTTTATTAAATATAATAAATAATGCATAGTTAATAATCTATGAATGGCTTAATGATGTGTGATAGAATGAATAGATCAGTGTTTCTTCATTAATGTTGGTGGCGATAAATCTGCACGTGTATTCTTGATAGTCTGGAGCGTGATTCCCCTTCTTCTTTTGGGTTGAGTAGTGTAGTGGGAGACTCGTGGTGGTAAGGGCAGCAAGTTGGTGCCGTCTTAGCAGCCAGCGTGGGGTGAGCTGTAGTGTACGGAGTGGTGGGAGGACGTCCGTGTGACGTCACTGCTTGTGTACGTGAGCTCAAATGTAGTCGTGGCATTGGTGCACGTTCGTGTGGTCGATATGGGCGTAAAACGCGGTGTAGAGGTAAGATGTAAGAACGAGCGTCTGGTCGTATCTTACTTGAGTTGGCTGGAACCATTGTAGTCGTAGTCGTAAGAACGAGCGTCTGGTCGTATCTTACTTGAGTTGGCTGGAACCATTGTAGTCGCAGTCGTAAGAACGAGCGTCTGCGTTACTTCCATGCGTGCGTAAACCGCGAGTGTAGATTGGCGGTCCTGTCGTGATGGGTGCTTGATTAAACTAATAAGAAGGAATCGCGGCACGTGCAGCTCTTTAAATATTCTCGTAAGAACTCGATGCGCCGATAACGCATCGGTGGCTGTTGCTATGCCGCTATTTGTCGTGACGTCAATAGGGCATAACCTTGTAGGGTTCATTTGTTATTACTTCTCGGAATTATAGTCGTATATTCGAGTTTTTCGGCTAGAAGCATTCTTTGAGTCCGTTGGCCAATGTTTACAAAACATATGTTCGCGCGCTCATACCTCTCCCACTTTGTATTCCGCTTAAAAATACTGTAATCCGTAACATTCCGCCCGCCATCATCAATTCATTGATGATTATGATTCGTGTTTTCGGTGGGAACTGGAAGAAATGCAAGGATGTGAATTGGTCGCGTAATTTTCGAAGAGGCGGTTTTCAGTGTTACCACTCTGGTCAGTCCATCCTTTCCAGGGTGCAGCTCTAAGACTCTGGCGAGAGGCCACTTGCATGGTAGTTGTCTTTGGTCTGTGATGAGGACTAGTGATCCGACCTTGATAGTATTGCTTAGATGAAGCCACTTGGAAGTCGAGAGATATTGTTGCAGGTAGTGTTTTGTCCATTGCCTCCAGAACTGTTGGACTCGTTGTTGTATGACTTGCCACTTTGAGTGTATTGATATTTTTGAGTCACTTGCTGATGGATTTGGTAGGGTATTGAGGGGTCTTCCTATGAGGAAGTGGCCTGGAGTAAGGGCTGAGCACTTGTCAGGGTTGTCAGTTAATGGTTGCAATGGGCGTGAATTCAGGATGGCCTCTATCTGGGTTAGTAGCGTTGTGATTTCTTCAATGGTAAATGATGTGTTTCTTGATGATCGATTGATATGGAACTTGATGGATTTTACTGCAGCTTTCCATTTTCCTCCCATATGGAGAGTTGCAGGTGGATTAAATTCCCACTGTGCTTGGTCTGCCATGAGTGTGGCGGTAATGTGGTAATGTTCCTTAGTGCATTGAGTGAATAGTTTTCTTAATTCCTTGTCAGCTCCCATGAACGTTGTTCCACAGTCTGAATACTTGACCTGTGGAATGCCTCTGCGACTTGAAAATCTTCGGTATGCTGCAATGAATCCTTTAGCTGAGTAATCACCCACTACTTCAATGTGCACTGCTGACGTAGCGAGGCACACAAACACACAAATCCAGGCTTTGTAGGTTTTGGCTCCTCGACCCTTCCATATCCTTATAGTAATGGGACCAGCTTAATCCACTCCAGTGTGGCTGAATGGTTGCGAAGGCGTTACTCTTGGTAGGGGTAGTTGTCCCATTAATTGATTGTCGCGAATTCCTCTTTGCATAAATAACGCATCGTAGAATGTGAGATTTTACAGCTGATCACCCTCCTATAATCCGGTAATGTTGTCGGGTGTATGATAGTGTGATCTGGGTGCCTCCGTGCAGTGTTTTGAAATGTGCTTGTTCGATGATGAGTTTTGTAAATTGTGATAGCTTCGGAAGGATGGCTGGATGTTTTTTATTCTCTGATATTGATGCATTCATTAATCGTCCACCGACTCTTATGATTCCGTGTGCACCGATCTAGGCAGTCAGTCAATGGAACGCATGTGATGGGGGTAGTCCTGTGGTTCGCATTGCTCGTAATTCCTGACAAAGGTATGTGTTTTGTGTCAATCTTATCCACTCTGTTCTTGCCAGATCTATTTCAGCATGTGTCAGTTCGTTTGATGAAGGGCGTTTTCCCTTTAGATACGCGATGAATCTAATGCATGTCGCAGTTATTCTCAGTAATTCATCAAGTGATGGGTATTTGTAAATAATTTTCCAATTGTATTCTGATTCTTTGGTGGTTACGATTAACGACACATTTGGGCGAGCTTCTTGATCGCATTGGTCATCTCTGTCAATTGGTTG
>NW_011948450.1:911538-945655 GCF_000503995.2 Ceratosolen solmsi marchali
TTGAAAATATGAAAACGTCTTCGTGTGGCCTCCATTGTAGTCCTAGAATTTTTATAGTATTTCGCTTAAGTTTACTGACTGTTCGGGAATCTGTTGTGTCTTCATTGCGGAGATTACTTCTTCGTTAGTGGAGTGCCATTTTGCCAATGGAAATCCGCCCGCTGTGCAGAGGTCCCTTAACTGTGTCGCTGTTTCCACTAGTTGGTTTAGATTGTCCGCACCTCCAAATATATCGTTTACGTATCTTCCGTATTTAAGAGAAGGTATAGCGAGTGGGTAATTGTCTCCTTCGTCATGTATAAGTTGGAGGAGTGTTCGCACAGCCAAGAATGGGGTTGCTCTGGTTCCTTATGTGACTGTTGCCAATTGGTAAATGACTTCGTTGCCTTGTTTGTCCATCCATAGGATTCGATGTAGATCCCAATCGTCTTGGTGGACCAGTATTTATCTGTACATCTTCGTAATGTCTGTGGAGAATAAACACCTGTGTCTGCGTATCCAGATTAGTACCTCGAGAATATCTGGATTGAGATTGGCGCCTGTATGCATTATGTCATTTAGTGATCGTCCTGAGGATGAGGGGCTTGACGCGTTAAATGCTACCCGTAGCTTGGTAGTGGTACTGTCCGGCTTCAGCACACCATGATGTGGCAAATAGTATCTTTTGTTGTTGGATGGGTAGTTTTCAGGTAGTCTTCGCATATGATTGAATTTTTCGTACTCTATCATGAATTGAGTGTATAACGCGCGATAGTTGTCGTCTCTAATGAATCGTCTTTGTAGGCGCAGTAGGCATTGATGGGCCACGTTGTATGATTCGCCGAGCGTGTCGGGTGGTTCTGTAAGGGGGATTTTTACCACGTACCTTCCAGTACCTGCGCGTGCGTGATTCTCTTCGTTGTGCTGTTTGCACTGTTGCTGATCTGGATTGAATTTACCGTCTAGTCCCCTTGGTACTTCTTCTTGTATCCAGAATTTCATTAGTAGGTTTTGCAGGGTATCTTCTAGATCCTGAGTGATTATGGTCATTGATGTGGCTGTGTGAAAGTGACCGCCAGCTGGTCCGCTTATGAGCCAACCCAAGATGGACACTTGTGCAATAGGTGAAGATGGTGAATACTTGATGATATCGGGTTTTACCACTTGTCCATACATGTCGGCTCCCAGCACAATGGCTACTGGCCTGATCTTGGTGTATTATTGGTCGGCCAGTGGCAGTCCCTTGATGTGTGGCCATGTACATAGTGGAAGGTCGTGGGACGGTAGTAGTATAGACAATGACTTGAGTATATACGCATGAACAATAATTGATTCTCTCGAGTCTAGTGATTGTATGGTGCACGTGATGGCCCCTAATGGTTGAATTGGTGATGTTCTGCTTATTCCGTATACAAGTATGGCAGACTTCTTTGGGGTTACATGAAATTGTCGTGCTAGCCTTTCAGTGATGAGTGAAATCTCGGAGCCAGTGTCGATGAGCAAGCGCGCTTGATGGGTGGTCGATTGTATGGTTACCTTACCTGCCGCAGTAGCTAGCAGGGTCATTGGTCCTGTTTGTTGTCGAATTTTCTGTTTTGGCCTGGTGTCACGTGGGAAATTGATGACTGACACAATCTTACAAATTTTTTGTTGGATGTACGGGGTTGAAAATGTGGAGGTGTAGCTGGGATTCCTTGTGTATTTACCATTGATACGTTTTCCAGGGCTCCTACTCGAGCCATTACGAATTGATTGAACTTCTCGAACTGTGGGTATGAGTTATCGTTTTCTAATGATTGTTCCCATGCCGTTATTACCTGCTCATCTACTTGTATCAATGCCACATGCATCATCAGTGCGTCCCATGCGTTGAGGACATCGTATTGTAACATCGCCCCCAGTAGGTTGCGTAGTCTGTTCATTAAACTTGATAGTTCAGCGGCTTTCTTTAATGGTCTTGGTGAAATAGGAATCGCTTGTGTTATAAATGATTTTAGTGCTAGCCGAGGCGAGTTGTATTTTCCCATCAACAACTTCCAGGCGGCTTCCAGTGTCGTGTGTTGTAGTGCCATACCTCATATCAGTTCCGCTGGTATTCCTTCTAAGCAGTTACACAAATAATGTAACTTCTGAATGTTACTTAGCTTATTGCTTTGAAGAACTAGTGACTGGAAGAGATCTCTGAATGTAGGCCACGCTAAATAATTTCCATTGAATTTGGGGATGGGGATATCCGGGAGATAAGTTGTTCCGCGTGGCTCTGCTGGCAGTGTTTTCTCTGCACCTGTGGGCCTTGTAGTTGGTGTTATCGACTGGCCCAATTCTTGACACAGTTTCATGATCAGTGCTGTGGTCTTCGCGTAGAAGATGGATTCCTTTACTACGGCCTTCCTTGTACAGTCGTCGTGCGCTAAACTTGTGATTCATTATGAAAGTGTTGTGCGTCTCGTCGATTGTGTTTTTAATGGCTAAGGTCTCGGGTAGGCTCATGGTTGCTCTTTCTGCATTAAGGCTTTCAGATAGTGCTTCGATGGTACTGATCCGGACTCATTGCGTTTGGGTTGTATGTTGTAATCATAAATATATTATATATTTAATATTTTAAACATTTTATAGAGAAATTAAGATTTTATAATTTAAAAAATCATAATTTATATGCTTAGTAGAATGATACCTAATATAACTTAAAATATCAAATTTGAATTAGAGTGGAACAAAGAGAAATGCATTGTCTACAATCTCTGGTATAAATTTGTGAATTAATTTGATAACTTTGTTATAATGTATTATTTTTTTATAGAAAGTGATTTGAAGAAATATGAGTTTTTTGCGATTGTCGGCAGTTGTAAGTTATTAATCTTGGAACAGAGAAAGTATTGGATTCTTTACACTGTACGGTACCAGTACAAAAACAAAATAAATATGGGTTGAAAATTATAATTACTTATATATTTCAAATTTACATTTCTTTGGCAATTCATACATATTATATTCATAAATTAATATATGTCGTATTAAAAGTTTTTTTATTCCCATAGATTTAACTAGATTTAAAAATGTCTTCAAAAGTATAGTGCTAGTTCAAAATTTTATTTATTGATTCTATTATAAAGCTAAAATCAAATTATTGAATTGAAAAGTTATTATTGTTATTAATAATGTAAATTTTAATACCTCAAAATTATGCTATTAGTTCTACAAAAGCTAGCTGAGTATTCTTATGCATTTTATCAGTACGTCATAAAAATAGCATATTTTTCTGTTTTATCTTATGAAAAGGTACTTTTTCTCTTTATATTGTTTATGCTTCTTTAATTTTATTAATCGAATGCATCTATCGTTTTTTCCTAAATAATATCTTCGGTAGATCTACTTATTTCAAATTTTTAAAGGCTTAAATATTGTGCTATTTTTGTTACACAGTTTGAATTTTCATATTTTTGATGAATTCTATAAAATATATTATTAAGAATGTAGAATGTTAAAATTTAATTTATAATCGTATGATATAACAAAAATATGATTTAAAGAATTATATTATATATTAAATTAATATAAAAAAAAGGTTATGTACGAAAATTTAATTTTTATTTACTTAATTTATAAAAATTTATTTATGAAATTAAATAAATAAATAATACATCATTTTATAAGTATCTATGTATATACAACATTTGATGACAATAAAAATTATGTAAAAATCTACACCAATGTCAGAAATCGAAAATAAAAATAGGTTCTAAATGATATGCCTTAGTAATCACGAGCAAAAAGTATACTATATTGCGGTAAGTGACACTAACATGCAGCATCCTTAAATCATTCGGGTAACAATAATGAGCTAAGGTGATTAATGATTCTTTACATATAAATAAACTAAATTTTTTTAGCTTTAATCGCTATTAATATTAAACAAGGTAATTACAGAGTAAACATGTTCTTATTTATGCTTTAGCAGCAACGTTAATTCTGATTTTAGATACAATATCGTTTGACATGTAATACCCGTTGACTATTACTACTATTATCATTCAAAAAGGTCATGAAGTCGAACACGTTGATCATTGGGACCATACATTATGAGTTGTCAAAGCAAGTTTTATTTGTCGTATTAATAATCCATCAGAATTGTTTTTTATTTAATTTATTAACTACGACTGCAATTTAATTATAAACGTATGCGATAATAAAATTTGAGGCTTTTAAAACTATTTGACATTTAAAAATAAATATAACAATTATTTCAATTAATATTTTTGTCTATTTAGTTCGGTATTATTTTCAATTATTTATACAATATAATTAAAATTATAGTTTTATATAAATATTAAAAGAAAAACTAAATTTTCGATTTAATAATATTAAGTTTAATAAAATTTTTTAACTTTTAAAAATGAGAAAATTTCAATACTAATTATTTTTAAATAATTATTTATTATTCTGAAGTTATATCTAACTAAAAATTAATGTTAATAAGTAATTGTTACCAAATGATAAATTTTTATAGATTACATATTTTATTTATATTGTTTTAGAGTTTAATAATTTTTAAAAATAATTATTATAATCATAAATTATTGTAACATCAGAGTTTAAAATATTTGAATGATTTATTATTTTTTAAAATATAATTATAGTCATCATCATGCTACAAAACATTCATACTATACTTTGCAGTTATTATTTTTTTCCTAATGTAAATATGGAATTTATACACAACTTTTATAATAGAATAGTAAATAATTAAATTGTATTATGATAAAAGATGGAATATATATTTTATTTATTTTATCTTTTCAAATTTTCATTTTACGATCATGGTTTTATAAAAATAACCATTTCTAATGTATTATTTATATTTCAAATTTGAGTGATAAAGTTATTCAGATACGCAGAATATGTATTTTAGAAATAAAAGATTTTAAATTGTAATACGGACTACTTATACAAATTATTCAATTTCACAATTCAAAAATTTGACGATTCGTTTTTTATAAATACTAAGCATTAAAACTGATCGTCAATAAGAAACCATGTGCTTATTCTAACTTATACATATGTTCATTTCATTTTTGCATTTACTTATAAATTATTTTTATTTTCTTTTTTAATTTATTTTCAAATTTAATTATATTTAATTGTAAACAAAATTAACTCACTATTTTATTTTATTTATACTTTTATTCCTAAAGTAATTTTTGTTTAAATATATATAATAATATTTGTTTATGTATTTCATAATATATAAACTTAATAATTGCGTGAGTATCCCTTATTACAGTTGAGTAAATTTGAAGTTAGTTGAGTAAAAAGAATAATCGAAGAGAAGATGAGAAAAATTGATATCGATTCTATCTAAATGGAAATATATATCTTTTTACGATAATATAAAAAATTCTTCATTCAAAGTTAATATTTCAAAATTATAAAAGGATAATGATCCTACTAAGTGAGATATTCAAATAAAAAGCAAATATGTAAAGAACCAAATATAATAATTGTTCACATTGGTTACGGATTGAAGCAGTTGAAAGTGGAATACAAAAGTGGGAGAGGCATGAGTTCCCATGAGGCCAAGCCAGCAAATTCGAAAAATGTTTCTACGCTGAAAACTCGAATATACGGTTATAATTCGAAAAAGTAATGTCAATGAACCTTCCAAGGCTATGCCCTATTGACGTTACAAATATCGGCATAGCAACAGACACCGGATCGCTACCGGCGTCGCAAACTACCACGAGAATATTTAAGGGCTGCGCTTCGCGCGCAGCGCTCAGTCTCAGTATAGTCTAGTAACAATTATGCAGTCAACACGACGGGCTCACTATTCAATCTTCAAGCCTCTACAGTCATCACTCACTGTAGCGATACACTGAATCTAATTTCAGAATCCGTTAACTAAATTTAAACTAATAAGGCGCTAGTGCTAACATAATCAAGAGTGAAATTATCGAAAGTATACTACTATATGTATTAACGGATCACACCGATACTAAGGCAGCAACGACCCGGTCTCCTTTAGAAAGCTTCGGTACGATAGCAATAGCTCTTACGCACCGACACTAAAGAAACAGCGACCCTGTCTCTCTTAGACGGCTTCGGTACGACAGCGGCAGCTTTCACGCATACTAATATAACGGAACTTCTCAGCAGGGAAGGTGTCACCCCTCACACCACGGAAAGTACACACACTCTCCTCAGCACGTAAACCAATTGAAGAAACTTTCCCAAATTATTCACGCACACCTTCGCTGATACGCTTTATGATCATTAACTATTTATTATATTATTGTATTTAATAAAGGAAAGACAAGAAACACTGCATGTAGTATTGAATAATTGCATTGCCCCTTCCACTTGCTAGCTACACCTCCACCCACCATCAGAGGGAGGTTTTCAGTATGATCCTAGACAACTTTACAATAAAGAACTTGTTTCAATGTTGAGTTAAATGTAAAAATATCGTTTTGCAATTATGTAATAAATATGTTACAATATATGAATACAAGGTTGCAGTTGCGCTTTATAAATAAAAAAATAATAGGTTACTTGAATTACTTGAATTTTTCAATAAAATATCATAATTTGTTTTTAGAAATAATAAATATTTAATGTTACAACTCTGTTTTTTCATACTACAATACTTTACATTCATAATTAATATTGCTTGATACCATGTAAAAAATAAGAGATAATACGTTGATGAAAATCAGCAGCTACAATGTCTATATTTCGCAATATTCTTAGAATATATGTAAAGATTCTCATGGTACCATGTATGTAGGAAATAGTGATAGTATGTATACGTTGAATTTTATTTAAAAATCATACGATTAAATAAAAGAAAATAAAGTAACTGCCCTTGTATTACAATAGATAAAATTTGCAAATTCTATTTTTATAATTAAAATAATATTAAATTAGAAAATACTTTTCACACGGTAATAATAACATGTAAATTGAAATTAGTGGGATATAAAATTATTTAGGTTTATAATTTATATCATATAAAGGACAGTGATGTGATTAATCTGTAGGATTGAGTCTTTGTTCAATACATGTGTAGAGCGGAAAAGGAGTAAACATGTAGTGGTATATGCGTATATAAAAACTGCAAATTCTAAATACAAAGAGTAAAGATACAAATAGAACCAGGCTATCATCATTGTCAAGGCCATGTAATTATTGAGATATATATTATCTGATATTGATATTATTATTTATGAACACAGAGAACGTTCTAAGAAAATATACTGAATACATATAGGAATAATTTTATTAATAATAAGAATGATATTTATCATTATATTACATATTATGACATTCATAATGATATTCACATTAAGTACTTTTTTAAGTAAAAGGTTACATTTATTGTGATATAATTTAGGAAATTGATTAATTAAATAATATCATCATGTCAGGTTTGAATATTTATTTAATGTTCATGGGTATGTACATATCACATATTACATTACATATAAAATTTAAAAGTACAGTTTATTATATTTCAGAAAATATAAAGTAGTGTTTATCCATGTACATTTCTTAAATAAACTGATCAATTTCTTATTCATAAATTATTTCTTTTTTTGTATGAAATTGCCTTTGAGAATCTACAACCAATGATAATTAGGTTTTTAAACTTCACTATGGTAATTGTTTTGAATCACAAGGGAATAATTTTATTAGTGATAAAACTTGATTTGGAGGTCTATTAAATTAATTGGTCTTATTTCCCATAACATCTAAAAGTAGAATTTATCATGAAGAGAGAATTCAGATTTTGTTATATTATAAAACAATAACAATTTGAATAAAATAAAATCTAATACAAAGTAACTGCAATAATCTTTTGGTTAGTGAAATAAATAAACTTCAATATCTAAATCTAGAGAAATACATTCCTGAAAGTTATACTGCTTTTTCAAGAATAAATATATATTCATTTATATACATAAATATACTTATATAGAAGCTACAAAATATAAGATTTATATCATTCAAAAAGTAAAACTAAATAATTAATTTTATATATCAGAATTAATAAAATATACAGTTAATTTTTAGCTTGAATTAGATATAACCTTCAGTTAACTCACAGTTTTAGTAATTATCTTTCAGATTACGATTTTTATATGTACACATTAAAATATTAGTACCATTGCTTAAAACTTTTTGGAATTTATACAGGAATATTGGTAATAATAGCATGAATAAATTCAAATAAATTTTGCTGTGTTCTAAGAATAATAATATAACTATATTTATATTATATAAAACATATAAGATTTTATAGGACTTGAATTGTTTATGAAATTGATGATCAAAACTGACATAAACAATACATATAATCATAAGTGATCAAAAACGAAACTTTTTATGAATACATACAATTATTTAAGTTATAAAGAATCTCATTCATCAATATTTCTTTTATTAGAAATTTATTGCAATTAATACATAATGGTAAATATATAAATGGTAATAATGTATAATTTTATGTCATTAAAAAAAGCAAAGTATAACGATATCAATCGTTAATATTGTAAACATGAAATCAAATGTTGTTTCACGTAGGCAAAATTCTTTAAAAAAAAAGGAAAAATTTATTATTTTTGTTTTTGAATTAAATAATACAAATTTATTAAGTAATAATATATTATTAAATAAATAATTATGTATTAATGCATTAACTTTTGAATTTAGAAAGATTTTAGTAATTTATAAAATTTAATTTAAATAGTATAAAGCTTTTAAGAAGTAATAATTTTTTCAAAGTAAAGAATAAAAAAATTATGTTTGTATAACAATGTAATTAAAAAGTATTTAGTATATTATGCATTTAATTTAGCTAGTGATATCTGAAAAAAATGTTATAAGTGTACATTTGAGAAACTAGTTTGGTTATTATGTTTTCATGTTTCTGTAATGTTCTCTAATATTTTCAATTAGAATAAAAAAACAAACTTCTATTAAAGAAAATAGGATTATGTAGACCTTTAAGTATAAAATAGTTATAGCTAAAATTTCTCTAACAATAATAATATTTATTAAAGAATTTTATGAATCGAAATACTAATATATATATTCTAAATTTGTGTAAAATAAAAAGTCAAAATATTACAAAAATAAAATCAAGGAATTTCAAATCTAGTAATTTGATTTTGAAACTTTTGATTAATTCTTAATATAAATTATTAATAGGTAATTACAGATTAATAATATAAAATGCATATACAATTACAGTCAAAGTAGTAGTATTTTTATCATACGCGATCGAAAGTAAATTAAAAAATGCTGAAATCATGATGCCAAAGGTATGTAAAGAATCAATAACAAATTAATAGCATCAAACGGGATCGATTTAATAAATGACAATTTCATTTAATAATTTAAAGCTTTATATTTAAATTTATTGCTATAAATTATAAAATATGTAAATAAATTCATTAAAAAATAACGCATTACATATCTATTAAAGATGTTTGTTAAATAATAATTTAACTATAATCTAAATTATAAATACCTGTAAATAATATATAAATTATTTAAATACACATTAAAAATTCATGAATTACACATCTGTTTTTATGGAAGTTATAAAAAATCGTCTTAAATAATATAATATGTTAACATTTGTTTTCATTTGATGCTATGTCGTTTTGTGATATATGCTTATAGGCAAAGAATGTATGTAAACATATGCAGCTGTACATATTTAATACGTATAGTATTTATGAAGATATAGTAAGAAAGTGATCAATGACTAACGTCCTTGCATTAAGCTGAGTGCACGGCGGCGAATGATCCTGTCAACGAATGAACAAACGGACAAGAAGTTAGCTAATAGTACTTTAAAGAATATTTATAAGGTTCTTTAAATATATTTTCGAATATTTTATTTTTATTTTTAATATTTAATTAAAATTATAGTATAAATATCATTAATACTTAAACTATATATAAAAAGAACTTAAACGAATAATTTTCATTATTAAAATAATTTATGGTTTTATATATAATATATTTTAGTTAATATTTTATAATAAGTTTTATATATATATACACTCTTTCTCTTTCTTAATAAAAACAATAATATATTTTTAATAAGCGTTAAAAATTTTAATAGAAATTTGTTCATAAAAAGGCGCATATTAAATGAATTATAAAAATAATTTCCGTTATGTTTTTTAATAGTGATTAAATTTTATTAAAGTGTAATAATCTAAATGACAGTCTTACAAAATCAATTTATAAAGGTTTCCAGATTTTATTTAAATCGATATATGTATATTATATTGTGTTTTGTGTTAAAAAATAATATTCAATTTCAGCAAATACATTTGAATCTCTGGTCTCAAGTTTTGAGTATGCAGACAATATTCGAATATATAGTATTATATTGAGAGCAGTATAAAGTTCTATTAAAACTTACAAGATTATTTTTTTATCTAATTTTTTTTATATTTAAATGTTACTTAATTTATTTTGTATATGATAATTGTATTTAATAAATTATTTAATACCTTTTTTATTTATATAACATATAAAATTATATTCAATTATAAGATATATGAATTATAATGAAAGGTGAATATTGCATTTGCATTTGACTAATCAAGACTAACTTATTAATGTTTATAATTGAAGTTATGATACCAAAAAAATCTCCATCATTTAAATCATACATAAGATTATAGCCTCAGACTAACTTACACGGAAGCTGCATGTTCAATTTCTAACATTAACGCGCTTTAAGAGAAAATATCCTCGCCATTGAACATTCACGGATATTCATTTATTTTCTACTGCTTACATAAACATTATTAAGTCTATAAACGAGCAAGGTGATTGATGTAATATAGAAAATTCTGAAAGCGTGATTGATCATATATATATATATATATATTTATATAAATAAATCATCCATTGGTGATAAACTAAATATAATAATGAGGTTACTTATATGTTACGTTTCATATATTGATAGAAATAAGAAAAGTCAAAAACATATTACATATTACAATCTATATATTGACAGAAGCAGAAAAAGTAATCAATTGTATCCAAAAGTTACAACAATAAAATATGGACAAATACTAAATTAAGATTCAGAAATCTTAGAGCTATTGTATTAACATTCTGAAATTAGTAAACAACGTATGAATAAACTGTGTACCATCAATAACATTCTAAATATTCTCAATTGGAAACAATGCCTTAACATTGGCTTATAAATCCGATACATTCAAATATACTAAAAATGTATAAAAATATATAAATACATTTAATTTAATTCAATTTTTATCGTTTTTTAGAATTTATATATTTGGATTTTTTACGTTTGTGTAATTTCATTTTGTAATTCGTTGTGTAAATTCAGAATTTATTTCAGAGTAAAATTTATTTTTACTAACAGCACTCTGAGCCTTATGGAGCCGGCGAAATAGTAGCTGTATCTAAAGTTCTAATTCAATTTTTCTTTTGTCCACTCAATCGTTCCCTCCAAATTCCAAATCCTGTCACCAAGAAAAGTTCGCTGTTATTACTTTCGTCTTTAATTGGATCGATAAAGTTAGAATATTTTATAGAAAAAATTTTTGAAGTTATATTTTTAAATATATTTCTGGATATTATTGATGTTTGCTGTTTTGTAATTATACACCATTATATAAAAATGATATTGAAATAATTAAAACCACGATATTAAAATAATTTTCTTTAATAAACGGTATGCAATAGATAATGTAATATTCTCTGTATTTTTACTGTATTTAGCATAATTAAAAAATTTTCTTAGTATTTCTTTTGTTACGGATTCAAACAGTGGAAAGCGGAATGCAAAAGTGCGAGAGGCATGAGCTCCCGGAAGTTTGTTTATAAACAAAAGCAATCGAATTCGAGAAATGTTTCTACGCTGAAAACTCGAATATACGGTTATAATTCGAAAAAGTAATGCCGATGAACCTTCCTAGGCTATACCCTATGAAGCCACGACAAATATTGGCATAGCAACAGACATCGGATCGCTACCAGCGTCGCAAACTACCACGAAAATATTTAAGGGCTGCGCTTGCTGCGTAACGCTCAGTCGCAGTATAGTCTAGTAACAATTATGCAGTCAACACGACGGGCTCACTATTCAATCTTCAAGCCTCTACAGTCATCACTCACTTTAGCGATACACTGAATCTAATTTCAGAATCCGTTAACTAAATTTAAACTAATAAGGCGCTAGTGCTAACATAATCGAGAGTGAAATTATCGAAAGTATACTACTACATGTATTAACGGATCACACCGATACTAAGGCAGCAACGACCCAGTCTCCTTTAGAAAGCTTCGGTACGACAGCAGTAGCTCTTACGCACCGACACTAAAGAAACAGCGACCCTGTCTCCCTTAGACGGCTTCGGTACGACAGCGGCAGCTTTCACGCATACTAATATAACCGAACTTCTCAGCAGGGAAGGTGTCACCCCTCACACCACGGAAAGTGCACACACTCTCCTCATCACGTAACACAATTGAAGAAACTTCCCCAATTTATTCACTCATACCTTCATTTATACGCTTTATGATGATTAACTATTTATTATATTATTATATTTAATAAAGGAAAGACAAGAAACATTGCAAGTAGTATTGAATAATTGCATTGTCCCTTCCACTTACCAGTAACAGCTCCACCCACCATCAAAGGGAGGTTTTTTAGTCTGATCCCAGACATTTGGGTCCTTCGAGCCGGAGTAAGTGGAAGTCAGTGCATTCGCTCAATACTACTACATCGAAAAGAAAAAAGCCATAGTAATAATATTTACAAGCAGAATTCCAATTCACAATTCAAAAAGATTCTTCAATACTGTAAGTACGCTACTGTTGCACTTCTTATATTAACAGAATGTCAACGGAAGACAAAAAGGAAATCAATAAACCTTTGAGTGCAAACGCATCCGTGGTCCATGAACGCACAACCCGTAGTGCAACTAAGAATAAACTAATAGGCGAACAAATACTAAAGGCCCAAACACAGTGGACACGCATTGCCATAATCAGAACATTAATTAACAGTCTCGGCGCAGAGCGCATGGACATCAGCCTGTATGAAGTACGAGCAATGAGAAATACGATTGATGATATACACAATAAGTTCATCATGGAACACAGCTGCATAGAGGCCACCTGGCCACCATCAGGTATCACTCACGACTATTTTACAAAAAAGGTATCAACTGAGAATAAGAGAAGGGAAAAATGGAAGGTCAATCGAAGTCACCCCATATGCAGGCATTGCAATGAAGACCACAGGATATGGATGTGCGATTAATTAAAAAAACTCACCATTAACGAACGAAAGGCCGTTATGAAAAAACTACAGCTATGTACAAACTGCTTATCCAACCATTCAACGAGACCATGCCATAGCAAGACAGGCTGCATACCCTGTGACAAGGAACATCACTCATTACTACACGAAGAAGAGAACATTACACCCGAAGACACTAGATCATTACACACCAGATATTAGACCGAAAAAACCAGTTACACAGGCATTTCACCGGATGATATCTTAAATGAAGCAAGAACAAAAATTAACAGTCTTATAACTACTCCATGAACTTCTTTAAATATAATGACAACTACAAATAAAGTAAAACAGCATAAGCTTAAGGGCAATTTAAGTTCATTTACTAACAAGGGTCATAAAGAAAATATTGAAGGCATCTAATACAGATTCAGAAAACTGACACTCCAAACTCATGATCTAAAAGGAATATTGAACACAGAAAACATCTAGAACAACGGGTCCTATATACAATCAAAACAGAAATAATAAATGACAATGTAGGTACTGACATTAGAAACTTGGCAGTCAGAAAAGCTTGCCCAGATGAGGATAAAAACTTACTCACACAAGGAAAATTCCATTGTTAAGACCTTAATCAAGATAGAGGTCAATTAATTACAATGAAGAACAGCCACGTCAAATTTACAAACCTAAGCCCAAGAGCAAATACTTCTAGTCCAGAACACAGCATGCCTAATTGTCTGGGATCAGACTAAAAGCCTCAACACTGCCTTTGGATGTAGTGCCTTTCCCTTTATTGAATATAATAAGTATAATAAATAGTCAGTGGTATGGATGTAGAATTGAATCTATGATACAGTGAATAGATGAGTTTCTTCAATTAATATGAGCGATAAGAATCCTGTAAGTGTATTCTTGGTGGCTTGGTGCTTGATTCTCCTACTTGTAGTTATGAACTCGCAGTGCTAGTGGAAGATTCGCACTGATAAGGGGCAGCGATGATGCCACCGTTGCCGCTGGAGTGAAGAGCTAACTGAAGAGTGTAGGTCTAAGTGGGGGACGCCTGTGAGACGTCACTGATAAGGGGCAGCGTGGTTCTGCCGTTGCCGCTGGCGAGATGAACGCTGTAGCGGTCTGATGGAGGGAGGGTATCCGTGTCGTCACTGCTTGACGGGTGGGAGGATTCCTCGTACCATATTCCACGTATTGGTATTGCTGCTTACTTAGTTGTTATGAGCCGTGTATTAGTGACCCGTAAGAACGTATGTAATAGCGTCGACACTAGCGCCTTTTGAACGAGCACGTGTATGGTGGAGGTTATGAATGTGGCTTTATGATTGAAAGATATCGCAAGAGGCGCGAAACTGGATTGTCTACACCTGCGTTGGGTTTTGCTTACTTTCGTAAGCTTCCGAACTTGAACTAAGGTGAGGGTTACGAAGTGGGATGCCCTTGGCGGGCGCGAAACTTGACGACGCGTACTGGAATTTATTCCGCACTGTCGTTTTAAGAGTAGCTTTTTCGTCCTTAGTGCTTGTCGATGTAATACTCTGAATCTCAATATATATATAATTATTGTAGTAGATACTACTTACAAAGACTAATCGTTGACTCGTCTTCGGACTCTGATAGACGGATTGTCGTAGCTCCCTTGGAACAAGTAACTACGGTTTCTTGAACTGCATTAGTGGACATACGGGTTTATGTCGTGGTTCTTCCGGGGCAGTAACTACTGTTCCAGTAACAGTGTTATTGGACAATCCGAAGAGGTCTAAGTCGTTCCCGAAATAGGGCTAAATAGACTTTCACTAAAAACTTAAATGAGTATGAAATGTCTCAAGGGTTCTACAACTCTTCTACTCCAAGTCAGACCATAATATACAAGTTGGTTACAAAGGACGAAAACAAATGCACAAGACAAGGATAGCATGTTGCAGTTGTTCCTTATTCGGAACTCGTTCGCAATCAGACGAGAACCCTCTTCCAAGGAACTGCACAAGTCTACGAAGACTTATGAACTCATTTAGCATGTGACTAAAGGCTCACGTTAATTCTGCTACACCAATAAGTAAACAATTCCATTAAAGGGCATACTCAACTAACCCTGGCATGCAACCGATATCTGTAACTAGATCTTGGCGAATGAACTGAATATAATCTCACACTCTTCGATGCATTACATATATATGACAGAAAGAGAACCCATAACTTTCATGGGCCAATTAAACAGTTTGTTTATAAGCACAAGCCATCGAATTATAGAAATGTCTCTACACCGAAAACTGGAATATACGGTTATAATTCCGAAAAATAATGTCAATGAACCTTCCAAGGCTATGCCCTATTGACGTTACAAAAATCGGCATAGCAACAGACACCGGATCGCTACCGGCGTCGCAAACTACCACGAGAATATTTAAGGGCTGCGCTTCGCGCGCAGCGCTCAGTCTCAGTATAGTCTAGTAACAATTATGCAGTCAACACGACGGGCTCACTATTCAATCTTCAAGCCTCTACAGTCATCACTCACTGTAGCGATACACTGAATCTAATTTCAGAATCCGTTAACTAAATTTAAACTAATAAGGCGCTAGTGCTAACATAATCGAGAGTGAAAAAGAAGTGAGAATAAAAATGATGTAGGCTCTGCGGGTGCGCTTTTGGTGGCACTTCATCTTAGTCTGCAGATATTGCCACGTATGGCGCCTCGTAAGTCTTTCTTGTGGGAGCTAAATTGCCCCTTATGCGTTGCAGATGTGAGCTTAGTCGCTCTACAGTACTTTACCTTGTGATGCATATTGTGTATTATTATCGTTATTAATGAATGGAACTTTACCTTATTAGTTCTGCAGATTTTTGTGCTCTTGATGGCAGCTGGTGATGTCTGCAGGTTGTGCCTCGTGCGGCAGCTTGTAGTTTATGTTTTGTGTTTTTCTGGCTATGCCTCGTATTGTTTGCTGAGTTTGCCTCGAATGGCTCCTTATAGGTTGTGATTATTGTCTGGGATCAGATTGAAAAACCTCCTTATGATGGTGGGTGGAGGCTTGCTGGTAAGTCGAAGGGGCAATACAATTATTCAATACTGTCTTTTCTGTTTATAGTCGTTACTTTTCTTAAATGGTAGTCCTGTGGTTCGCATTGCTCGTAATTCCTGACAAAGGTATGTGTTTTGTGTCAATCTTATCCACTCTGTTCTTGCCAGATCTATTTCAGCATGTGTCAGTTCGTTTGATGAAGGGCGTTTTCCCTTTAGATACGCGATGAATCTAATGCATGTCGCAGTTATTCTCAGTAATTCATCAAGTGATGGGTATTTGTAAATAATTTTCCAATTGTATTCTGATTCTTTGGTGGTTACGATTAACGACACATTTGGGCGAGCTTCTTGATCGCATTGGTCATCTCTGTCAATTGGTTGTGCTGGCCAAGAGTCTGAAGTTGGTGTCCATGGTGGGCCTGTTCACCATAGCGTGTGATCCTTGAGTTGTTGAGTGTTAAGTCCTCTGGATGCGCAGTTAGCTGGGTTTGATGTTCAGGGTACGTATCTCCATTGTGCTTCTGCAGTGAGCTCTTGGATCTGCGTGACTATTGCAGACAAATTCCTTCCATCGTGACGGGTGTGATTTGATCCAAGCCAGGGTAACTCGCGAATCTCTGCATAGGTGTGTAGCTCTTATTTTCATTTTTAATATGGTTTTGATGTGCGCCATGAATTTTGACAGTAGCAATGCGGCTGCTAGTTCCAGTTTTGGTATTGTTAGCTTTTTGAGTGGTGCCACCCTTGTCTTTGAGCATATGAGTGCGACGGTCGGTTCCTTGTTGTCATTGTGTATTGCCATGTAAATGACGGCAGCCATTGCTAGTTGTGACGCGTCAGCAAATCCATGTAGTTCTATGTTGGACGATTCTTCCATTTTGAACCATCGAGGTATGGTTACTTCATTCAGCTTTTGTAGCTCCCTTCTGATGGTGTGCCATCGGTTGACAACTTGGTTTGGGGGAGGGTCATCCCATCTGACTGTGTGGAGCCACAGTTTTCGAAGTAATATCTTGGCTCGTATTACTACTGGTGAGGCGAATACCAATGGATTAAATATTTTGGCAATGTCAGAAAGGATGGTGCCCTTTGAGATGGTGGTTGCTTGGGGGGGGGGGGGGGGACCATTGTAGTCCTAGAATTTTTATAGTATTTCGCTTAAGTTTACTGACTGTTCGGGAATCTGTTGTGTCTTCATTGCGGAGATTACTTCTTCGTTAGTGGAGTGCCATTTTGCCAATGGAAATCCGCCCGCTGTGCAGAGGTCCCTTAACTGTGTCGCTGTTTCCACTAGTTGGTTTAGATTGTCCGCACCTCCAAATATATCGTTTACGTATCTTCCGTATTTAAGAGAAGGTATAGCGAGTGGGTAATTGTCTCCTTCGTCATGTATAAGTTGGAGGAGTGTTCGCACAGCCAAGAATGGGGTTGCTCTGGTTCCTTATGTGACTGTTGCCAATTGGTAAATGACTTCGTTGCCTTGTTTGTCCATCCATAGGATTCGATGTAGATCCCAATCGTCTTGGTGGACCAGTATTTATCTGTACATCTTCGTAATGTCTGTGGAGAATAAACACCTGTGTCTGCGTATCCAGATTAGTACCTCGAGAATATCTGGATTGAGATTGGCGCCTGTATGCATTATGTCATTTAGTGATCGTCCTGAGGATGAGGGGCTTGACGCGTTAAATGCTACCCGTAGCTTGGTAGTGGTACTGTCCGGCTTCAGCACACCATGATGTGGCAAATAGTATCTTTTGTTGTTGGATGGGTAGTTTTCAGGTAGTCTTCGCATATGATTGAATTTTTCGTACTCTATCATGAATTGAGTGTATAACGCGCGATAGTTGTCGTCTCTAATGAATCGTCTTTGTAGGCGCAGTAGGCATTGATGGGCCACGTTGTATGATTCGCCGAGCGTGTCGGGTGGTTCTGTAAGGGGGATTTTTACCACGTACCTTCCAGTACCTGCGCGTGCGTGATTCTCTTCGTTGTGCTGTTTGCACTGTTGCTGATCTGGATTGAATTTACCGTCTAGTCCCCTTGGTACTTCTTCTTGTATCCAGAATTTCATTAGTAGGTTTTGCAGGGTATCTTCTAGATCCTGAGTGATTATGGTCATTGATGTGGCTGTGTGAAAGTGACCGCCAGCTGGTCCGCTTATGAGCCAACCCAAGATGGACACTTGTGCAATAGGTGAAGATGGTGAATACTTGATGATATCGGGTTTTACCACTTGTCCATACATGTCGGCTCCCAGCACAATGGCTACTGGCCTGATCTTGGTGTATTATTGGTCGGCCAGTGGCAGTCCCTTGATGTGTGGCCATGTACATAGTGGAAGGTCGTGGGACGGTAGTAGTATAGACAATGACTTGAGTATATACGCATGAACAATAATTGATTCTCTCGAGTCTAGTGATTGTATGGTGCACGTGATGGCCCCTAATGGTTGAATTGGTGATGTTCTGCTTATTCCGTATACAAGTATGGCAGACTTCTTTGGGGTTACATGAAATTGTCGTGCTAGCCTTTCAGTGATGAGTGAAATCTCGGAGCCAGTGTCGATGAGCAAGCGCGCTTGATGGGTGGTCGATTGTATGGTTACCTTACCTGCCGCAGTAGCTAGCAGGGTCATTGGTCCTGTTTGTTGTCGAATTTTCTGTTTTGGCCTGGTGTCACGTGGGAAATTGATGACTGACACAATCTTACAAATTTTTTGTTGGATGTACGGGGTTGAAAATGTGGAGGTGTAGCTGGGATTCCTTGTGTATTTACCATTGATACGTTTTCCAGGGCTCCTACTCGAGCCATTACGAATTGATTGAACTTCTCGAACTGTGGGTATGAGTTATCGTTTTCTAATGATTGTTCCCATGCCGTTATTACCTGCTCATCTACTTGTAGTAGTGCCACATGTAGCATCAGTGCGTCCCACGCGTTTGGAACATTGTGTTGTATCAATGCTCTTCGCAGGTTGCGTAATTTGCTCATTAGTTGTTGACAGTTCAGAGACTTCCCTTACTCTTGTTGGTGACATCGTGATTTTTGTATAATGAGTGCTTTTAGAGCTTGTCGGGGCGAGTTGTATTTATTTAGTAGTAACTGCCAGGCTGATTCTAATGACTCGTGTTCTAGTGACGTTGTCTGATATTAATTCTTCGTGTACTCCTTCCAGACAGTTCCGTAAATAGTGTAGCTTTTGAATGTCACTTAGTTTGTTACTTTGAAGTACTAAAAATTGAAATAGGTCTCTGAATGAAGGCCATGATAGATAATTTCCGTTGAATTTTTGAATGGGGATCTCCAGGAGGTAGGTTGCTCCGCGTGGCTCTGCTGGCAGTGTTCTCTCTGCACCCGTGGGCATTGTAGTTGGTGCTGTCGGGTATCCCAATTCTTGACATAGCTTCATGATCAATGCTGTGGCCTTAGTGTAGCAGCTGGATTCCTCTATTACTACATTTCTTGTAAAATATTCGTGCGCAATACCTGCTTGTGGCCAGCTACTTACTATGAGCTTATGGTCCATTATGAAAGTGTTGTGAGTCTCATCGATTAGGTCGGTAGACTGATGGTTGCTCTTTCTGCATCGAGGCTTTCAGTTAGCGCTTGGATGGTGCTGATCCGGGCCCATTGCGTTTGGGCCGTTATCAATTTTCACTCGTTCACTTTTCTCTTGTTGTGCTGCACATGGTTGCACCTACTGAATGCTTGATCTCCCCTATGTATTGGGTGGCCATGTTATTATAGTAAGAGCAGTAATAGTGTACTTACAGTGGTGAAGAAACTCTCCTTTTTGTAATCAATGATCCGTTACACTGTTGTTATAATTATAATTATTTTCTCTTAGTTTAGTATTGGACGCATGCACTGATTTCCACTTATCAGGCTCGAAGGACCAAAAATGTCTGGGATCAGATTAAAACACCTCATTATGATGGGGGGTGGAGGCTTGCTGGCAAGTGGAAGGGGCAATGCAATTATTCAATACTGTCTTTTGTGTTTATAGTCGTTACTTTTATTAAATGTAATAAGTAATGAGTAGTTAATAATCTATTAATTATTAGAATGAGTGTATGATTTAGTGAATATATTAGTGTTTCTTCAGTAGTAGTGGTGACGATGAGTCTATGCGTGTGTTCTTGATAGCCTGTAGGGTGATTCCCCTTCTTCGTGGGTTGAGTAGTCGTAGTGGGGAGCTCGTAATGGTAGGGGAAGCAAGTTAGTGCCGTCTTGGCAGCCGGCGAAGGGTGAGCTGTGGTGTACGAAGTGGTAGAAGAACGCCCGTGTGACGTCACAGCTTGTGTCCGTGAGCTCTAAGGTAGTGGTGCACGTTCGTGTGCTCGATGCGAGCGTAACTCGCGGTGTAGAGGTAAAGGTAAGAGCTAGCGTCGTTGATACTTACATGCGGGCGTAAACCGGGGTGTAAGGTACTATGCAAGAACGAGCGTAGGCGGTGCTTGCACGTGGTGGTGAGAACTACGTGAGGTAATGTGCAAGAACGAGAGTCGGCGTTACTTGCACGTGGTGGCGGGAACTGCGTGAAGTGGTAGCAGTAACCGCGTGGTGAGTAGAGTGGCGATCCTGTCGTGCTAGGTGCTTGTAACTAGAAGAAGGAATCGCGACGCGTGCAGCTCCTTAAATAGTCTCGGACGAAATCGATATGCTATCGGCGGCTGTTACTATGCCGCTATTTTTCGTGACGTTAATAGCGCATAGCTTTGTCGGGGTTCATTTGTTAATATTTCTCGGAATTATAGTCGTATGTTCGAGTTTTTCAGTTAGAAGCATTCGTTGAGTCCGTTGGCCAATGTTTACCAAATAATGCTGCAAGCGCTCATATCTCTCCCACTTTGTATTCCGCTTAAAAATGCTGTAGTCCGTAACAATTATGTTGTTCTTTATGCACCACTGTTTTCTTGTTCCCTTTTCCTTGTCTTGCACTGCTGCGAGTGTATGATTTGATTTGCACTTATCTTACACTTGTTATGAGTTGGATATGACTAGGCTTTGTCTCTTGATCGGCCTTTACTGTATATGTCTACATCCTTGTTATTTGGCGTTCCCTTGGAGAAGAAGCCTTGCCGGCTTCTCTCGTGAAAAGCGACTCTCGTGCGCCTTGCCGGCGTCTTTCTTGAAGGCATTCTCGTCCACCGCGTGGTCCTTATGAATTTCCTGCTTCTTGGCGTTTCCAATCAGAGCGGCTCTTTCTTGGCGTCTCCAATGGAATTGATTCTATCATTATTGGCGGCTCCAATCAGAGCGCTTCTTACTTGCATCTCCACCATGAGGGGGACTTCTTTGGCGCATTCTCGCTTCACTATCCGAGTCACTTGTAGCTGGGTTTGACAACAGCGTATGCGTTGCAGTGTTGCCTTTAATATCCCTTTTTCGGATGTCAAACGACGTGGTTTTTGGCTTATATTTTTATGACTTGTTTTTCACAACTTTGAATAACATGTTTTTGCCAGATGCTTAACGATTTGATTTTTTTTTGGAACTCTAATAGCTAGTTCTCCAGATGTCTAATGACTTGATAATGACAAATATGTTTATCATTTTGCGAATTTATATGTTTTTTCAATCGTTTGGTTTTTTAATTTTTTATAAGTTATATTTTATTTAGTACATTTTTTTGGCCTTTATTACTTTTTTGTATAGATATCATTGTTGTAAAACCTTATTTTTTTGTGTGACTAATCTAGTAGTATATAATATAGACTACTTTCAGAGTACCGTTAATGAATAATCTGTTTAAAAATGCTTTAAAAATGCTTGATAACTAATTCTATATTATTTATTATTTTAATTAATAATAAATTACTTTTTATTTGTTATTAATTGTTAAAATATTAAATCAATTTAATTAAATTATTTAAAGGGGCTACATAAACTTTTCTAATATAACGAGCATATGAAATTATACAATATATGAAAACTATTTTTCCTTAATTAGTACGATAATTTATGAAATTGTCAAAGTTGTATTACAACATTGATGATGTTGCAATATACAGTGTTATTTATTGTAATGTTTAAAAGTGTTTCGGTATAATACAATTAAAATGGCGATGGAGCAGGAGACTAATTTAAGTAAAATCATGTGTCACTTTGAAAAAGGGAAGTTGTTTTTCCGGAAGTGGATAAAATCATTAAGTCTTTATATTCCTTTATTTTTTCTATAACTTATGTATCCTAATTTATAAGTCAACCGATTGATGTAACCGACGGAGGTTACCCTTTTCTATATTTTTTTGTATGGTGTTCCTTTTTTAGTTCACTGATTAAGCCAATTATTTAGGTGAAACTATGCATAAACACGATGCAAACGAAATAAAAGTAAGTAAATAAAAGTTACTAGTATTTTTTTAAATACTACTTTTATATTTATTATACTTATAAATACTACTTTTATATAGACATTTAATAGCGGCAGACAGTAGTGATCCTTCGAAGTTTTCACTCTATTTACGATATTATTGAATATTAGCTTCTATAATTATCCATTTAAAATTAGTAAATGAAATGTAATTTGGATAATATTTTAATTCTTAAAACTATGTAATATATTGTTATAATTTGATTTGCGAATAATAAGAATAATATAAATAATTAAACTGAGTGTATATATTTATTTTAAGTATTCCTTAATATTCTTATTATATAATAATCCTCCATTTATCTTATACTAATGAAACACATGAAAAATCAATAATTGTATGTTTAACAAAATATGCTAGGGTATGCGCATAGAAATGTGCGCGATTCATAAAAATGTTGTTTGCACTGGTCTGTCAACGATGAGAATAAAGTTAGCGAAATAGTATAATGTATATAAGATAATATAGTGGCATTGACGTGATTACTTATTCACCATTAATACTATATACATAAAAAACCAATTTACTTTTCTGTAGGCGAATTAAAACTTTTTTCTGAAACTGTATTCTGCATTAATTATAGTTTGGTTTTTAATATCATGTTTTTTCATGATAAAGCGAATGAAAGTTGGTGCCTGTTAATATATTTTTTAAATTAAAAATTTTTTTAATGTATAGTAAAAAAATATGTCCAAAAATTGTATATCACGACATATGATGACTTAATTTAAGATTTGTATTCTTATAAAAAAATAGAAAACTCAAATAATATTAATAATTAAATGGAAAATATGAATCTGTAAGCAGAAGAGATTGTAATACTGTTGATATAAATTCACTAATTTTTATTTTGAACCAATATAAAATGATTTTATCAGGATATTATTTAATGTGCACATTTAACAGATTTAGTTTCAAATAAATAAAATTTATCAAAGATACTAATACTTAATTCGTGAATTTTACAACTATATTATACAGTTTGGTGAATAAAAATATTTTTACTAACGAGAACATTATATAAAAAAATCATTATATAAAAAAAAAATAAAATAAATAAAGACATTGATACAGTATTAAATAATAAAGTTTAAACAATTAAGCAATTAAATAATAAACAAATATAAAGTTGTATATTACATTGAGATTAGGAAATAAAAATTTATCATAAATATTGCAAATTATTAATTAAAAATCATATTAGTTAAATGAACTCACTGTTTGTATCTATAAATATGAAGTAATTAATTTAATTAATTTTATGAAAATAAAGTATCGTTAAATATACATTTATAATTAAAAACTTTTATCTTTTTCAAAATAATGTTTTTTTTTGCTTAGAATATATTTTAGAAAATAACAATTTACAAATAGATAGTGCTTGTATCGTACATAGATATAAAGAAATTTTTAATTGAAGTGAAGCAAGCATAATTTTGCACATAATTTTAAATTAAAAACGTTATTATTCGAATTAAATTCACTATTTAAGCAATAATTTCCAATAATATAATACTTTTGGTACAAAATTCTTATCAGAATACTGAAAAGAATTATGAAGAGTTAAAGTGTATATTTTAGTTTTTCCAGCAGAAATAAAAATATTATTAAATAAACTTATTAAAAAATATGTTATTAAATAAATATCCTAATAAGTTTATACAAATAAATTACAAAACATTTAAATACGTTTAAATAAAATTAATGATTTAGTATCATAGTATACTTTATGAGAGTATTTAAATAAATCAAGATAAATGATTCAAACTCATTTATAATTATCATTTTTAATTTCTGAAATATACTTGCAATGTCAGTCAAACTTATGATTTTGATATGGGAGATGAATTTAATATTAGGTGCTGACGTTCTTCCAGAATACAAACTTCGAATCATAAAGAATTTATAAATGAACGTCTTACATTATTCGCTATTCAAAGATGTTTGGGACTGGATTATTCTATTACTAGTAATGTATACGGCAATTTTTACTCCATACGTTGCAGCATTTTTACTTCCTGAATCTGATCATCATCGAAAAAAACAAGTACTAACATTTATAATCAAGATCTTATAGTTATCATTGATTTTTTAGGTAAGATTTTCTACAACTTAGTAAAAATAATTTTTAAGTAAAATTTTTAAATTGATAAATGAAATTCAACTATATTAGCATTCGTTTAACAGCTTTAATGTTACTGTTTAATGTTTAACATTGTTCGGAAAATAATTCCACAATTTGACTCGTCAGCCAAACGTGCAAAAATCAACATAGAACAAAAAACCCACTAGATGTTGTGTGGGGTTGCCGGGCAAGTAAAGGGTTAATGCATCGATTCAATAATTAACACAGGTCTTTATTATTACTGTTTAATCAATTTATTTTACTTTATTTCCAATGGGGATTATTAATTTTGGTGAAATTACAAATGATCCTTATATTTCTTAATAATCTTGGTGTTGATATATCTATTCATTGGATAATTAGAGGATAATCAATTTCTTATTCTCTGCATGTCACTGGTGAGATTATGATTTACTGTAACAAGAAGTAGGTTATAATCTATTGAATATTATCACTGAGAGGATATGGTGATTGTAGTGCTCTGATCGAACACTGCAATGCTATTGTGTTTATCTTAACACGTGTGCAGTTGCCTCTAAATATCGGTCGTAAGAGAGCCAAAATGGAGGTTATGCGAAGCTGTGCGCCATCTGTGGCGGGAACAAGTTATAGTTGGAGGAATTAAGAAGCCAATGTGGCTTTTGTAGCTGGTCTTGTTCAAGAGTATGTCCGGGAAGCTTCCGTAGTTGGACTTTAATTCGTCCATCTTCTACATAAGCCGTGAAATCAAGAATGAGTACTAGCTGTAAGGACTTACTTGCAATGTATCGTGATTTTCCAGTCTCTCTTCGGTGGCTTGTTATGACGTTCCCTTGCAATGTTGCAACTCTTTAGTTCTTCCTTGTCTCCAACTGAGATTACAAGTGGTCAGGTCCTATGCAATCCAGTCTTGATGAGATCAATTCAACTGTACACTAATTCACAATCGTAGAAAGAACTTCTTATTGAAACTCAGCTAGCTAAACGACTTGTCTCTCCGGTCCTCCTCCGTGAGAGTAGGTCGTGACTTATCCTTCAACTGTGAGAAGTATTTGGAAAGAGTAAGTCTTGGTACACTACATTTTTCTATCTTAAATGCTTCACTGGTCCCACTCCACTAGGGACCCCTTCTTCTTTTAATTAACCAATCGGAGGTCGTTCTTAGGCAGCACAATAGATTATGCACGCCTTCGTCTCCACTTTCTTCCGAGCTCATTTCCGAATATGCTAATCAGAGAAGTGGCGGAAGTGGGGAGTTTTTGCTATTGGTCACCTCTTCTTGATCGCTTCTCCCTTCTCTGGGACTTGGCTAGATGAAGGGTTCTCTTGGGCATGGTCATTTTCGGACGCGACGGACCAGATGTGACTCGGACAGAAAACAAAATGAATTTTTTTTCATAGCCAATATCAATGCAAGCATTGTCTTAAAGGCCGAGTGTGCACGTATGGTCATTGCATGTTGTTGCGCGTACGGGTTTTGGGTTGCAGTAAATGTTTGTACTCGATGCTTTACGCATATCTGATATTCGTTCCGAATCTACTTTGGGGTTCTCCCGGCAGTAAACCCATTAAGTTCTACTGCACTGGGAGCATGAGCACGTTTCGCTAGAGTTTTCCAGATGTTTTATGACACTAGTACAAATAATTATGAGCAGGAAAGTTTTGAAGTCTTAAATACAATTTTCATGATATTACTTGCCAGATGTTTTATTGCCTTACTAAACCGAGTCTCTCATTCTCAAACAAACATACTATTGCGTAAACAAAATTTTAATTTTCATGATAACATTGAAAAGTTTTCCATGCATATCACAATTATTTAAACCTATTATAACTTGTATTTACGTTTATAAAAATTTCCAGTATTGATTTAAATTAAATATTAATTTAATAGTATAATGATATCTCTCTTCAATTCTATACTTAGATATTTTTTAAGTTAAAATTATTATTTAAAGAAATTATGCATATTTATAAAACATATTTATATATAATATAACAATATCTTTCATGTATGTACGTTCATCACATAGTAATCGATACATCAAATATATCTGAATATCTCTTTAATGATTACATTTTAGAAAGATATTAATTAAAATTTGACCTCCTTGGTTTTTATGCATAAAATATTAACCAAAGTTGATATTTAATTCTTAATTAGCTTTTATAATTTTATATATTACACGATCATCATAATTTTATATACACGATCTTATAAATCTCATTAAAAAAAAGTAATTTAGTATTACAAGTTAATGCTAACTTTAATCTCGCCATTGCCTTATAACAAAGTCTTTAAAATTTTAATTCGAATATAAATTATCTAAATATAAATTTTAGTACATTTAATAAATCGCATTAATAACATTAAATAGTTTCCTAAAGTAATAAAATAAAAATTAATTCTTTGAATTAACACAAGATACCTTTATCATATATGAGTTTGCAATCTTTATAATAATTTGAAGAATACTGTTGTTGTATAGGATTTCCTTTATCTTTTATTCGAACTTTTTTTTATGAAATTATTATAAGAAATAAAAAATTCCTGTATTAGTCGAAAAACATTTTTCTTATAAAAAATTAATTTTATTCTTAAAAATTCGATTTAAGAATTATAAATTGTTACTGTAGAATAATACAGCTACTTAATATTTAAATACGTTGCAAATTGTTAAATTTCTTACATTTGACTAATACGAAGGTGGTTTAGTAATGTGTATTTTAATTTATTTCAGTTTTCCATTGTTTTTATGAGCATATAAAAATATCTTGATTAAAGATCATATTTTATGTCTGCTTATTTTCTTTCTTATTTACTTTCTTATTTCTTTCTTGTACTACTCTAATTTTTTTTTACTACTTTTGATTTTTAAAAAAATATTCAATACAATATTATTGAAGAAGGCACAATTAATAATACGTACTACAACCGTACACATGTATTTACTATTTTTGTTATTATGATTATTAATTTTATTATATGACTTAATAGTTGAATGGCGGAATTAAAATGTTTTAAATATTCTTATTATTATTACACTTATATGATTGACGACACTATTACTATTACATAAAAATGTATTAAATATAGTAAAGGTAACATTTCTTGAAATATATATTAATAAAATTATAAATTACAATTATCATACTGTTTAACAAAAAACCTAAATAAATAAAAATTGAATACATTATTTTAATATAATAAGAAATTGAAGCATCATCTTATCGTATTTGTGTATTTATATACCTATGTATAATAATTGAATTAATTTCAATAAATGTATTAATAATTTAATTGAATATCAATAAATATATCAATAATTAAACTAATTTAATTAAGAAGTATAACGTTTAGTTGTAATTAAGATTTAAAAAAATTTTTTTTGCAATTATTATAAATTATAAATTTCTGTAATTATTCTACGATTGCTAGTACTTACCATATTAAAATTTTTAGTGATCTTAATTTCAATTCATATATATTTATAGCTTAAAAGTTATAAAACTATACTAAAAATATATATTCAATGTATATGAATGAAAAAAAAACAAAAAATTTAAAAACTGGGAATGCTTATTATTGAAAGAATATTAGAAAATTAGTTTATTTCAGGCAACCACTCTTATTGGGTTACTAAAAACAGCTCGTCTTCTATGATTGGTCAGAGTTGCGCGAAAGATTGACAGATATAGCAAATATGGTGCCACTGTACTTATTTTATTGATGGCGACTTTTACTTTAATTGCTCACTGGATGGCTTGTATATGGTAAGCAAAAAGGCACTGATCGTTAGTTTATTTCTAACGTTATATATATATATATATATATATAATTAATGTTTTATATAATATACTTTATTAAATTTATTTATTATTTTAATGTATTTATAAATAAATAATTTCATAAAAATGATTTATTATTTAAATCCACATATTTTTTTGTATAATATATTCCGTCTAATATCGAAAAATATATAATAATAATAATACAGCTAATTTCTATTGAAAAAATTATTTTTTTTACATGTACTTTAATTTTCATTCTTTTTACAAGGTAGGAAGTATTGATAAAACAAATATATTAAAGAGAATTACTTTAATTTTTTCAAAATTTTGATGAAAAAATTATTTTTGTATTACAATCATTAGAATTTACGTTATAATAATTTTTGTCTTGTAATTGAAATTCAATAAGTATAAAATATTTAACTGATATTAATTTTGATAAATACATCTTAAAATGCTTCAAAACTTTAATATATATATAAATGAAAGTTTTCAAATAATGCTAATGGATAAAACAATGTTTCAGACTAAATCTTTTTAGCTGAATACTGTTTTAGGTATGCAATTGGAAATGCTGAGAGACCTAAATTAAAAAGCAAAGTTGGGTGGTTAGATATTCTTGTAAATGATACACATCAATTGATACAATCAACAAAAATACAAGTCAATTTACAGTAGTGATGATTCAGGTGATCCAAGTATTAAGGTGCAAATTTTTACAACCACAATTTTAGAATATTTTACCTTATTACAGAAATTTTAATTGCAATTAACAAAAATTTAAAATATACATATTTGTAAATTAAATAAATTTTAAATCAACATTTAAATAAAATATTTTTTAATTCTATTATAATAATGAATTTATATTATAAATGTAAAGGATATTTATACTAATTTTTACATCTTAACGAAAATAGGTAATGTATTTGACTAGGTAAAATACATTTCTTTTTAATTTTAATTCTATATATCATTTCAATTTTCAATTTTCTATACGAAATAATGTGAAAATATTTTTATAATATATACATTATAATTAATTTTAAGGTTTTTATTTTAAATTATTAATAAATAATTTAATAGTATCTCATTTTCTAACGTTATGAATTTTTAATAAATTGTTTTCCCTATAGTCTATGATTCATTTTTTAATTTAAAAAATCAACTTATGATTTACTAATTATTTTTTTCTCAATACTTGAATATATTATTGTATTTCATTATATTGATTAATTACATTAATTTATATCCATAAATTATTTTATACATTAATAAATTTAGATATTTCATTAATATATGATTAATAATACAAATTAGATTTATTAAAGTAGAGATAAATAAAACATTCGTTAATTTACTATCTATTGAAAGTAGAGAAATGAGATGTAATAATTAATGATGAAGTCAATTATGAAAATATATATATAAGTAAATATTTTCAGCGAATATTCAACCTATTATTATAATATCTATAAGAAAAGTTTTAACCGATAAATATAAATAATATTTAAGGAAATTAAAATATAAATTTAAATTTTTCATAATTGCATACTTGCATTTAGAAATGCCAATAGCTCAATTTATAATCAATATCCATTTAAAAAACACAAAATCAGATAACGATATAACGTTTAAAAACTTTTTCTGAAATATTAATTTAATAACTAACATAAAAGCAAAATAATGAATAAGAATATTATATTTTAGAAAGGAAAGTATTAATATTCATAATATAAATTATCAAAGCGCACGGCGGTTTCATTAAATTTATATTTTTTTTATAATTTTCATCAATCAATAACATTACTTAAAAATATAAAAATTTAGATTTAGCAAAATTGATTACATTATATCATATTATTTATATATATAAAGATTATATTATATTATATATTTTATTATTTAAACAATATACTACTTACGTACTTTCAGAATTCTTGTCATACAAATCCGTAAAGTAAAACTAATTTTGTAATAATTACTTTACATGTCACAGTAGTTTATTTCACATAAAATATTAACTCGGACCTATAGACTCAAAAACAAAATTTTAATTCCTTTTCAATGCTACGTAATATGATATGTTATAATTTTTAAACTAAAGATAAGTATAGATTTACCTTTTAATAAGTTAAACTAATTTTTATTATAAGTTTACCATTTTAAAAAAATAACATAATAAATTTAGTTGAAAATGAATATGATTAAAATAAATATATGCTTTATCGTGAAGCTAAACATTAAAGCAATTAATTAATAAACATTTAAACTTATTGTTAATAATATAATTTATAATTAAGTCATTTGAAATTATATATTTTAATTATTTTATACAAATATGTTAAGCACATTCTAAATATTTGCAAAGTATAGTGTTAACTGTAAATAATACATTGTTTAATTAAACATATAAATAGAAATCTAAAATAGTAAAAGCAATAACTATGGTACAAAATTTAAGTATATATATTACTGTCTTATTTATTATTATATATAATAAATAATACCTTTATTTACTGTTAAAATATCTTATATACTTTTCTTTTTATATTGTATAAAAATTTTAACATAAAACATTTTATTATTAATTAGTTTAGTTTTTATATCGCATTAAATCTGTTATTTACAAAACAAATGTTTAAATTGTATCGAATTAAATTTTTTATTTTAGTGTCAATATATTCTGCTCTCTATTTTACATTTAGTAGTTTGACTTCGGTAGGATTTGGTAATGTTACACAGAATACTGATACTGACAAAGCCTTTACAATAAGTCATGCTGATAGGGTGTAAGTAAATTATTATGCATTTTATTATGTATTTAATTTGTAAACAACTTCAAACAACTCATTGATTTTTTGTATACTAAGTTATTTAAAGAATATAAATAGCTAATATCATTGTTAAAACAAAATTAAGAGACACTTCTTAAATCTGCTATAATTTTCTAATAAAATCTATCTGTATAAGTATTAAAATTTTACAAGTTTACAAAAATTATTAAAAAAAAATATTCAAATTTGACAGTTAATTAATGATTAAAAGAATTTAATTTAACTTAGTGTTAGAAATTTCATGAATTTATATAATTAAAATTATTAATAATTACATATAATTAATAGTTGTAGTTATTATATAGTAAATTTAAACATATTCTTAAAATTATTTAACATATAATAAATAATTAATTATTAATATTAACAAAAAGAATTAAATATATGTTTTATTATAACATGTAGTAACGTTAATAATTAGGAAGTAAATTGTGTATTGAATAATTTGGAATATATTATTTTATACAATTTATTAAATGTTTTATTTAATGAAATATTTGAAAGCTTTATTTTTTAGCATTATTTACAATAAAAAATTTAGCCCTCATACACGCAAGTATTTTTGGAAATGTTTCTGCAATTATTCAAAGATTGTACAGTGGCACTGCTCGATATCGTATTCAGATTCTACGAGTTAGAGAATTTATAAAATTTCATCAAATTCCAAATCCTCTCCGTCATTTTCAGCATGCTTGGACTTATACTAATGGAATAAATATGAATAGTGTCCTTAAAGGTTTTCTTGAGTGCTTACAGACTGATATATGTCTCCATCTTAACCGAAATTTACTAAATTCCTGTCGAGCTTTTGAAGGCGCTAGTCCAGGATGCCTTAGGTACATTAATACATTCATTTTTTTACATTCTGTTATTTTTTTATAATCACACCAAAATACTATTTGTGTGTACATATACAGCATTAAATATAATTATTGTCATGATAGTTATAATTTTCTTTTTACATAAAATAATTTTTATTGAATTTGCAAAAAAATTAAGTTGTGATTAAAATTAATTTTATATATTTGGGCTGTGTCATTCTCCACCGGGAAAATCACTAGTGCATAGGTGCGATGTACTTACCTCGCTTTACTTCATATCCCGCGGAAGTATCGAAATACTCAAAGATGACATTTTTATGGCGATTCATAGCAAAGATGATATTTTCTGCGAGAACCCGTGTATCTATGCAACAATTGGTAAATCATCATTCAACATATGCGCTCTTACATATTGTGATTTACACAGAATTCATCGAGACGATTTACTCAATGAACTAAGACTCTATCCTGAGTTTTATAATCACTTTAGTCAGAATCTTGGGATAACGTTTAACATGAGAGACGTTATTTTTACTAATGTACTAATAATTTAACGTGTATACACATAAATTCAAAATATTAAAAAAAAATTTTTTATTGATGTTTAAAAGATTTTTAAAAATTTAAAAACAATCCTAAAAAGTACTTAAAAAGATTTAATTTTTGTAGAAATTCTTTTATTTTATTGCTGTAATACGTTTTTTAATAAAGTAAATATGCAGTATAATATGAAATTATTGTTATTAAAGATAAAAACATTAATTAAATATTATCCCAATGTTTTATTTTATTTTATACAAATTCGGATTTATTTAGATATATTTATAATATACATAGATAAGTTATAAATTGTAAAATTTTCATAATAAAATTGACAATAAAATGGAATTATTTATTATGTAAATTTTAATATATTTTTGGCTATTTTTTTTCTAACGTTATTTTTTTTTCTAAAATATTTGTATAAATGAATATGCTTGATTTCATTATATATAACAATAATAAATTTATTTCTTAGTGTGTGTATATATATATGACATTGGTATATTTAAATATTTTTAAATTAATATTTTAAATAAATTTAAATTGGTATAGGAAAAACAAGCATGTGTTTTTCCAAGCATGTGTACAATCTGTTAGCTTTTGTATATCAAATCTTGATGAACTATAGAAATCAAAGTATAATTTAAATATACATAGATTAAGCTCATATTATAGTATCAGGTATAAACGTATATGACAATGTATAATAATATGAAAATATATTAATTATAAATATTTCTATATTTCAGAATTAATATTTTTCTAGTAAATTATTCTTTTCATTTTAAATATAAGATCTAATTTAAAAATTGTAAATTATTAAATTTTAGTTTGTTTAAAATTATCACAATTTGTTTAAAAGTTCACAAAAGTTGATAATTTTCCTTTCGATTTTCAATGTTGTATAAACAACAGTATTTATTGATACGAAAATTATCTATATTTTACAATACACTGTTAAAAATTATTAAATTATTTGACACACTATTTAATTGTGATTTTAGCGTACTAAATTAGTTAATAAAAAAAATCGTTCAAGTTTAATATAATGAATACAATGATACTAAATGTATACATTTTTTAATTTTACTTAATTTTGTCAATTTAAAATTTTTTTGTAATGTATCAATACGTCATACATCTAATATTTAAATTTTATGAATGGATTATTTCTTACAAATATACATTAAAATAGATCTATTGATAATTTATTATCTTATATGTTATATAAGATTTCATTTCATTATTATAAAACATTTCATTATTTTGTTTTGGATCTTTTAATTAAGAAAATTACTTTTTGCCAAAAAGT
>NW_011948450.1:945689-1021865 GCF_000503995.2 Ceratosolen solmsi marchali
TGCTGAACCTTAATTTACTTTTTTAAATATTAAACAAATTAAAAAAAATAATTTAGAAGTTATAATACTTTTATAAGAAATAATACTTTTACATCAATATTAATGTAATACAATGTATATCATAATTTTAAAAAATGTAATTTTTTAATTTTTAATTGATTCCGAAAAAATTGAATGTTATAAATAAATAATTTACTTTTTTGAAAATGAACCAGATTTAAAATTAATTGTTATTATAATTTTAAGTATAATAAAAATATGGAAAATAAAAAGATAAAAGATAAAAATTACATAAAACTTTCCAATAATAAGTCAATTTGTATTAATTTGTAGTTATTTAAAATTTTATTGAATATATTAAAGTATTTAATTTGTAGATAGAAAAAAGAATGTTCAAATTTTAAAATAAGTAATAGTTGTTTATGCGTTTATTTATGCCAATATCGACTATTATTTTTCACACCTTTTTCTGATAAATACTTTCTAAATTTAGATAATTTAAAAACATTTTGTAACTTAAATTAATTAAATTAAATTAAATTAAATTAAATATTAAAATTACATTATTAAAGATATTGAAATAATAAAAGAAAATAAACTCATAATTGTTAGACAATTTATAATGAATCTCCGTTAATTGATATATCATGTATCTAAATTCAAAATTTATTATTCTACTAAACTAAGTAATTAATTCGCTTGAATATTAGTATATACTGAACTGTTATCTATCTATGTAGCTGATATTAAATTCCATATGACTTGAATTCGAAGATCACTCAGACGCTACTAATTGAAGACACTAGTTATCTTTTTAATATCTAATATTTTGCATATCTAGATTTTCATCTTTATTTTCTTACACTTTTATACAATGCTTGACTGTCTCAAATAATTTAAATAGAATCATTTTAGTCCAACTAACGCAATAAATAGATGTTAAATACTGCCCATGAATCCAGTTACAGTGCATGCTTCAACAAGTATGTCACGAGTTATTGCATCTTTATGATTGGCGATAAGCTCTTTCTCCAATCAAAGACGCATTAGTAACGGAGTAAGACGCGTCCTTTGATTTCTTCTGTCATTATTCTATTATTCTTTCTTGTTTCGGATGTGCTACATTAAATACCAACTGTAGTAAAATAAATTACTATACTCTAGTATAACCAAAATTATTTAGAATAAAAGTATTTTCAGGAAATGAATAAAAATAAGAAGAAATAAAACTTTGCTTTCTATTATAATTGCAAGATAATGTACATTATATGTCCCCTCCCCCCCATAGCATATGATATCAGTATTTAATAGGTCCTATACAGTTGAAAAACTCTCTCTTAGAATTGTATATGACAATTACAATATATCTCATTAACATGAGAATTAACATATCTCTTAGAATTGTATATGAGCCCCTCAAATTTTTAATTAATTCTACAAAAATTATTGAAAAAAAAATATTAATTTTAAGATAGTCCTTAAAATAAATAACTTAATAAAAATATAATTTTGTTTAAAAAATATATTTTATTATAATAGATATACTAAAATTTATTATAAATTAATATATCTAATACAAGGTTAATTTTCTTAGAATCAATATAATCAATACAAATTTGGCTTAAAAATAAATTAAAAAATCAGAATTATTATAATAAAAGAAAATTTATTTAAAAATAGAAAAAATATAATAGTACTGAAAATTCTGATGTAAAATTGTAATACAATAAAAAAACATAATTTTGTCGAGATTATTGAACTACATTACTATTAAATTAAATTTCTCTACATGTATATGCATTCATATAAAATGCTTCAATATAAAGCATGAAAATGTTAACGCCAATAACTGTGTTTAAAGTGAAGAAAAAAAGGTATTTTTCATTAAATTATACGTTAATCAGATTCTTATTACTTTTACATTTGAAAAAATTTTCAAAATATAAAAAGAACGTCTGCTGATTTAAATTTATAGAATTTTTTTATAACATAAAATAAAAACTTTAAATTCTAAATTTTAAAATTAATTTTTACTCGAATTTTTATCTCTATAAAATATTATATAAGATAGATAATTTTTTATAATTTTATTACAAAATATAATTTAATTTATGGAAGTATTCTTAATATAAAGTTAAAATTTTTAAATATACTTAATAAAATTGTTGTATATTTTATTTTCAGATATTAAATATAATATAATTAAATCTAATATATGTATATATATTTATATTTTAAATAATATCAAGTTTGATTAACTGCTTATTATTAAATTTAAATAAATATTTGTTTTTATTAATTTTTAAACTATTAAAGTTAGATTGTTATAGTTACTGATTATTATATATAATGATTAAATCATAATATCTAGGTATAATTCAAATTATTTTGCCTGTGTCAATAAATTTAAAAATTAAAAAAAATGTTTTAATGAAAATTAAATTTAATAATTTCATATTCAATAAGTCTTTTTACATTAAATTTTATTCAGATTAACAAAAATATCTATATCGCATAAAAAATATTATTTCTGCTTTATTTTATGTTGTGGTATATATAGTATAAAAATAACGAAACTCTAATTTACATAGCTAATTACAATTTGCTTCATATTTTTTGTAAAAAGTCCTTTAGACTATATAATAATAAATAATTAACTGAATTTTTGTATACATAGACAATATTATTATTAATATTTGAAATAATAATTTACAATAAACTACGTATTTAGAAAATCAATTACTCAAAATAATTACTTTCTATATAAATCTAATAGAGGTAAAGTAAAAAAATAAAGAAAAAGTATAAAGAAAAATAGATTAAATAAAAGGAAAAATAATGAACTCTTTATTCTTATAATGCTAACAATTTCTTGTACAAGGGAAACTTTATATAAAATTTTTACTTCTTCTTTATAGAATAAATATGTTTCCAATAGTTTTATCATTATAATAAATATTATTGAATTTTAATATATACATTATTCAATAGTTAAATAATGCTTTTTTAATGGCTAATAAAGTTCTCAATTTAAAATTTTAATTAGAATTTTTACCAATACCAATTTTAACTTTTATTACTGATTATTTAGGCATGTTGACTCATCTCAAACATAGTTTTCCAGATTTACACCAACATAAAATTCATCTTCAGCCAAGAGCAAACCACGATTATCTTGTTAAACAAAGTAAGTATAATAGAAATAAAAGTATATATTATTGGTTGCCCTCTGTAGCTCTTTCAGTCTAATTAAAACAAATAAAATGAAAATCATATTTTAATTTACTGTAATTTCATTTTTATGACTGTTTTAAAGTGAGTTATGCATCTAAAAAATATCTTCGTATTTACTGGTAATAATTTCGTTGCATGCTTATCTTGCTATCTAATAATTATGCTTCATCTTTTAGTTGGGACATATCTATTTTTTCATTACAATTATTATTATCATATTTTTATTCCATTTATTTTATTCTACTAAATATTATTAAATATTTTAGTTAACATTAAAAAAAATGAAATAGTTAATATAAAATATTAAATTTATTAATATTAACTTATTGTAAAAGTTATACTTATTGAGTACTTTATAATAGCTAAGATTATAATGCTTTATGTTATTTATAGATATCCTTTATTGGTTTATGTTATGAGTTGACTTAAATTTAATATATATATACATATATATAGATAAATATTTATTAGAAATGGACATTTTTATGATTTTTTAAAGAAATTATCGAAATATTTTAAAAATAAAAATCTGTTTTTACATTTATTTGTAATTATAAATAGTATTTGCACTTTATATATGAAGCAAATTAAATTTTAAAAATATAAAGAATCACTAATACTTATAATTATACAAAATAATATTTATAGTTGATCTTTAATAAATTGATTTTAATTTATTCCTATTATTTAAAAAATTAAAGATAATACTACAAACATTGAAATATAAGAACTTTAAAATATTTATATTGTAACTTTTTTATTTATACAATAACAATTTTTAATAATTAATATTGAAAATACAATCATCCTTATGTTATATTTTAAAAAAATTTTCTGCACTGAAATAAGAAATAAAAATTAATATACAATTATAATTTTAAATTCAAATTAATATAGAAATATAAATTATAAATTAAATATATAGAATCTGATGTACACAGCTTTAACATCTGCAAAATAGCTGTTATATACTAAATATTTGTATATTTATGAATATAGTTCAAATACAATATATAAAAAAATCTTTATAGTAAACTTTAATCTTGAAAAATCTTATCAAATGTATATTGAATACATAAAAGTAAAAAATAATAAATATATACTCTTTGTTACTAATAAATTATTTTTATTCTCAGTATCTTCACCGCTCGTATCTAGATCGACTCGAAAAAATTCAACTCGCAAGGAGAATTCTTTATTGCAAAATATTCTTCCAACATCATTGACGTGTAGTCATTTTTCAGCATCTTCTCCACCGCAACAATCTCATTTACAAGGTTATTAATAATATTAATACCATTAATAATTTTAATAATATTAATAATATTAATAATAACTTTAAATCACAATAATTAAAAAACCAATTTTCAATGAAATTATTTTACTAATTTATTATTTATTGATATCTTTAAAAAAGATTTTTAAAAAGTACAATATTAAGACAAATTTTTATCAAATTGATATATACTTCATAAGGATATGCGTGAATGTATTGCAATTGCATTAAAATGAAAATAAATATATGAATAAATTATATATATATATATATATATATATGACAAAGACTGCAAATAAAAAATAAGAGGTACAAATTGAGTATTTTATTAAATGAAATTTAGATTCTTTTATAAATGTCAAATTAAGAGTAAAAATTTTCTTAATTAATTCAAATTCAATGTATAACATAAACAAATAAAATAGGTAGTATTGAAAGCATTTTTATTTAATATCTATCTTTTATGTATTTTAATATTGAGATCCAATAAAAACAATTTAATCCGAACCATTATTCTATACTTAGCTGAAACAATATAATATAAATACTATTAAACACCTTAAATAAATTTTTAATTTTTTAAAATAAAGTAATTAATTAATAATAAAACACTAATGTAAACTTAATAGTTAATTAATTACTTTTTAAAAGACTGAATTAATGAATTATTCATCATATTTATCAAATATATGATTCCCTATATACAAGAACTGGAATATTATGAAAAATTAAAATAAAACGTTGATGTATAATACAGTCTTAATAATAAAGATATATTTATATTATTGAAAAAAAATTGTAATACATTAGAATATAATTAAGTCAGTTTCTAATTAAGTATTTAATTACTACAACAAAAATAGAAAAGAAAAACGAATATTTTAATAAGGTAATTTATACATTTAAAAATATTTCTTCCCTTACTTAGACAACTTTCAAAGTGAATCTAGTCGGCCACTGGATGAAATAAATACAAGAATAGATCAACTGATGCGACAATTTAATTCTCTGGAAAACTCGATGGCTGGCAACATTCGAGTAATACTGAATCTTCTTCAGCAGAGTTGGGTACGATCAAAAGAAAACTCAAATATTAACATAATATCTAATATTCCATTGAGTCATTAACAGCAGCAGTAACAACAACAACAACTTGACCAAAATTTAGAACATTCAATGGAAACAACACCTTTTGCAATTTCTGTAATAGAACCTGGTAAATCAGTGTTGGTCCAATGTTCAGCTAGTGAACTCCAACCGATTACTTCAATGTCAAGCAATTTAAAGCACCATCACCTATATCAGCCTGTCTCTGATAACCTGCGATACGTCAACTACAACACGTTCTACACTCATGGGATCATCCAGCCGAACACCTCGCACGGATTCTTTAAGAAAGTTCTCACGCTCACAATTCACACTATTGCTTTAAGTATGTACTGTAGCTTTTTCTTTTTCTTCAGGGCTACCTTTCTTCTGTATTTTCTTTTTCTTTTCCTGTTCCCTGTTTGTTCATTCGTTCAACTTTTTATTTTAATCTTTCAAAAAGTGCAATGAGATGCCAAAATTTCTTACTCGTAGCAGAATTTAAAATACTCTGTTAAATTACTTTTCCAGTCAATCCATATATACAGTTATCAATATTGATAGAAATCTTTTTATTGTATGTAGTTGAAATAGTCTTCATTTATGAAATTTCTAATCGCACGATATATTTACCTACATTATTAAACATTCCTTGTTTACTCATTATAGTTCAAAGCAATTGTTTTTATTTCATATTTTTCGAATAAAAAATTGTTTATATATAAAATGAAAAAACATAAAATATTGATAATCAATATTTTTAGAAACATATCAAAATTATAAATATCAAAAAAAAAATATATATATATAATTTGCGTTATAATTAAAAATAAAAAATATATATACGCATGCGCACGTGAAGTTGTACGTATTTTGATATCATAAATTTCTTGATATCATAAAATAGTCACATTAAGTAATATAATTTAATTAAATATAGAGTTGTATTTATAATTTTATTCGATTTATACAAAGTTAAATTTTTATATTTTAAGTTTTTATATTAATTAAGAAATGTAATAAATTAATATAATTTTAATAATATTCTAATAATATTTAAGATCGATTAACAAATATTTATAAACATATAAAATATTTTAATTTTGCAGATCATTGTATTACATAGTGTTATCATTTTATATTATATATTTTAATAATTTATTATAAAGATTTTCATTATATTGCAAAATTAAGTATTGATACAGTTGACCATTAAAATTAGAATTTATATATATATATATATATATATATATATATATGTATTATTTATATAATAAAAATTTTCATATTTAGTTTTACATAAAAATGCATAATATTTTATAATATTAAATATTTTATGACATTATATCGAAATGTAGAGAATAAATAAATACTAATATAAGGTATGTTAACTTATAAGACATCGTAATAACTGATTTGTTTTTAGTTTGTTGAATACATATTCCACAGTTAATTATTGATCATTTAAATAATTTATCCGAATTTTTACTCATTATTATTACAGTACATGATTAAAATAGTGCAACCCTTGTAAAATATATAACGTCTTTCTCTTCTTCCTCTCCATATACTCCAGTAGTTCTCTTTTTATGAAATATTTCAACCTCATTACGTTATTCTTTCTTGCTCTGCTTATCTAATAGTTATTTGTTTTGCTTAAATCAGTGGCTTATAAAATTATTACAGACTCACGTAAAAAGTCGTATAATCGTTTATATTTTTGCATATTTAATTATAAAACTAAATATACATAAAAAATATGAAGCTTGAAAATAGAATTTAAAAAATTTCATAATTATAATGACAATACAATACATTATGAAATTTTGTACACATGCATAATGTTTTTTTATTAATGCAAAGAAATTGATACGGTATTATTTTCAGATTACCTGCTCAAGCAGACTTCAACCTCAATTTTAACAAATGCTTTGCAAAGCATCCTCAATGCTCGAATGGTACCAACAAGATCTCAAAGTCACCCGATTGATTTAGTTATGCCGATCTCTATAATAAAGAAATTCAGCAACATCAGCAATGTCAACATCAATACCATCAACAATTAATTCAAAATGTTTGGCACAATCTTTCCTCAGCAGTCTTCCAGCGTGGAGAATTAAAAAATAGGTACACACATTTAAATTTTTCGTTTCATAACATGAAGTTTTTTCTCTTGCGGGTACGAGCTATTCACTATTTTATAATTTAATCAAAGAATTAAAATTTTCAAATAAGAAATATTTCATAAAAAAACTTAATTATTAAAAGTTAGTTATTAATGTAAAATTATTAATACAAAATCATCAATACATTTTCTTTATTTCTATTAAGCATTTATAATAATTTTATTATTTCATATCATTTCAACTAATGAACATTAAAAAGAATACATATTTACATTTATAATAATGTATAAACTCTTAATTATTTGCTATTTATAGTTATGCATATACTTTGAAAATTGAAATTAAAAAATTTATAATATTAAACCAATATATAGTTTAGATTTATGTTTTTTATTAATACTTTTATTAAGCAATAGAAAACTTACTAGATTAATTTTATGAGTTTAATTTAATTTTCATAGTTAATTTCTTAAAAAGCTTTTAATTAATTAATTTAAATATTAAGTTATTGTTTTTGTAATATATTAAGTTCCTACTTTGTAAACATTGTATTACATAATTAAAACTGAAATATTTAAATTTATGTATTATTGACTTTGATATACATTTAAATTTTTAAATAAACCAATTTATAATCCATAATAATAAATTTAAATCGTAAAATAAATAAAATTAAAACTTAAAATAAACATAATAAACTCCTAAAACAAATAAAATGAAAATTTACTCAAAATTAACAAATTTAACATGAAATGTAAATTGGTACTTCAGAATTATCGTTGATTACTAATAACATACATTCTTTTTATGGAAAACAAATTTCTAATACTATTTAAATTAAGTACTTCAAATTTTATGCAAGAATACAAATTAGTATTATAAATAATAAATTAAATACGTTTTAAAAATTGATAATTATTATCACTTTTTTATCAATTATAATAATACAATATTAATATAAATAATTACATAAAATTTTAAGTTTAATATATTAAATTAATATATTAATTTTTATTATAATATATTATAACTTTAATATATTTGCATTTATATAATAAATAAATAAATAATTTTAATTATTTATTATCTTTTTAAAATTTTATAAACAGCTTAAATTATATATTTATAGTCAAATTTATAATTGCGAAATATTCCCAAAACATAAATTTATTTATTATTTTTTATATTAAAAATAAATATTTATATTTAAATTTATGTAATTTAATAAAATTAGTAAATCGACATTAATTTTTGTATAATTATTTAATAATATGTACCTAATTTTCAGTAAAATTGAAAGAATGTTAAATAATTTAGTAAATAATAAAATTTTGCCATCTTAAAGAAAAATAATTAAAAATTTCAAATATAAAAGAAATTAATTTTTATTACCATGTTAATTTTTTTACGATGTGTATAATCTACTGGATATTTTTATTATATAAATAACAAATATGAATTAATTAATTTAATATTAAATTAGTTTATATGAAAGCAAAAAATAAAAGAAACGTGGCAACTATATAAAATTTCTAAAAATCCATATAGGACTTTCTTAAAAATATTACAAATTACTGAAGCTCGTTTAATAACTAAGATTGACACTGTTTACTTATTAATATTTAATTATATGTAATAGTATTTTTTTAGAAAATATTCGATAAGGAATTTATATTAAACTATAAGTCAAAGATTAATTTTTAATAAAATTTTTATATTAAATGCATTGTAATTTAGTTCTTTAAACTATAAATTTAGTCAAATTAAATAGAAATGATCGTAAATTTAATAAGTTGCACTAAATTAATACATAATTTGAAAAAAATTGATTTGATGAATCGAGTTCTTTTAAGCACTTATATTATAAATGAAATTATAATTCATACCTAAAATCTGATAATTTATAATAAAATTAATTTTGCATATTAAAATAATTAAATAAAAGAATTAAAAAATTATTGTAGTTACTATAAAAATTAAGTACTTTAAACTACTTTTTAAAAAAAATTACTTTAAACAATGAGATTAAATTTATTCGATTCATTTTATTTTTTTCTCCAGTAAATATGAATAAAAAAAAAATAATAAAAATGAAATTCCTAATTTGAATTAAAAAACAGAACTGCTGCTAATATAATTTTTTTTATAATTTTTTATTAAAATTCAAAACAATTTGAAAAAAATAGAATAAAGAGAATAGTTTGAAAAGACAATTTTTCTATATGTATTCCAAATAAAAATATTTAAAAGAATAATTATAAAGCATTGTATATGGATGAATGATTAATTTATTATTTAAATATTCTTATTAGTATAATTTAAATCAAACATATGTACATATATAAAAGAATAAACCATGGAAAAAAATATATTAGTCAATAAAACTTTAAAACGTTTATCTAAGCTAAATTTTATAAAATTATAAATTAAAATTAAATAACGAGTTTATATTAACTAAAAATATTTAAAATTCAAAAATAAAAGGATTGATTACGAAAAATAAAAATGAATTGTAATACAATATTTCATATATTATCATATTTATGAAACAAAATTATGAGTATAAAAATAGTAAATCAATGTATTAATTTAACAATCTAACGATTGTATCGAATAAATTACCTCATTAAAAGTTCAAATAAATTTTTAGTTTTATTAAATATTAATAAATAAATTCTATTTATTATTAAAAATTAAAATTTATATTTAAAATTTATGGATAAAAATATTATTTATATCAAAATTTCTATAATTATAAGTTGTGCGGTCTGATGTAAAATAACAATTAGTAAAGTAATTCAATTTTATTACATTAAGTTATTAATATCGATAAAAGTATAATGTAAATATAAAAACTATTACGTTAATGAAAAAATTAATTAATACTATTATTAATTAGTAGATGAATACATTTTAAAAGTGCTTAATAATTAAAAAAATATTGGATTCTATAAACCTTTTGTTTTATTCTTAAATTGTAGTCATAATTGCTTTGGTTCGGTTTGTATGTCATATTTGTTTCGGTATTTGATATTATACCTATTATAATAAAATTTACCAGTATAAAATAGGATTATTCTATAATTGACGTAATTTACTTTTGTTTATTATTATCTTTAATTAATAATAACTCTGCTGAGTATTAATTTGACAATAGTATATTTTTTTATAATTCTTTTCATTGAAGAAAAAAACAAAATAATTATTATATTTTGTAAATCCAGAAATTATACATTTATAAATTATATATTCTTAGATACTATGACAATCGTAATACGAGAATTACTCGATAAAATACGTAAACATTAATGGCTTAGTTCAGAAAGAATCCGTCGCAAACAGGGTATCTTCAAATCGATCCTTGTCAGGGTAAAATCATTTTTATTTTTACAAAAATTACGTTCATTTTTATGTAGAAGTAAAAATATCACTTTATTGCTATAGTTAAATTTATTATTATATTTAAATATATTAAATTTTTTACGGCCAATCATTTTTGTCAAAATTAATTATTGAAGTAAAATAAAATTATTTTTTTGGGACGAAATATGGAAAATTAAACTCAGCAAAGCATTTAATTTGTATCATAATTATTTTATGATATAGAGTATAATAATATTTTCTTATATACTAACATTTTAAGGTTTAGTTTTTTAAATTAAATGTCTTGTTAGCATAAAAATATATTATAATATTTAAACATAAATGTAATAATTAAATAATATAAAAATGAATAATTTTTTATTAATTTAATTTAATTTATATTCATTATGAAATTTGTATTAAATAAAGACAGCATTTGTTAAACATTTTATACAGGATTATTCAGTATATGTATGTCAATATAAATTTTAATTATAAATAGATTTACATTAATTTGTAACAAATTAATTAATATATTATAATGTGTATAGATTGTAAACTGATTATTTCTAATAGCACTGAATGAATTGGACTAAAATTTGTTTTCCCATTAGTAACTAATTGATGTGCATCTTGAATTTTTACAAGTAATAAACAGTAATTTGTTTGTATTTATTGCTTATATTAGCAATAAATTATATTACTTACTTTTAAAAATATAGAGCTAATATACACTAACCCATGGATTGTTTTTTTCATTAAAAACATAGTCTTAATAATATATTTAAAATACAGTAATAATCTTTTGAATTTCATTTCATATTTAAAATTATGTATAAATCTTATTTATATATAAGAAATTATAAACAAAAATTTAAGTATCTACATAAAGAAATCTAAAGAAAAAACACGAACTACTTTACTCGTTGAATCATGATTATACATATAAAATATATATGTAATCAATTAATTTCTCAGTCTTATATCATTAATGAAATAAAATCCTAGAGTAATAACTGAAAAAATGAGTTTCCTCTCTTTCTCTCTGTCAAATACACTATATTATTATTATTATTAGTTGTAAAGTTTGTTTCGAAATGATTAATACTATTATCTTTATATTTCTTTCTTTCAATTGATTAATTCTCATCTCTACCTTTTCTCTGCTTTATATTTGTTCTCCACATCCACCTCCGCAATGTATATAGTTCTATTCGCAGTACGTTACTTGCCGATCACGCTCGTTGAACGACCCCCGGGAACGATCACTTTCCATCCATTGCTGACTCTTCTCTTACACATATAGTCAGATAGAAAGCTGCGCCTTCTTTCAAAAGTTTTCGACTCTACACGATGAAGCGTGCCTGATTTTAATTTGTTACGGGCGAGTGTTTGCTGCGTTGACATTTGTCGCCAGTTACGTTCTTTCTCCTTCTCTAAGTGTGTTAGAAGCGGCGAAGCGCTTTTGGTCTTTCGGACGTTATGATTCTTTTGTAGGGTGACTTCCTTTTTTTAACGCATCTCTCTGATCTTTTTTCGCGGATGCACGCCATCGCTATACTCGTTAGGAAATGCGCGCTACTAATATAATATATATATACATATATACCACTGCATACATTTTAAAATACGTACCCATTTATTTTCTCTGTTCTTACTTACTTCTTAACTGTAGTTTTCCTGTATAATGATATATCAAAAACCAATGCATATTATATATACAAATTAGTGATTATTCTAATATTTAAATAAGAATCTGTGAAATAAATAGGGACAAAAAAACAGAGAGGGGATAAACGAAAGACCCCCATCAACGAATGTCCATATTAAGGGGAGATCCAGGTGTCGTCATGCAGGCGGCCTTAGCGTGGCTAATTCGAATAGACAAAGGCCAATAGCAGAGAGAGAGAGAGAGAGATAGAGAGAGAGAGAGTGAGTGAGAGAGGGAGAGAGGGAAGCAGTGTACTGTGGTGGTCTTGAGAAGCGGATCGCTCATGATATGTGACGCGCGCCCCTTCATTCCTCTCACCACATTTCTTTTTTCTCATTCGTATTTCTTTTTCTCTCCCGCACTCTCTCACAATTACTTTCTTCTCTCTCTTTCTCTCTCTCTTCTTTCCCTCTTTCTTTCTTTCTCTTTCTCTTATTTCCACATGGATACATGCGTGTGTGCTTCGACACCCCACGATCACTCTCGTAGACTCTGATTGAGCTAAAATTTATAGGGGAATTTTGGTACCAGTACAAAGAACTTCCCGCAAGCATCCGTAGCGAATCTATGCATGTGGGGGTTTGACGAAACCCAGTTTTAAAATGGCGCAGAAAACATTTATTCTCGGTTTCCCTGTATATTTTATGTTATCTCTAGTTATGATGGTCCGCAGCTTCCATCAATTTTACTCAATCAAAGTATTCTTTTTATTACTCTGAAAATGTTTAAGATTTTCCATTTTTTTCTATTTATTATTTTCTTTTGATAGTTTGCATTTATCATAGAATTAAACGCATTAGAAATGTTACTCATTTACTTGTAACCATTTTATATATTTCTACAATTTTCATTAAACTATGGATTTCAATAAACGTATGAAATTAATTGAAAATATTTAATATATAACAAGATAACACAAGTAATTATATACATAATATATTGAAAATAAACAATTTCAGCATATCAAAAATATTAAATTACAACCAATATTATAAAATATTAAAATATAAGCATGCATTTTATATAATATAATAACATACATTGAAAGAAAAATTATTTTAAATTCAATAATACACTTTTAGTAAGAATTTTAAATGAGCTTATGTTTAAATAATGTTTTATCTCTAATTTTTAATAACTTTTAATATAACAATTTATGTTATGTATATAAATTTATATTTTTATCTGAAATAATTAATTCAAATATTTGATTAATGAATATTTAATTTAAGATTTATATTGTAGTATATTATTATATAAAAAAGGATTCGGCTTATTGATAAAAAGATTTTTTAAATCATATCCAGTTTACATACATTTTCAATATACAATTATTAATACATTAACATTTTTAATTAAAACAATTTATAATAAGAGTTTAGTACATTATGTATATAAGAATTAAAATAAAATCATATAATATCGTATTGAGTAGAATTTGGATGTAATACCTAACTGTAAGTAGTAGAAATCATTTCAGTTTTGATAAGTAATACAATATAAGTGCTATAAATGGCACTATTGCCAGTAAGTCAATAAAATCAAAACACAACTACTAAATATCCAAATATATATGCAAATTATATGATAATTATTCTTTTTAAATTATTAACATTTAAGAAATTTATTTAATTTAAAGATAATCCTTAAGTCATTCATTCTTTGTTAAAACAATATGACTACATCAAATTCAGTTTAGTCTACATTTCCACTTATTTAAAATATTTCGTTTCTAAATTGTTTTCCATATTTTTTTTATAAAATTATGAGAATATTTTATATTATAAAAAATAAAATTATTAAATGTGCTGCCTAGAAAGTAATATGGACGTAAGTACTTTTACGGTATATAGATTTGAAAAATATTTTGTACTTATATTTTTTAAACGAAAAAAATATTTTTAAATGAAATCTGTTTCAGAAAAAATGCTTATATGTCGATCTTGAAACGCATCAAAGATAGATGTATCAGAGATGGATCTTATCGAGGTTTAAGGAATAACGATATAATAATCCACCTTCTTATTTTGCTCCTCTTATCCTATTTCTCTTAAAGTTGCCTGATATTCTGACGCGCCCTTGAAATTCTTTTGTGTGCAGGTACAGCTCGTTCAATAAGTGCTCGGCAAGGGACGAAGATAATTCATGGAATTATATCACGACATCGGACCTTGAGCTTCAAAAACAGATTACTTCATCAACAAATATTACAACACAAGTAACGACAATGCTGATGTTGACGGCAATAACTGTATCAGGGATAACAATGCATAGTAAAGATTTTACGAATTCAGCCACTGTAATTGTTAACCAGGTGTGTCAAAAAACAAGAAAACTCACAGTCAGCAAATGAGGATATATCCTGGGAATTAATTATCAATGAACCACCGATTGTGAAGCTTGAATCACTCGATGACTTGATCATATTTACGATTATGGTATCTAGATCTCTTAAAGACAATGGAATTGTTGTACATTATAAATATATGTAATAATACTTGCATTTGTATACAAATATACATATATAAATATATTTTTTCCCATAGACATATGCTCACATGCACGTGTATAGATATATGTTTAAACGCGCTTATGCATATTTGTAGATGATGGTAAAATCAGATATCTAAATATAATCAGTAAGATATAAAAAAAAGATAAAATAAAAATATCGTGTATTTTTCACTTATATACATAAGAATAAAATTCCTACATTTCGAAGTAAAAACATTCAATGAGTACCTAGTTGGTTCACTTTAACTTTTTTATTTCTTAAAATCTCTAGTTTATTATATTTATTATTAGTACCTGATATATTATTTTTTCCCAACTATTTATTATGCAGAATTATTAATAAATATATAATATGTATATGTAATAACTAAGTTTTACTTTTTTGTTTCCTATATAAAACCGAGCTATTAATGTGCAATACAGATTATTTCTATAAAGTACACTTTCACTCTTTGACTTTTAATAAATACTTTATCTTATTTTTTTCTTTACGTTGGCATTCAAATTTTAGACAAGTGAAATTACATCGAAGATTATAAATATATTTTTATTAAGCGTGAGAAATACTTAAATTGTATTTATTTTAATATTTAAAAAATATTTTTATGTATTTTGTCACTTCTCTCTCTCTCTCTCTCTCTCTCTCTCTCTCTCTCTCTCTCTATCTACTGAAAAAAATGATGAGATAGTTCAAACTTATAATGTATCGGATAATAATGAAGTAATTCTATTAACTTATTTATATTATTTACAACTATGAAATGATTGAAAATTACAGATTAAAATATTTTCATTAAATATATATTAATTACTCAGTTTTATTCAATAATGTATGTTATTATAAACTATAAAATATAGTATTTAGTAAACAATTAAAATATATTTAATTCAATAATTAAGCAATCGGTTAATCTGTTACAAAATATTTTTCAAAATCAGATTTTCAGAAAAAAAGATACATCTTTTTGATAAAATTAGAAATTAAAAACGTAAAATCTTATTTGAATATCTTATTTGAATAAAATATTTTTTTTTTTATTTATAATTAGACATATTAGTCCTTAGATATTGAACTATTTAAATGTAGTATTAAGTTCTATCCAAAACTTTTGTTAAAATATTATTCATTTTATTTTTAATTGAATTCTTTTTACCTTAAACTATTTAATACATTAATTAGATCTTTTGTTTTTTTCATTGTTGATTGAGTAATACTTTTTAAAAAATTTTAACTGATAAAGAGTATTTTTTATTAAACTAACAAAATTATTTGGTACAGAATAAGAATTTTGAAATTAATTAGGCCAAAGTCCTTGCTCGCCGACGTGGTACAAAAAACTAACTTGTTTACAAGATTGATTTGATAAAACTAATAGAAGAAAAATGTTGCCCTAGAAACGAATCTATATCGATTTGAGATTGCAAAATAACTATAAGAATTGTAACACATTGAATTGATTAAATTAAAAATAAATTTCAATATGTTTTTACAATTTTTTTGTAAACTGATTTTTAATTTATTTTCTGACTATATAATTTTTCGTAGTTTAATTGTAATTTTAATAGTTCCTTTTTTCCAACTAGTAATTTAATAATGTGCAGACATTATAATATATACATATTTAGTTGAAGATTCTTTATCAATCTATCAAAAATAAATTCGTGTAAAATCATTCATTAATGACATTTTATAAGAGAAATAAATGTTTATCCTTTATGTCTATATTAAATAAAAAATGAATTGATGTTTAACAATATTTTTTTTTTAACAAAAAAAGTTATTCTTGAATAACATTTCAAATATATGATACATATATTTTGTGTATGTACCTGTGTATGAGTATATGTGTGGCCTGTGTGGGATATAATTAAATATTAACTACTTTAATCACAAGCATTTTATTTAGTTATTAAATAAGAATTTATAAATAAGTGCTTGAGAATGTGATTGATTTAATAATTCTTACTCCATAATCAAAATTGCAATTTCACAATTATTGCTTCTGTATACAATTAAATGTCTGAGAAGAACAGACATTGTGTAATTCTTTTATTGATTTTCGTTTTGAAGTTTCTATGCTTAATAATATCAAATAGTCATAATAAAATATTCAAATGTTATGATGCTACAATTGATATAGTAAAATAGATAAAAAGAATTTAAAAATCATATAAAAATATGAATCTTAAGTAAAAGTGACTGAAATATATTAGAGTAATAAACAAATTAATAGAAAGGAAAATTTTAGATAACTGTCATTATATTATAGATATAAAAACCTTCGTTAAAATGTAGGAATTATTTAAATATTAATAAAATTATTTGAATAATCGTTTCTAGCAATAAAAATTTAATTAAAAAATTTATTACACTATTACTACATGATTAATGAAATAAAAGGGTTGACGCTTTTGCTTCAATTTAAATTTGTTTTTTCTTTTTTATTGTATTAAGGTTTAATATAATTAGTATTGAAATAAATATTTATATTATTAAAGAAATTACAAAAATCAATTTTGTCATGATTATATTCAAATACTGATGATTTAAAATATAATACGAATATTGCATATTTATAATATCAATTAAAAACTTCTTTTTATAATTTAAGTTTAAAAAATGCATATCATGTATTTATAGTGTCTTTTTATATAATAATTTATAGAGAATAAATTTCTATAGTATATATGATATTTTTATACAACTTATTCATGCATTTATAATTAAAAATTTAATTTTCTCATTTTATTTCGATTTTTCTCTTACATTTAAAACGATAAGATTATATTAAAATTTGGTTTACTCAACCAATAAGATAACTTTGAAGGAAAACTATATGCAACATGATTTTTGATTCGCATAATAATAGCATTGATTTTTTTATGAACGAATAGATTAAGCGAGTATGCCGACAGGAAATGACGGTGACGACAACAATGAAAAATTAATTATTTTTAAGCCCTCTAGTATGCAATACACAGGTACGAGTTCGTTCATTCGCTCTGTTACAAATTTTTTGACCTGTATGGACCCTTTTCTTTCATTTCTCTTTTTATTACTCTTTTTTTCGCTCTCTCCCACCCTATCTTTTTCTCTTTTAAAATTTTTCTTCTCTCAACTATTATTTTTTCGTACTCCTAATCTGTCTTGTTTTTCTCTATTTTGTTGATACTTTTCTTTTAACTGCATTTTATCGACTTCACAATATCCATCAAAAAAAGGAAAAAATACATATTTTTTGATAATATATTCAAGAATCTGATATTTTATTTTTCTGAGAAAGTAATAACTTTCAATTCCACAATAAAAAATATAACACTTATTTTAATGTTTTTTTAATAGTAAACATTGAATTCGGCATATAATTATTAAACTTTTTATTAAAATGATTTTAATTATATTGGGAAATAATTTAAAGTTAAAAAAATTATTCTTTTAGAATTAATATCAATTTTAAATAAATAATCCTTATTAACGATATTTTACGATCGTTAGATATTAAACTCTTAAATTATTTTTGTAAAGATGTAACTTTTTATGATTTTAAATATGAAATAACAAAATCTTGTTTTATTAATTATCTTATATTATTAATTGAAAGATAAAAGATAAACTAAAAATATATAACATAAATACTATTAAATATTTTAAATAAACTCATAAATTATTTATTAATAAACTTAACTAATTCAATGGCAGTCAACTAAGATATAATTTTCTAATTCAAATTGTAAACAAATCTCTCCATTTATTTATTGACGGTGCTATACAAAATAACAATCAATTGTTTTATTTAATAGTTATTTTGATATTTCTTTGAAGTTTCTTTTCTTATTCCAAATCGAAATTTAGTGATAACCGCTATTTCGGTTTTCCGAACTTTATTCTTTGTTTTCAATATTATTCAATATTCAATATTGATAGTGTAATGGGATTACTGATGACATTGATATTCTATTCGGTTTTTAGGCTTATATGAAGAGGCATAATGATCTTGTCTGCAGTTATTTATACAAAATTGCACGCTACGTTTAATACTAGTTACAAAACTACATTATTGTTTATAATATGTTTATATTTAAAAATTATATTATAACTACTAATTTTAATATTGATGATTTATAAAATATCCTATAATTATCTTTTCTTATACTATATCTTCAAGAATATTTAGAGTATTGAAAACTTTTAAAGTAATTTTTTTTAATATAATTTAAAATTAATACATTTAATTTTAATGCATTTAATATTAAGTTAGGCAAGTTGAAATATTTGAATATTCAATCTATAAAAATAACATTATGCTATAAATAATTCATTATAAATATTTTTACAAAGTAATAGAGTGCAATATATTGTTAAATACTTAAAAATTTTATAACAATCTTCTATAAATATTTTAATAAAAATTTGTTCTAATATATCTAATTGCAAATTACTTTATCGAACATATTATATAAATACATTCAAAAATATAAATTCACTTAGTCTGTTTATATTGGGAATTATATGATGCAGGACGAATAAATTATTACTCTAAAGTAGTTTAACTTTATATAGTAGATGATAGTAATTAATTTAGAAAACCATACATTAAATAATTATAATGGGATTGATTGATTCTATAATAAATAAAGTTGTACGTTACCTTTTTCTTATGATTTCTCAATAATTCTTATAATAAATGTACATAGTTCTTAAACAATATATATTAACTAATTTCAATTAAAAATCTACTAAAACTATTAAAAGAGTTTTAAATAATTTGAAGTATTCTATTATACAAATATATATAAAAATTAAAAAAAAAATATCTTAAAAAAATTAGCTTATAAAAAAATAGTTATACCTATCTTCACTCACAACAAAAAATAATTAATTTACGTTGGAGTATCACTATACAGTATACTAGAAAATGTCTCTAAAAGAAATATTTATTATTTTTTATTAAGTGATTTAATTATAATTTATTATTATTTAATTATTCATACGACATTTAATATTGGTAATAAATTTAATAAAAAATAATTAAAATTTCATAAACTAATTAATGGAATCCATAATAATTTAAAATACTGATCATAAATTAATTAGTTTATTTAATTTATTCAATTATGATTATTTTAAAATCATGTATTTTTTAAAACAATACTCGCGAATTTTTAATCCATGGTATAATATAAATTACTTAAATATTTTATAAAATATAATTACATATTTTGAAATATTTAATATTTAAATAAAAATTAATATTTTCTGTAAAAAATAAATCCATAAAATTTTTAGTTTAATAAGTTTCATTTTTTTAATTTCCATATTTTTATATTACAATATTTATATTGTGTCGCTATTGTTCCTAATAATGTTTTATTCATTTTTGTTTTTTTTTTATTTATAAGAACTAATATAAATTAGAAAACGAAGTAGGTATTATAAGAAGCCTAATATAATGAATCATATTGAATGTTTTGGTTATACAATAAAACTTGTGAATTGATTAAATTAAATGTGTTAAAATATACTTAAAAAAAGTTTGATGAAGTAGATCTTAATATAATAAGTTTCTTTTTAATGTACTTTCTCCCCTCTCTCTCTCTCTCTCTGCACTACTTAGACAATTAAGATAAAAATTTGTGGTATTTTCTTATATTTATTGTTGAGATATTAGATAATACTATAAAATTTTAATGAAGACAAAATTAAAATCATATAATCTCTGCTAAATTTCTGCTAAATTGATTGCTATTTTAAATAAAAATGAAAATTTAAAGAAAACTACGAAAATTGTTACTTATAAAGTTAATAAGAAACGTTTTAAAATATTCAGGACTCTACAATGTAATAGTATATGTAGTGATCCCTGTTTTACTAATAAATAAAAATTTGTATGAATTCAACTACAATTCAAGTATTGAATTAAAATATGCACACTACTTACTTGCACAAGATAATAAAAAAATGGTTTTCAATTAATCTAAATTTTTTTATAAATATTTAAATGCATAATTATTTTAAATACTATTTTATTTTCTAAATTATTTTAAAATGTTAGCTTAAATATAAAAAAATGTTCATAATTAAAAATTATATCATTTAATATGATTATATTAGAAATGAAATGAATAGCTTAGATATATTTAATTTTTTTATGAAACTTATATACAAGAACTATTTTTAATGATAATAATGAAACCATTTATAAATTAAAACAAAGATTTAATACTATTTATAATAATGTTTTTCATATTCGGGGATTTATTCTTCTTAAATGAGTTATTTGCTAGAACTTATTCAATTTTGATAGGTATTACAATTAATATCTTTTAACTATATTAAAACATATATAATCTCATTAGTAATAATAACTAAAATTCTATGTATTACATTACATATAACATTACTCAAATGCTAAACGGTCGATGAAATTTTTACATGACTTTTTACATGTTCAAATATAATAATTTCATGGTTAGATTATGCCCGTTAATAAATTATTTATCAGTAAATTATTTATATATGTTATAAATAATATTTAGGCATAATAATATGTAGTATAAAATGTAAATAATTTGAATTTTATACTTGAATTCATGATAATTACAATATGATTCCAGTGAGATTATGTTTATTAAATACCTAGAGTTGAAAACTTAAAAGAAGTATATATCTTACATAATACTATTAGTTTTTTTCTATTTTTTATTATTTTATCTTTTTGTATAGCTTAAACGAAAGCCTTCAAATAAACGAAAGAGTCATTTCTAGTCAATATATAAAAGTTGATGATGCTTTGCTTGCCTCTTGCCTGCTTTTTCGCAGCGTGTCGGCTCATTCAACTTTTCAAAGGATATGGTATATCTATGAAACAGCGGCGGACCACGTTGTAACTCTCTTGATGGGTGAGTGAGGAACCAAGAGGGTCAGGCAGCAAGAGAATCATAAGAGAAAAAATATGTGTTAAAAAATAGTGAACTGTACAATTTCTTTTTTAACACGAGTATTTTTTTGGTAATACTTCTTAATTCTAATTCAAATTTATTCTTTTATTTATTTTGAATGGCTGCTTTTGTTTAAATAGATATGTTCTTAATTATTATCAATTAGACTATTTAAATTAGATAGATAAAATATGTCATCCCAATTGTAATACTCATAATAAAATTTAATAGTGTAACATTTTATTACTATTCCACAAGTTATTTATATTCTACTTAAACAAATATTAGAATAAATTTAAACAGTGTTTTATAAAAATTTATAGATTTCAAATATATTAACTATTGATTAAATTTACCTTCATTAAATTATCTTTTATCTGCTATAAAATTTAATTATAAATAAAACTGACTGAAGTAAAAAATTACAAGTAACGATTATACATGATGTATAGATAAAATTACTGTTAATAACAATAATATTTTTTGGTAACGTGTATACTTCTTTTATAAAATCAACAATAATAATCGAAATAAATTAGCATACGACTAGATTGTATAATTAAAAATTATTAAATAATTTAGAAAATTGTAAACAGATTTTTTGCTAATATTCTGGAGCAATCAAAAGCTTAAACTTTTTACATACGTAAAAGAAAATATAGCATGATTTTAATGATATTGTTTGATTTACAAAATTTGTCGTTTATAACTAAAAAATATATTTAATAAAAAATTAATAGGTAACAAAAGTATGAAATTTAAATATCTGATATGATTATGAAATACGATAAAAACGACATTGAATTTAAAATAAAAAGGTAAAATAAATCATAATTAAAATTAAAAATAAAAAAATTAATTACAACGCAAAAATTTTGTTTGAATAAAATAAATATTACTATAACATAGTTTTATCTTTTCTGCGATTAATTAACCAACCCTTTTAGTAAATTTTATATTCATTACATATTGTATCCAAGTTTCATATATTAAATATATAATTAATATTTTATTTTTATCGTATTCATTTAATTTATTTTGAATAAGAAATATTATAATTTAAAAATATAATAATGATATATAACTTATAATTACACAAGCTTTGTTTATGGGTTAATAAGTATTTTGATAAAAATCAATAAAAATCCATATTCATTTATTTATTTTTATTATAAGTCATTAATATTATTATGTGCAATATGTTAAGAATATCTTACGAAAATATAATACAAAATATATTTATAATTTTTTAAAAAATAATAATGCTGATAATGATGCTGCTGCTGTTGCTGTTGTTATTGATGATGATGCTATATTAATGATAGTATATAGATTTTGTATCTATTTGACTATCGTGATACGTACTAGAGATTGCAATCTATTTATATGCAAAAAATGTATTTATAAACTTTTAAATGATATGATATCATACTATAAAATTCAGATATGCATTCAATTGTGTACATTTTCTCAAATTATTCTTCTTTATTGCGATTAATTATATTACCGTATTATTTATTTCATTACTTATGCTGTTTATTCTTTGGTTGATATCTGCACATTGCTCTACAGATAAAACTTATACATAATAATTATAGAAGAAAAAAGCAAAAATATATCGATAAGATTAGAAGAAATTTTATCAGTCTCAAAAAGATCACTGGATGATAGTTTACGAAAATCTAATTATATCGAAATAATGAATATAAAAGTCAAAATTATATACACAAATATGAGCATTGAAGCTGTATTGAAATAAATAATTAAAGAAGAAAAGTAATATTAAAATATAAATATGAAAATCTATAAGCTGGCTATTTAAAATAAAACATAATATGCGATACAAAAAGCTTTTCATGCTAATAAACTAATACTCTAATTAGCGTTAGGTATATCGATAAATTCTTGGTTAAAGCATAAGGTACGTACTAATGATTCTCGTAATCTTTATACAGCGCGACGCCATATAAATGTTTGAGTCGGTATGTACCTTAATTAGGTGCACAGGCTTACCGTCTTTTCTTTTTATTACTTCTTCTCTTTCTTTTCATCCTATTTTCAACTTAAAAAGACTGAGAAAGAAGTATTTAGAAATGGTTATTTCGTCGACCCTAGACGCCCTCTTAATAGTACTGTCGGCTTTTAATTTAGACTTACGCAGTTAAATAACTATAAAACATAATACATAATAGCAGCTGAAGCTCGTGTACCATATGAAACGTTTCATCCGTTAGCAATATACCGTGCGACTTTAAAAACCATAGGAGAGTTTAGTCGACAAGAAACATGCATGTAATACAGCAAACCACGTACTGAAGTTTAAAGGAATCAGATTCGTATCTTATGTATATTCTTACATATCTTGATATTTTAATTTTATTATGCATAAAAAAAATTAAAAAAAATTTAAAGAAAGAATTAAAAGAAGCATTGGGAAATAGACAGAAATAATGAAAGCATATTCCTAATTCAATTATTCCATCTTCACTAGTTTTTTTTACCTTACAAAGAAGTTAAATGAATTAAAATATTACTTTTAAATATGTATATACTACTTTTACAAAACTATTGACTCCAAAAGTTTCTAACACTCCTATTATCAGACTTGTTTTTGTCGATATAATTATTATCATAATTTATTTGTATTTCTTGTTATTTAAACATTATGTAGATTGATATTTTACGGAATATTAAAAGTAAAAAATTTCAGTCAATGTTTGGTCAGTTGTACCAGCTGTAAAAAGGTTGATGAGACGCTGGCCTTGGCTGCTGAAAACTCTGACCATAATGATTGGCAAAAGCTTGATGTTGATGAGCTGAGTGTAGATGTGCTGCTGCAGCAACTGCAGCTACTTGCTGCATCCCGCTTGGAAGACTTGGAGCTCCTGGTGGTGGTGGCGGACTTGGAAGACTAAGTCTAGATCCACCACTATTTTCAGAAACAAGAGGCAATGCACTCCATGATGTCGAGTTAACACCATGTTGTTGTTGTTGGTGTTGTTGCTGTTGATGTTGGATAGGTGATACGGAACCAACTGAGAGCTCGGCTGTAGTAAGTTGATCCGACGCTGAATTAGAACTGCCTGAGTTAGGTCCCATTATCGTAACTAAAGAATTAGGCGTCGGCGGTAGTTGGTGCGTTGATATATTTTGTTGTTGGTAAGTAACAGCAGAAGAAGTTCCTGATACCGGAGACGGTACTAATTGATGATGAGCTACCGAATTTGATGGTAGTGATAATAAGGAACTAGGATAGCTCATAGAACTGGGTAGCCCATAAGTAGATCCTGAACTCATAAGACTCGTAGGCAATCGTACTGCATCAGTTGGCAATTGGTGAGATATTGGACCATGCTGTGATGGATACAGATCTGAAAAAAATTCATTTTCTTTCGAGATTTATCACTCCATTACAACTTTTTTAATATTTCTTCATTCCTATCTTGCACTAAAAATTTTAAGTAATTTTTAAGCATATAGTTTACACATAATTTGATAGGACCATATTAAAATTAAATTACTTTTTTTTATAAAAAACTTTTTTTTTAATTAATTGATTATTAACTGCATATTTTTAAGTTAATTTTTTTAATTATTTAAAATAAATCTAAATTTTCGATTTCACGGTTATTTTTTCTCTATTAAATACCAATAATTCCTATTAGATAAAATATATAATAAAATACTATGAATTTAGAATAATTACTATAATGAAATGAATTTTAATTGTGTAATAAATGGTTTTGCAATCATTTCTATTATTCATATTTAGCATATGACTTCAGCATGATGTAAATTAAAATGTAATATGCATTAATATAAATACAAAAATATTTATCTATGAATCTAATTGAAGTTTTTAAAGAGATTTAACATGCAATGCTGAAGAATGCTTTTATCCACAAATTAAATAGTATTAAACTGAAATGAGTATTTTAATTTGAATGCCAGTTTAAATATTTATATCGAGACAGAGAGAATAATGACATGTGTAAATATTGTCTAAAACTAAAATTAAAATTAATAGTATTAACAATAAAATTGGTGATTATTCTAATGCAAACATTGAAATGTTGTTTTTAAAATTTAAAATAAAAGTGTGACGGTTCCACGACTTTACCTTGAGCGGGTGAGAAATTGGTGGAGTCTTGTCCAGGCCCATGAAGTCCACTGGCCGTAGAAGAGGGTACATGGGGTTGACTTGAAGGTATCGCACTACTTGAACCTGCATGAACGTGCGTTTGTGAATGCGTATGTCCAGCGGTTGCAGTTGAAGGATGTAATGCATAGGAGGCTGCTGCAGCAGCCGCCGCTGCAGCAGCAGCGGCGGCAGCAGCGGCAGCGGCCGCAGCAGGATACGGCACAGATCCTACGTAACCACTGGAAGCTGATTGCTTACGTAACCTAGCCCGCCGATTGCTGAACCAAACCTGAATGCGTGCCTCGGTAAGCTTGGTGCGCTGGGCAAGTTCTTCGCGAGTATAGATGTCCGGATACTGAGTCCGTTCGAATGCGCGTTCTAGCTCGTCCAACTGTTGGGCTGTGAAAGTTGTGCGACTGCGACGCTGTTTACGTTTCAGTTGAATACCAGGTTCACTTTCACAATCAGATCCCGAGCTTGTCTTTCCTAAATATAATAAAATATTATTTTTTTATTACTTTCTCGATTCTTTAATTACATCATGTATATTGTCATTGACAGGGTGTGATCTTTTAATCAACAATTAATTAAATATTATAATGACAACAATAAATGTTATACTACCTATTAAATAATAATAGTTCTAAAATAATTTGCATTTATAAATAATACAATAAAATATTTCGTAGAATAAAGTGCAAATTCTTTTATTGTGATTCTATTATTGTATCTCTAATACTTGTATCTTTTATTGTTCTATAATTTAATGAAAATCTATTTATTATATTTATTAATATATCCATTAGTATATATTAATCACGATAAAATAGTTGAAAACGTATTATTTCAAGTTTTAAATATACTTATAAAATTGAATACAATTTTCAGTTTTTTATATTATTAAATTAAATTATTGAAATGAAATATTAAAATATTCTAATAATATATTTCTTGATGAAAATATAGTAAATAAGCTCGGGTTTTAAGTAAAAAGATTTATTAGATAAAAAAAAATTATACACATATTTTATATATCTTTAATTTTATTTACCTAATTATTTAGTTGTACCGAAAATTTTTACTTTATTTATATTTAATATATGTTTTTTCATAATTAAATTTAAATTTAATTAAATTAAATTTTAATCAATTTAAAATTACTTTCTTAGACGAATTTTTAGCATGTAAATTTTACTTAATAAATTTTACATAATGATTTACTATGCGTTATCTCAAATTCTAATATTTTCCATATAAATACCTGATACAAAAAAAAATTGAGAACATTTAAAAAAATACTATTAGCTATAAAAATATTTTATTATATTTCCAAAATTATAATATTTAACTATAACAAACAGTAATAAATAAACAAATAACATATTTTTCTATATTATTATGTCAATTTTTATTTAATTTTGACATTATTTTGAATAAATCAGAAAAATAAAATAATTGTATAAAGTTCAAAAATTTATATTTGCGTATACATAATTGTTATGTATACTCCAAATTTAAAAAATTTAATTACAAAAAAAAATTAATGTGTTAAGATTGAATAATTATACATAAATGTATAAATTAGATCAGAGGAAATAAAAATTATTTTTATAGTTTTATTACTTTTTAATTGCAGAATTTTTAATTTTTTGCATTTTCATGCCATTTTCAAATGATTATTTTTTTACTTTTTGCATTATTTATTCAGTATAAATAAATATCATTCTAAAAATAAAAAAATTATTTTATAGTTTATATTATGGATTAATTGATTTTATAAAAATATTTAAAATATGAATATTTTATCAATATTATAGCTTTTATTTATTATAATAATATTATTAGACTTTTATAAAATAAATATATTTTAAATACCTTATATTATAAATAGATATATGAACATATTTATTACATACAAAAGCGATAGGTAAGAAATATATGAAAAAATGATGGAAATGGGGAAAGACGGATCAGAAAGTAAAGAAAAAAAAAAGAAATAAGGAATAATATTATGCCCTAGAGTCAAGTGTATGTAAAATTTCACTCGCTTGAATCATGAGTTATAATCTGATTGAGAGGTTTCTTTTCTGTTGTAAAAGTACGATTTTGTTGGCACGCATACGATGCCGCGAGCGACGCATTGGTTTGAAATCCATCAAATAAAATCCAGCACGGAAATTTTTTTAATCCTTTATGTTCTATACATCATGTTATTGTGACGATTAAACAATTTTCTTACACATAATCATAATAAATAATTTTTTTCTCAATTAATTATTTAATCTTATTTAATTCCGTTTTAATTTTATGAATATATAATTGAAGAATAGTTTCTTCTAAACTTAATTTAGAAATAGTAAAAGTTAAAATTTGTGGCACTTTGTATAAATTTAGAAATAAATATGAGTTATTATTAGTTGAATACATTTCTTAAAAAACTAATTTTTTACTTTTCATTTTTATTATAAAAAATAGTGTCTAATTAAATTTTTGATACAGTAAAAATATAATTTATATACTTTTATTCTAATTGCTAATATAATTAATAGAGAAAAATTAATTATAATTAATGCAATATATAATATTTAATAAGTATTTTACAAAATTCTTTATAACATTAATTTTAAAAAAATTACACGTTTCCTCATTTAAGTTAAATGTATCAAACATATATAAATTTTATGAAATTCTTAATAAGTTAAAAATAAATTCTTTTAGTGGAATAAATAAAACTAGAATAGAAATTATGTTCAATAATAGTAATTTACTAAAAAACAATAAAATTTATTAAATACTATATTTAATTTTAAATAATAAATAGAATAATTTCATTTTTCATAATAACGTATTTTACCATAATCATATTTAATATCATAGTTCTTTTCTATCTAGCAACCTATCATAAACTGTAAAATTAAATTTAGAAGGCCTTGTAGAAGAATTGATATTATTTATTATTGATACATGTTTAAAGAAAAATTATTTTAAATTAATAAAATTTATGGATACATTTTTTTAAATTGTACGTTTGTACTTGCGTTTTACCGAACATTCATATATACGCGTATTTTATAGAGGTGTACACATCCGTTTGTGATCCTTTTTGTTTTTTTCGATTCGGCGAGCTTCAAAAGAACATTCGACCGCTGCAGGTTATTTCACACTCGGCTTCCGATCGACTCTAGTTTCTTTGTTTGCGGCTTCGAGTGACCTGCAGCATCATGCCCTGTGTTGCTCCTTTAGCTCTCTGTCTCTCTCTCTCTTTCTCTCTCTCCCTCACTCTGTCTCTATCTCACCTCTTGAACGGAGCAGGTGTGAGAGAATGAGAAAGAGAAGCAAATGGAAGAATCGACGAAAGGGGGAGTGAACGAAGAAAAACGAGCAGCCATAGGAAGCAAAAGAGCGCGTAAAAGAGTGTGAGAATGGAGTGGGAAAAAAAGAGGAAAAGAAAAGGAAACCAAGGGAGAGAGAAAAGAGTATATCAAGAAATGGGATACGTTATATAATCTCACGTTTTCCATAGCTTACTTGTCAAAACTTACAAATTCATTAAATAATAATTTGCAAACTAAAAGAACATTTGATTAATGTACAATAACATATTACCTAAACCACATTCTTAAATAAATAAAAATATAATTACAAAGAAGAATTCGCAAACTTTCTACATATACACTTTCTAACAATTTACAGCGGTGTCAATCTGTATCGATAATAACAAAATGCAATACTGACAGCGTCGGCATGTTTGAAGTCGCGTGCGACAAAGCTCAAATCACCGTAACTCGCCCGAGAAACACCCGCGTCCGACCCATTCATATAAACATAGCCGAAAAGTCGAAAAAGAAAAATTTGTATTCAATGCCTGCAGTTGCTTACAACAGACTTTAAAATAAAAAAACTCCTTGACAACCATTTATAGAAGAGTAAAAACAAAAAGAGTGAAATGAAAAAACATGTAACCGACACCTCGCTAGTTCTAGAACTATTTATATTTATAAAAACGTTTGTAAAACATTGATGAACCTTTCCTCACTAATTTACTCTCTTCACTAAATAAATTGTATTAAATCTTCCTTGAAAATTTCAAATTTTTGCAAAAAATATCTGAAAATTTTTATTAGCCTCTCTCACTATATATATATATATAACGCACACGAGGTTAATCAAAATACTTCAATACTTTTCAATGATCTACACATTCTTTAGACGGCGCGTGTGTTTAATGCCAATTTAACACAAATGGCAGCTGTATTGTAGACGATACAGAGAAAGTTAATGTATACATCTTTTCTTGATTCATCTATTTTATAAATTTATAATTTAATAATAAAACCAACACCCAAATTGGGAAATTTGATCAATTTTTTAAACAATTTTGATATGAAGTAGTTCAGATATATTTATAAGCTTAATTTAAATGATAACAGTTTGTTTTAAATAGGATTTTTCTTTTAATTTATGGAAACTAAGAAAATAATAATTATTTAAAAAATAAAATAAAATAAAATATGTATACAAAATTAAGTTTACTAATAATTATATTTAAAAAAAACATTTGCAGATATGTTGAAGTAAAGTAACAGGCAAAATTGATTTCTTAGACTGTAATTCTTTTAAGATGTTATAATCTATAACTGTAAACCCAAACCAATAATAATAAAAATAAAATATAATAATAAAATTAAATAAAAAAAATAATAATTTAAGTAAGTATTTAAAAATTAGAAAAAAATATGGTTCATAAATGACGAAAAATCGTATAAATTACAATGTTCGCATTAACTTAACCTATTTAATAAAACACTTACGGAAAATTAACTTAAGAGAAAATTTCACGATTAAACTATTTCATATTAACTTCGTTATGACTGAAAAAATGATGCTGCTTCATAAGATATTTTGTTATTTTCTTTGTATTTTTATTTCCTCTCGGTGTATTGTAAACAGCAGTCGACGTTTATATTCGAATTTAATAGAAGGTTGTAAGAGTTAAAATTAGTGGATGAGCGTATACTTTACTCTTAACTTTAAAAATATGTAATTTTCAATTTGATTTTAAACGGAGGAGGTTGAGTTACTATATTCGGTATAATGTATCTTACTCATTGTCTTTATACTCATTCTTCGTCTGTCTTTATTCGACCATAGAAAAAAGAGATCAAAGTGCAGAATTAATCCGTATATATTAACAGGTTATAGTTAAAATATTTTGCTAATTTATCGACTTTCCGGGCGTGTCTATCTCATTCAGTAACGTAACATATATATTTTTGTCTGTATTAACTTCGCTACTTTGCAATTTTCAATGTACAGTAAACTAACCTATATCGCTTGCTGAATTTGCTAATATAAATAGATATTAATTATATATATATATATATATATATATCTTATATTTTTTATATTATAAAAAAATTATGAATATATTAAACTTAATTTTTTACATTTATTTCTTTTTTATTATTTATTGATACCATAATTTTTGGTTTTAAACAATTGCAAGTGCTAATCATATTGATAATTTTAATCAAGAATTTTGAAAAGAATTTAATTCACAATTATTTAATTTTAAATTATAGTAAAAGACAATACTTGTATAAAATAAAAACTATATATGGCTGTTCATAAATTTTGTCGGCAACGGCTCTTTTAAGGATTCTATATTTTCCATTGGCAAACATTGAAAATCATCGCATATTGTAAATCTACTATGGGCAGCAACTGGCTTGCCCGGTGGGCGATGCTATATACCTTCTGTCTTTTAATGTCTCCAAAAGCTCCTTAATCTATTTTCCAAACCACATTCTAGAGTTTTGTAGAAGAGCTGTAAACGCGGTAAAAGAAGGAAAAAGGAGACCACCAAGGATTTTTGTCAAAAACTAATTTGACATGCTTTTCGCCAGATCCACGTAAATCAATCATCCGCTCTCCTACTCCCAGCACGCTTTTGTTGTTCGCTTGCATGCTCACTTCTCTCTGAATTACTTATTCTATATTCCCCTCCCCCTCACTTCGCTCTCTCTCTCTCTCTCTGCCCCCTCTCTCGACCTGTCTATTTCTTATTCTTACTCATCCTCTTTCATGAGTTAAAAGTAAAAATTTTTTCCAACAGACCTCCGTGCTTTAACCCCCCCCCCCTCGTACGGTATCGTCGACACTACGTTCACACTGTATTTATATCACCCCATCTCTTTCTCTCACAACCATAGTTTTTTCTTCATTCATTAAATGAGCTTTTGTTTTATAAAATTTAGTTCAAAATGAAAAAACATTTTTATGCAATTAATTATTTTAGTAAATATTCATTTTTCTCACAGATTATAGGAATGATCCTTTGTTTGTAATTTTTTATGCAATAATGTAATATACATAGTTTATTTGAATTTTTAAAAAATATAAAGCAGTCTGCATAAAAAAATTTCTCTCCTATTTTTGAAAACTCTCTTCTCTCTCTCTCTCTATATATATATATATATGTATATATATATATATGACTATCTATCTATCAATCTATCTCGTACACACTAACACACACATTCACTTATTTTCTGCATCCTACCCTCAAACCCGTCTATACTATAATTCTTATAGTTGTTTTCTCTCTTTCATCTTTGCCGTCGGCTACCTTTAAATTATCCTTGCAATGAATCTTCTTCGGCACACATTTCATTTATCTTATCGTTTCCCTGCTCTCTCTTTCTTTCTCTCTGTCTATCAGTCTATGTCTGTCTGTTTGACTATCATTCTTGTTCATTTTTTTCTTCCATTCATAAACAATGTAATACAAAGAGCAAAAAACAGATAAGAATAAGGAAAAAATGTAGAAAATGTTAAATATGAATGGAAATAATTAATATTGTAGGCAAATAAAGAATTAATAGCTAAAGTATATTATAAAATATTCTTTACTTATTATGTTTTTAAATCATTACGTATTGGTAAATATTTGACTTCCATTATCTAATTATAATTATTATGCCTTAATTGTTTAGATAATTTTATTTATTTTATATTTAAATTATAATAAAATTATATATGACTTTATGAAATATAGCGGATTTTTAAAGAAAGAATTTCATTTAAGATTTATTCATAAAAAACAATTCATCCATAACCATAATTTAATCACAAATTAATCACATACATTAATATTTTTCATTTTTGTTACGAATTTTTTCTATATTTTGTATATTTCCTTGACTACTTTTTTGATGTATTGATAAAATCGTGATTGACTTATATACGCTTTTATGAAAATGCTATTAATGTAAAATTTTACTTTATTTATTACTTTATAATAATTAAATATTTATTTATTTGTACTTTATTGAGTTTTTCCGTATTTTTTTATATAAAATTCTTTAAAGTTTTCTAAGAATTAAAGTATATAATTTTTATTTTTTATATAAAATACCAAAAATAATGATGGAACTTACGAAAAAAATAATTAACTATGAAATATGTAGATTTAAATACATTAGTACATTTACATTATAGATGAAAATTAAAATGACTTGATAACATGTATTTTATAGTATGTATATATTTTTTCTTAATTTTTAATTATTTTAAACTGCAAATAAATAATTGATTTCATTTATTGAAATTTAATATTCTAAACCAATTATTAATTAATTATAAAAATTAAATATTGAATTATCATTACATAATATAGATTAACATATAACTTAAATCAAATATTTTTAAGTATAATTATAAATTACACACAATAACACTTATTGAAATGTAGCTATGAATTTTTTGAAATATACAATGATAGGAGATTAAAAAATTAATACATAACGATGAAAAAATATAAAATTAATACAAATTATTATTTCAGAGGATTTACATTTTTTTAATTGTTTGTATTAAATAATAATTAGTTCTAAACAAATATACAAATAAAATAATTTCTAATTCAATTAAAATTCATAGTGAAAATCATTTAAATTTCATGAAAATCTTGGAACCAATTACACGAATAAATAAAAATCATAATTGTTAGAATTAATATTTTGAATATTGTAAACATAGAACATCTAAAATCGTAAATATTGTTTTAAACTTCATTGTTATCATTATTGTTTAAATTATATATTAATATAGTAATATTATAAATTTAATTTTAATAATTACAGTTTATGCATAAAATAAATAGACAATAAATAATATAATTGAAAAATATTGAAATACTGCATTTTAAAAAATAATAATCAATACAATTAAACATTCTCTAGAAATTATCACTAGTATTCGAAAAATATTTAATGAATGAATAGTAAACAATTTTAAGACAAGTTATATTTTATTATTTGCAGTTACAAAACAGTATTAAAATTGTTATAACATCTAAACATTTTTGTTATAAAAAATATTATTTTTTTAAGACAGTTATGAATAAATAAAATTATAAAATAAATAAATTATCAAATATATCTTTAAATTATCTTTAAATTTAAATTCTTTATATTCAAAATTCATAATACAAAATGAAAATATCCTTTACACAAAAATATTGATAATTATTTAAAGTATAAATTTACGATTTATTTTTTAATTGTATTATTAATAGATTACATAAAAGATTCAAATTTGCAACATTTTATTTAAAAATTTTTAATTCTTACATTTGATACAAAAAAATCACATATCAATAAATTAGTACCTATAATACGAGTATTAAATGAAAGTTCCAGTTTAATTAACAATGAATCGAATAATACGTTTGAGCAAATAATCCACATTATTATCAAGAATATTTATAGAGTGATATCTATAGTTTCAGTTATATGGAAATGAATTAAAAGAAATACAAATTTATTAATAAGGTATGAGCAACAGATAAAAAGATTGTTTTTATTTTATTTTTAACACAGTCATAGTAAAATTAATTATTTACTATATAAATAATTAGTTATATATATTAAATTGAGTAATAAAAACTCGTGTTTTATAACTCTTTTTTAAGTCTACACATAAATTAATTTTTATATATATAAAATAATAATTTTGGCTTTGTTTACTTTAAATTTTATCTGACTCTCTCTCTCTCTCTCTCTCTCTCTCTATATATATATATATATATATATATATATATCTTTCTATCGTTCTTGCTTTCCTTCTCTGAATATATGTATTTCTTATAAATTTACAAATCTTTTTATACAAAAATATAACGGGTTTTTTAAAATAAGCAGTAAAGTAATCAAATTGTTAGTACAATGGTAATCTTATATTTTTTGAAAAACTTATTAAATCTTTTATTTATAAAACGTGTTTTAATGGAGGTACGGAGTTAATGCATTTTCATCAGGCTGAAATTTGATTGGTTAATAAAAATACTTTTATATATCACAATTTTTTACATATTATTAATTAAACGATAAGCTATTATAATTATACATATTCGCTCAATTAAGCAAACATATTATACTTTAATAATATTTCATAATAAGTAAAGTTGTACAAATATCTAAGCTGCTAACTATTTTTAATTTAAGTTATTATTCAATTGAGTAAACGGTTTCTTCATTTAGAAAATTATATGGAATACAACTTAATTAATATCTTAAAAGTATATTCTAAAAAAGCAATTTATTTATTTCATTTTGTTCATTTTTTCTTTCATAAAACAAGAGAAGATAACAAATGTATATTAAATTAAATATATATTGAAAATTATTTTCTTATGTTTACTATTTCTTAAATTCAGACTACAATATGAAAAACGGTAGACAGGTAGTTAAAGAATAAGTAAAATAAAACAAATAAAAGAAACAAAAATTTAACATTTGTATTCTTCCTTGAGTAAATAAAATCTAAAACTTACCATCTACTAGTTTTGAATCCTCTGGATCTCGATCTCTTATAAGACGAGATATTGCAGAAACACTAGGAGCGGTTGTTCTATCACATACACCATCCTTAATTAACCGATCTCGAACTTCCCAAGAAAAAATGCTTGGATTGTCACGTTTGTAGATCTCAATTTTTGATTCAACCTCAGGTGTGGCAACACGCGGTTTGCTGCCGCCAATTACTCCTGGTCGAATACTACCAGTCTCCTGATAGCGATTCAGAATTTTTGATACACAGCCATGTGAAACTCTCAAATTTCTGTTAATTAATAAGTAAAAAAAAAATTGTTTTAAAAATGTTCATAATACAAAGTAACTTATAAAATAATTCAATTTTGATAGAATAAATTGTTGTTAACTAATAAGTTTGTGTAATGGTTATAAAATTTTATAAATAATAAAACGTTTGATACTATAAAAAAAATTAACTCAAATTATGTCACAACCTTAATTGATCAAAGAAAAGAAAAATATTTCATGCAAAATATGATAGAATTTATTAAAAGAAAAGTGTACAAAAATGATTTCAATGTTCAAATATTTATTTATTAGTTATTCATTTATACATTTTACTGTATATAATTGGTATAATTTCATAACAAACAGATTTTAATTGAATAAAAAAATAATAGAAAATATAAAATATAGAAAAATCTATAATTTATATTATCTAAAAATTCTTTGTAACTAAATAAACTAATATATTATTATATATTAATCTATTAAAATTAATGAAAATTTATATACATATATATATATATATATATAAGCACGTATGTATCCATGCATGTATGCATGCATGATTATTCAGTATGGATAATCATTCAGTATTAAATGAAAAAAGGTTATTATTTAAACACATAAAATGTGCAATATTTCAGAAATTAAATAGTAAAAAGATAATATTTTTAATAATTATAAATAATATAATTAATTATTTTATATAATATGATATATATATATATTAAATTTTTTATTTTTTAATTTTAAAAAAATTAAAATTTGATTCAGTATTATGCATCGTGGATTTTTAAAATAACTAATTTTATACAAAGATAAAGTTTAAAGAATTATAAGTATTTGAAAGTAAACGATTTATAAAATTATGACAATTAGAATCTATATTTGATAGTTGTTAAATTTACCTCGATATTACACAAGGCCGTACACCTTGTGCAGCCATTTCTACAATTTTTAAACGTATATGATTGGGTAACGGTCGTCCATTTATGAAAACACCACCTAACTGATTTACCCGACCTTGTCCAGGTATCGAGTTCAAATCTAAAAGAAAAATAAAATGGTTTTTTATTATTATTATTTATTATATTATGATACAATCATGTAAAGCAAATGGCAAATTTTATGAAAAGTCAAAAAAAGAAAAGAATAAAAAATTAATAAATAAACACCAACAGCATGTATACAATATTAATGAGAAACAATATAATAAATTGCAATTCAAATTTTTAGTAAATATAAAATATATGAGACGTATTGACTTGCTTTAATTATCATAACTTCGTATTAGATTTTTCTAAATAAAATACAAATTATTACTTCGACCCTAAATTTCCAAATAAATTTATATTATTTTGTATTTTACACTAATTTTTGGAATTAACATTTTTTATAATTATTAATAAAATTAAATTTTGCTCGAAATAAATCGATTAAATAATTATAACATACATTTATTAGTAATTTATATTGATAAGAAAACGTATTACGTACACGTAATAACTAAAGAGAAAATAACTAAGGAGAATAAAAAATCAAGTTGTTTAATAACAAAACTGTCCGTGCTCTTTTAGATAAGCTCAGCACTTTTATCGCATATTTTTCTTTTTTTTTTTTTAAATATTTTTCTAATGTTCAAATTGTCATTACAGCGTAATTATGCTAGTGTATTGTACTAAAACTAACTGTTATTGTATCGTGGCCGTTTTGTGTAACTATTACGTGTGAAATCTTGGTGAATTGTCTGAAAAATAGCTATAATATTTAATGTTGTAAGCTCTATTAACAGCGTGAAAATTGCGCAGTCCTTATAACCACATTGCGTAAGAAAGTTTTCTGCTATTAACGATTGCGAGTGCACCGAAAAAAAATTGTAATTGCTATTGATTGAATAATTTAAATTGATATAAAAATAACAATTTTTGACACATACACTCTAGTACCTTCCTATTAATTTTACCTATTTTACTATCATTTATCTTATCTTTAATTATGCAATAAAATCACATGATTGAAGTTTGATTATAAAATTAACATAAATATTCTATATTATTAGAAGAAAATCTATTCAATTGCAATCTAGTTTATATTTGAGTTATTCTTTGAAAATTTGTTCTCTTGTTACAGTACTCATTATGCATTAATATATTGTTAACAAATCTTATATTATTGTTATAAATATTATAGTAATGAATTATTTTATTATGCATTTAAACAATAAATACAATCTAAAATAATTTTTTTTAATCAATCACATACTACTATTCTAAATAATAAATATTATAACTTATAAATAAATATACATTTTTTTTTTAATTTACATAATAAAGAATACTTATCAGTTACTAAAAAAGGAATAACGAATAACCATAAAGTAAATTTAATATTTTATTATAGAAGAGGAACAGATTATATTATCAAATTAGAACATATGTTACGTTAAAGAAATTATAGGCGTACCCGTTTAACTAATGGTACAACTTTTTAAACGAATATTTTAGGAAAAATACGTTTATATATATTTAAATCGCAGAGATAACATATGTTTTCTCTAAATTGAGTTTTTTCTATTATCAAAATAAATAATAAAATAATGTAATGCAAGATACGATTTCCATATTTACGAATAGGTTTTAAAATTTATAACACTTCAAACATGAAGTATTGTTTTTACTAAAATGTATAATAAACCATGTATTTTTTTATATTTAATATACAATAAAAATATTAGTAAAAATTTTTATATATAAAATATTAAAACATAATTATTTTGTAAAGCAAGAACAAAATATTGTATTATTAAATATTACTATTATTCTAAGAACTTCTTATTTATAGGGCTAAATATAAGTTTTAAATACTGATTTAATCAATAATTTCCAACAATTGGTTGGCTTTCTACCATCTGGGGAAGTGCGCCTACAATAAATCATCGAATTTTATGAACAGGATCCTAAGGCGTGACGTGTCTAACTGCCAAAAGTGCATGGAAAGTTGCAGATTATTTTATATCTGAAGAAGTAACTCCTAGAAAGACATCGCGAAGACCAGCGAGAAAATGAAAACAGTTGTTTGTAAAAATTTTTTCAACGTTTGTACTAGAATAAAAAAAGATGAATTGAATACAAAAAATAAGCAGAAAAAATGTCTTTCCTTGAAGGACTGTAAACGAGCGCGAAACGATTCTTCAGTCAAGGATCTTGAAGAGTTTTTCAGCTTGTTTCAGTTTGTACTAAGATCGGGATCTACAGTTTCAAACAAAGGAAAGGCACTATTCTCATAATAATTTACAGCAGTCATTAATGAAAATTTTCCGGTGATTCGACACTGCAGGTAAGGTCATATATCTATCGTCATTTCACTCTTCCGTCTATTCATCTTTCAGTATTTCTATCTTTCAATTTTCGTAGCTTAGAATATGAGATTTGCTAATATTAGTTTAAAAGGGACAGAGACCGAGTAAAATGGTTAGTTCGTTATGTTATGGACCGTCGGCTTTCTCTTCCTATCATAAAATGCACGTGTAAGAATATAGTTCTTCATGCGCGCATATATTTCAATAGATAATTCATTCATTCTCTCTTTCTCCCTCTCTCTCTCTCTCTCTCTTTCACACCTTTTCAATAAGTTGTATATTCTTACATTAATTTTAAATATAATTTCAAATATGAAAAAAATATGTAAATAATAAAACTGAATAGAAATCTGATACAAAATTTTGGTAACCACAAACATTTTAAATTATTTTTGTTGTAACATTCTAAAATAATATAACTATTTTATTTTTATTTTCAGGTATGATATATAATTCTTTATATATAAAAAAACTTTTAGAAATATTCAAATTTTTATTCCAATAAGAAACTTGAATGTGAAAGTTGGCATATTAATTTTGAATTGACATTGTTAATTTTCAAAGTTTTATAATTTTCTTAAAGTTCTTTTTGGAAATATATTTATATGTATATAATACTTTTTTTAATATGTATAGATAAAAAGTATATTTATATGTGAATCATAAATGTTTTACTGCTCTATACTTTTCTACTGCTCTCTACTTTTTTAAAACTGAGTTATCATTTATATTAGTATTCGGAAATTTCTTTACCCTCATTTATTACTTTTTGGTTTCTATTTCTAACTGTTTATTTAAATTTTTTATTTGAAAAATGATTTCATTTACACATTCTATTTCCTAATTATATATAAATAATTATATTTAATTTATAGAATTTAATTTCTAACCAAATAAAAATGAAGAATTAAAAGTACTACTCTAATACTAATACAATTTTCTACTAAATCAATTTTTCAATTATATTAAGAAAAATATATTTTTAGAATATTAAATATATGTATATATATATATATATATATATATATATATATATATATATATATATACAATACATTTATAAATTTTAAACTAGTTTACACATTCTAATTAAACTTTTATTGTTTTCAAGCTTGGAACCATCATAAGTACGTAATTTATAATTTTACTTTTAGGCTTTATAAATTTGAAATGAATGTTTTGAATAGTCTATTTATAAATTAGCATGAAAAAATTTTTTTTAGTATCATTTGGTTGTGTATTCCTTTAATTAATTTTTTTTCGTTTCTATTATATTTATATTCTATTCTATTAAATAATTAAATTAATTAAATGATATTAAATAATGTCTGTATTTAATATATTCTTCAGAAATATTATGGGAAATATCTTCAATTAAAATCAAATAAAAAAATCATTAATATTAATATATTTTATTTCTTTTTACGGATACTAATACTATATTATTATTATTAATAATTTAGCACTATTTTCAGATACTAATTTGAAAAATTTTGTTTTAATAGATATAAATTATAGTATTATAAAGATATAAATATAAATGCTTAGTTTTTAATAAAAATCATTAATTTTTAAAACAATTTTCATTCAAACAGTCTATATTTATGTATACTTTAAACTTATCAGCATACATATTAAGATATATAGTAAGTATTTTTATAACAATGAAAATTTATTCTAAGTCATTTAAAAAGCTTAAATTTTTTATATAAAACGATTGTTAGATAAAAATATATTTGTATGCAATGGAAGCATTCACTAAATATTTTTATTGTCTAGAATAAGGGATTCACAAAGAAATTCTATTGTCGATATTATTATAAATTAGATGAAAGAATTTAGGTTTTAACCATGTTAATAAAGAAAATGAATATTTGTTAATGTACTATAAGTAAAGATATTAATTTATATTTTTTTATAAAATCTAATATTTTTCTATAACCATAATAATTTTGTTTCGATAAATATAATTTTAATTTAATAATTTAACTTGAAAATAAACTTTTTGTAGGTACATTTAATAAATATTAATAAATATTAGTAAAAATTAAATATTAAGTAAATATTTCAAGTACTACCTTGGAAAGGATATGCAGAGAAACAGGGCCGCATCATCGAATAGCTTGAAGTAATTGAAGTAACCGTCATTTCACACCTTTCTCCACCAATTGCCCCCTTCAAATAATGTCGATATCACTTTCGTTATCTTTAAATAAAAAAATACTTATATTTTGAATTTTATGTATAGTCTTTATTCTTAATTTTTTTAATTGTCTCACAGTGTCACTTACACTGAATTTAAATATAATTATTATAGTTTTCGCATTCACTGCATTAAAACTTTTTATTTACATTAATAGTATCGACTATATTGTTTCATACATTGTATTTAGTACATTTATATAAGAGAAAATATATTTACGTGTTTGTGTAATTATTAAGTTATTAATTAATGATCTGTATGATATTAAGTTGTAGAGTAAATACAGCACTGTTAGTTTATAGCTTTAAGTCAAAAAGTCTTCCTTTTTTTCTTCGGTGATTCTCATTGTCGTTGTCTCTCTTTAGATCGACTTCCTGATCTTGACTGAGCCAAATACCCCAGTTACTTTTGAATCTTGTGTAGAATGAGAAATCAGGCCGCGCCTACTTTTGCCGTCCCAAAAGTGCCGCTTACGCACTGCTAGTACTTGGTTCATTGATGTAAAGGAGTGAGATGAAGAATAAACTATCTACCTCACAGAGGAGGTAGAGAGATAGAATACTGTATGGACGGTTGGAAATAAAAAGGAAACAAAATTGTGCCCCACTCTATATATTGTGCTGCCTGGTAGCAGTACCAGGCTAAATGGTGCCCATGAGGGCAGGGCGCGCGTAGTCACTATCCCCACCTCTTACAAACAGAGGAAACCGATTGTAGCGGCGGTGCTTTTGATCCCCCTGTCGGTCTCAGGTGAGAGGCTTGGCGTGGAAACGAGTGTCGAACCAATAGAGACCTGTATCAGTGGCCCAATACTGTATCTTGCAGGCCTGGCGGTCCAGGACACGCCTACATACCCCTCTCCTACTTCCTTTTCTATCGTTTTCGTTTTGCTTACTCTTACTTTCCCTCCCACTGAGCGCCCTACCGCAGAGCCACTATGTTCTTGCTTACAGTTCGTTCAAGCTCAACCCTGACTCGAGCGTGTGATGCATTGCTGTGTAGTACACAATGAGTACAAGCTAGAAGCTGAGAAACAGGGATAAAGAAAGGGAATGAGACATAAAAACAAGTAACACTTGTATCACATCATTCTGTCTTTTTCTTGTATTTTTATTTTCCATCTTTTATTCTGAAACACTTTTCATATTATTTATTGCATAAAAATGCAAGTTAGAACTAATCATATCTTTCTATTTTTCATCGTAAATTGTATAAAAATAATTGGAATATATTATAAATATATTATAAGATTATCTATGTAAGCTATCTTATATTATCTATTATATTATATTATATTATATTATCTATATAAGCTAGAAGCTGAGAAACAGGGATAAAGAAAGGGAATGAGACATAAAAACAAGTAACACTTGTATCACATCATTCTGTCTTTTTCTTGTATTTTTATTTTCCATCTTTTATTCTGAAACACTTTTCATATTATTTATTGCATAAAAATGCAAGTTAGAACTAATCATATCTTTCTATTTTTCATCGTAAATTGTATAAAAATAATTGGAATATATTATAAATATATTATAAGATTATCAATTTAAAATAAAAAAATAAAAAAATTTGTGAAAAATACATAAATTTAAAATAAAAAAATAAAAAAATTTGTGAAAAATACATAAAAATTACATTTGTTTATTAAATTTATATATTTAGAACGCACATATATGTAAGTCGACACATTATTCTAAAAACTCTGAATTTTATTCATATATTTTTCAAAAAAGCATTATTGTAAACATGTTTAATTTATTATTTAGTAAATGTATAAATAAATTATCAAATTTCTTACAACAATGAAATTTCAGGCAATCGGTATTTAATTTTTGATTTTTATAAAATAAAATTTTCCTTATATATTTTTATTTTAAAATTTTCAAAAGTTGTGAGATTTCGTCTTTTGAATATTTGGAATTTTTATGGAAAGACACAATAAATAAAACTAATAATAAATATTAGTTTGAATTAATCAATAACTCATGTTTTTAATAATATTGATTAAATACATAAGTATCAAAGTATATTTAATTATATATTAAATATATAACTATTTCAGTTTTTAATTTAAATCCTTGAAAATATTGTTACACATATTTTAGTAATTTATAAAAATATAATACATATTATATTCAGATTTTAATATATAATGTGATAAAGCATTTTTACATAGTATAAAAATAAAAATCATATATCTTACATTTGTACGAAAATTTTTTAATGTTGATGATAAAGCATAAACAAGTAATATTGAAATAAATTAGTAAAAGAAATTTGAATAATTAAAATACAAAGTAAGATATTTCAAAATATTTATGTAGTAATGGTTCAATTATACATATCTAATAACAATTTAATTAATAATATATTTTGTATATATTATAATTTTTAATAATATAATTAAAGAAAATTTTTGAAATATTTATTTCGTATCTTATTGTAATATTATAAAGCAATGTTACTATTATGAAACACCTATTAATTAATTTTTTTAATTGCATTTCTGACATATTTGCAATTTTATATTGAATAATTAAACGTATAAGTTAATTTCTCTTTCATTAAAACTTACATCAAATTTTTAATATATCAATTTATAACTATTAATGTAGACTACTCAATATTTTCAATATTTAAAATCACTAAAAATAACTGAATTGTTAATGTGTGAATAATTAATTTTTATCTTAAATACAATTATGTCTTTTTATTTTGAATATTGACAATCATTATTAAATCGAACTAACGTGGTAAAACTATGCAACAAAAATATTTTGTATTCACAATTGTAAGTTTCATAAGCTTTCACTGTACTTATAATGTTACGAAAAATGAAGTATTTTATTAAAAATATTATAAATGATTCATATTTATAGGTTATATATATTAATAATATGATTTATATTATTATAAGTTTATTTTTATATTTTATAATTAATAAAATATATAAATTTCGAGTTATTAATAAATAAATGTTATATATCGATAGACGTGACACTAAAAATATGCAATTTTTGCTTAATATGAATCGTAAATAAACATGTTACACGAATCATAATTTCTCTACATCATAAAAAATGGAAATAATTTTGGTAAGCCAATCTCTTAATTTAATATAATATTATATATAAATAAATAGTATATAAATAATATAATATAATATAATATAATAAGTGATAGAATGGTAGTATGAGAAAATTGGAGTTAACGGTAACAAAAAAGAATAGTTTACAATAATTACAGTTTTAAAAGTATGGAAAAAGGAAAAAAGAAGAATCAAGAATTCACAATATGTAAAAATATACTCTTTATAGCAGTAGTTATAACAGCTGTAAAATCAATAATAGAATACATAATTCACAAAGTTACAAATATAAAAGATTATACCAGACTAAGATATAGATGAAGTAAGTAAGTAATAAATTAAATATTCTCTAAAGTCAAAAATCAAGCAAGAAATTTAAAAAATCAAGATATGTCTGTATAAATTCTGATAATCTCGACTAACGGTTGGTGTAATAAAATGATTCTGCCATAGTTGAATAGAATAGTAAAAAAAAGATGAACATTTAGAAATAGATATAGAAATTTGTCAAATACGTTTTTTAAATTTATCATCATGATTTTAATACTAAGACGTCAAATAAATTGATGATTGAATTTATAATCTACGATAGAAAACCAGATTTAAATTTGAAAAAAAAACAGAAAATTAATAACATAGAAAAATCAATTTGAGTGAAATGAATCGAATTTAAGTTATTTTATGTGTTTTATTATTTTAATTTTCCATTAGGTTTGAAGGCAAATATTTTATCATGTGACAAAAATTAACAATATTAAACAAAAAATTGTCAAAAAATTTACGTTATTTATAATGAAAAATATAACAGTAAGTTTCAAAAAGAAGTGGACTGGTTATATGAATATTAGGTCCACGATGAATTTCTAAAAGAAGGTAAAAATGTTTGGCGTATAATTAAAAAAAAATTATTTTATATATTTAAATGGTGCCGTAGAAGTAAAGCTACATAATAATACACTGATTGAACCGTATTGAATTGTAATGCAGTCAAAGATACGAGTATATATATATTAAAAGAACAAAATATAAATGCATAAAATAAGTGGATATGTGTGTACAGAATGATTCAATCTTTTGGTTAGGTAGTGTTACAACATAAATATTTAGATTTTTTAAAGATAAAAAAATTGAAAACAATAAAAATTAAAATAAAATAAATATTTGTCATAAAATTAATAATTATAGATAATGGGGTAATGGACAATATATTATATTCAATTCCTCTATATAAAATTTTTGTTATAAATTTTCAAAAATTTCAATTTTCTATCAAAATTGTCATCGAACAGTTCTTACGCAATTGCTTGTATAGTGCATCTAACTTAAGTTGCAAAGAATATATTGTATTTACTGTTAGTTTATTATATCATTTATTATTTGTTTGTTTATGATTTATATTTGTTTTTATTAGTTTCTCGTGTTACAATGAAGCAAACATTAAGCAAGAGAAATCACGAATCCTCAAGCTACCGTTACAGTTATATTTATAATATATAATAAGATAATCTTCTGATTTTATACATTGTTGCTTTAAAATCCGTAACCTATTTATAGAACCGAAGTAATGAGTTTGCTTGGTGTTCTTTGCAAACCACTTCATATATCTCTAAAAAAACACAAATTTTGTCGGCTCATCAAACAATTACTAATAATATTAATAAAGTTTGTTTATTTGGATATAATAAAATATGTCATTTTTTAACTTAAAAAAGGGAAGATGTTTTTAATCGTCAAGGAAATAATACTGTTCAGTACATTAAAATAATGTAATACAATATAAAAAAAGATATTATTTGTTCACTGGAACAAGTAATAAAAAAATCCTATTGGAAGATTACCTCTAAATAGATTAATAAATAGGCTCAAGGCCACTTTATATAAAAATAATATAAGATATGCAACAAAAATTGATGAAACTGAGTAAAGATGTACATTTTATACTACAAGCAGGTATACATAATTTTCTTAGAAACGAGATTTATCTGTTAGAATCATTTACAACAAAAACAGGTATATGTAATAGAATTTATTTTAATTAATTCTCTGACCGATTATTCCATTCGCAAAAGTAAGAAATTTTCATGCGTATCTGAGTGTCATACCATAATATCGATATGATATGGTACAAGATAATATATTGATAAAATATAATAATTCAATTTATCTAAAATTTTTTCTAACATTAAAACATTAAAAGCACTAAATCAATAATTATACAATCGATACAAAATAAGGACTTCAAGGTTTCATTTATGTTCTCTATTTCACGAAAAGTAGTTTTTAAGCTATTTAAAGATACGTAAATTAACGTATGAATCTAAAAATATAAAATATAAAATATAAATATTAATTAAAATTTAAAAATATGAAATCAAATATAAAATAAAATATCAAAATATGAAATAAAATATAAAATAAAAAATAAAAAATGAAATAAAATATAAAAATTAAATCAATCAACGTATTTGAAAAATTATAATTATAGTTATTTGTAAATAATGAAATACTGTATAGACGGTAGAAATGCAATTTGAAAAAATGGACAAATAATATTGACCTCTCTAGAATAATACGATAAACAATTTTCTAATAAGATTTTTTGTTCTTTAACAAACAATATTTATGTAATGACTTTTTATGGGTATATTAAAATATTTTTGTACATCATATTAATAAATCCCTTCTTACAAATGCAAAACCATATTATTGTCCTTATAGAAAAATATTGATCTTCACTTCAAAAATCAATTTGAATTTCATATCCTATTATTAAAATTGAAGTGTCTTGGTTCTAGTATATAAACATATTAATTGTATATTTAATATTGCCTATAATATTATATAAATGAATTTATATTTTGTAACACTCGATTTGATTTTAATACTTAGAATATATTTTTTATTTGAAACATACTCATATTGCGTTATCCTTTAAAACGATATTTTTATTTTTTTAAATTTCTGCAAGGTTTTGAATTATTATAAAAAATATAATTTAACATTTCGGACGATTTCATTTAGATATAAGCAATAATATTTTGACAATTAAATAAGTCCAAAAGATATAATCTTTCTTTAAACATACGTAAAAAAAGATATTTAAACATTGTGATTCAATTATAAAAATTAAAATGTAGAATATTAATGATTTCAATATTATTAACTTAATCAATACCATTAATTTTCTATTTCTTCATATTACAATTATGTATTTATAATATTAAAAATTATTTACAAAGTTCGTTATTACTTATAAATATTTCATGAAAAATTTATTTCATAGTAAAAGCACTTTAAACTATAGAATTTAACTCCATTGCAATGTAAAAAATACTCATTTTTTATTTCTTATTTATATCAATAATTTAATGTAAACAAACTATCCAAATATCATTAATTTTTTTATGAATATTTATTACAATAATTTAAAAAAAAAGAATAAATTAAAATGTAGAAAAATAATTCAATGTGAAAACAAAACACCATTTTTTTATGTGACAAATGTGTACAAACCGTTATTTTGATTATTATATTTAATTGATTGAATACCTGTATTTCTTATAACTATTCATTTTCTAATTTCATTATGTACTATTTATATAATGCAAATGCAATTTAAATTATTATGATATAAATACATTTATTAATCAAATATTCAAATCAAATTCATGAATTTTAAAATCGACGTCAAAAATTATAAGTGCTATTATATTTTAGCATTATTACTAATAATAATATTAATAATTAGTAGAGAAAATTCTGAGTATTTTTATACCTTAAATATGAATTAAAAAAAATTGAATTAAAAAATTAAAAAATTTTTCTTTATTAATATTCATAAAATTAATGACTTATGGATGTAACAAAATAAAATGAATAGTTTTACTTACGCATGCAACTTGCAATATGAAACTGTACTTTTATAATTGTTATGGTGAAGTATAAGTTTATAACCCAGTTTATATTTTTATGAATCTGAACTAGTGATAAAACAAATCAGAAATCTCACTCTGATAAAATACAAAGAATTAATTAATTATTTTATTAAGTATGGTTATTATTATTATGAATTAGTTTATATAATATAATTAATTAATTATTTAATTATTATCTCGTTCAAAATTTCTATACAGAAGTGAAAGTATTTGAATTTGTTCAAAATTTTAAATAAATTAGTCATAAGTCAGTAGTTTTCTGTATTTTTAAATATACGATTAAGTGAATGTAAAAAATTATACAATTATTCAAATTATAATTATAAAGTAGAATAAATAACATGATTATATTATATAAAACAAATCTAAGTTTTATCAAGCTTGTTTAAAGTTACACTCATTTTCAAATTCTTCTATGGTATAGTTGATATAATTTTATTATCATTCCAATTAAACTTTTTTGTCCTTCTAACCACTCTTAAGAGTAATTAAGATTAGAATTATTTTCTCTTATATCTAGGTGTAATCTAGGCGTAAAACTTAATCAATAGATTTATAAAATTAGATATCGACTGAAAACAGATCAGTTTATGTATTCCAATAGAAGATGAAATTTAAAGCTATATGATTAAAATTAAAATTAAAAGATTTAGAAAAAGACAAGAATAATTCTAATTTGAATATCAAAATACACTATAATACTTCATTTTAAAAGGAAATAATTAATGGAAATAAAGTAAAGTCGATATAAATAATTATTATATATTACTACCCAATCTCTAAATTAAAAAATGTAGATATCAAAGTCTATTATGTATAAAACATGAATAATTATTATATTTGAATTTATTATATTTTCAATTAATGAAATGTATGATTATTTTATATAATTAAAACAAATGAGAAAATACTTACATTTATTTATTTTTGAAAATTAGATTAATGTTATTATTTGATTTTTTAAATCATTGTACAATTATAATATTCGATAGTCTATTCAATATATCTATTATAGATTACAAATTCTTATGCTAACAAATTTTGCATTTTATAATCAAATAAAATAAAATTTTAATTTATACCTTAAAATAACAAAAAATGTGTTAATAATTTCCATCATATATTGTATATTTTTATATTTATGAAAAATATGATAATAAACTTTTTAAAAATACAATAAAGTTTGAGTTACATTTGACATTTTAATAGAATTACTGTAAAATTTCCTTCAGTAAAAAGCTTCTGATTCCGGAGATTTTTCATTTAATACTTTCAATTTAAAAAAATTATTATCAAATTATATGTACTGTGTTGTTTGAATGATAAAAAATTCTAAACACACACAGTTATTAGAAGATATTGAGTGTTACCGAGCAACAATAAAAAATAGGTTAAACAATGAGTAATAAAATTCAATAACAAAGACAGAATTAATTATATTACATTATTTTTTAAAAAAATAATGTAAAAAATAGTGTAAAAAATCATGACTGACAAAATTATAATGCAATTATATAGAAAAACTTTCATTATAAACTAAGGTCATTTAAAAATATCTTGTACTACATAATATCTGAATAATATCATAAAGATGTCTGAAATACCTCCGTATCATAGAATTCATCTTTTGATTTACTTTACTTACTAATTGTCAATTACTATGTTTTTCCGTTCTAGAGTATTTTGTTCGATATATTTGTTTTGTTTTACAGATATATCATCACATTAAGAATATAATGTATGTTATATAATCGTAACAATACTGATTGCAATTAAATAGTTCGAAACCAAATAAAAATAAAGCTCTCTAAATTAAAGAATAATTTTTAGTGAAGCATGTCATTTTAAATATACAGATATAGAATAATTTTAGTTTTTGTTTTTATATAAAATTAATGGAAGTTCGACGACATTTACATAATCATGAATCGAACTTAATTTAATAAGGTATATAAAATCAAGGTTTTTAATTGATCACTTTCTCATCTGTTCAATAACAGTATTCCAATTTAAAAATTATTCTTTTCTGAAACTTTCATAATTATAATTATTTGCACAACTTCTTTTATAATACAAACCATTCTCGTATTCTTTTTGAACAGCGTGACAAAATTATTGATTTTTTCATCGCTATTCACCTTTATCCAATTTTAATTGTTATAGATTAACTAAGAAATATGAAAAATGTAATTTTGGCAATATGATTTTAGATAATATATATATATATTATGAATGAAAATATGTCTGATAAATTTAAATGTGTATTACAAAATTAAATTAAATGAACATTATCTTTTTTAATTTATAAGATTATATAAAAAAATTATTTTAATTACAGTAATTAAAAAACTTTGAAGTTAATTTATAAAATATTTACCATTAAATTAAATATTTTATAATATAGTGCTTATATTGTCTCTATTTATTACTTTAAATTATAATTTATTAACTATATTATGAACTTTTTAAATTAGATCATTGACAATTATTACATTAAGATTTCTAAATAAAATTATGAAAAATTTAAGCAAGTATGATTACTTAATGGTACGTTTACAAAATTTCTCTAAATTATTTACCTTACACGTCATAGAATGCAAATATATTTAGTGCAAAATTAAAAATAACGGATATAGATTACTTAAATAATAAATGAAATATCTTATGAGTCCAAATAATAAAAATAAAAGAAAAAAATTTTATTTTCTATTCTAAATCATCTCGATAAAAATAATTGGATCATGAATACAGTTACACAGAGTTTTATAATCAGATCTCTAATTCTGGATGAGTTTTTTTGAATAAATTTAATAATATCAGTACCACCTTATTTCTGTTTTTTGTTAATAATCGGAAAGGTACTATCAAATCAGGAATTTTGTAAATTTTTAGAGTATTTTCCATTTGTCAATTATCATATTATAAATAAAATTCAATAGAAAACTGATAACATTATTCAAATTAATAAATTTAAGTTCATATATTAACGAAGAAAAATAAAAATTTATTAAGTATGTCGTACATATAATTATATTTATATACATTATTTAATTTATAATTCATAAAAATGTTTGAGTGTTATAACATTTTCTAATAAACAAATTTGTAGATTTATTAATTTATGAATAGTATTAAGTTAAAAGTACTTATATTATACTTATTTTTTATTAAAAGTTTATACAAATTGCGCGCATTAGTGAAAGCTAATAACCTTAAATCTTAAATGCGCATGCTTCAAATAAGCGACTATGTCCATGGTATTCTATGTTCCCTGTATAAGATGTCCTTATTTTATATTTTAATGTGTTCATGAGTAATTGTATTGCTTTTGATTTTAATTATTCTATACAGAAATATGGGTATAACCGAAAAGAGCTTATGGATTTTAATTCGTTATTATGATAATCAAAGTATATTTATTTATTATATTTAATATTATCATTTTAACACAATCTTGTAATTCTTTAAACTTAATATTTTTAGAATCTAACAGTGAAATGATCGAAAGATCTTTGCGCCAGGTTGTAATTCCACCTGTTTTAACGTTTGCAGAATTAAAGTCTACTATCTATTCGTGGGTAAATGTTGAAGAGAAAAATTCAAAAATTGTAAAACTTAGACGTTACGATAATAGTTTAATTCCTTTATCCGCACTTTTTCAAGGATCTACAAAAGAAAAGTAAGCTTATGTAATTATTTTATATCACTTAGAATGAACAATATTTGTATTTACGGAAAAATAACTTCTAACGTTTATACATAAAACTTATTTTATAGATTATAATAAATCTTTTATCTCAAATATAATAAAATAAATAAAGAATAAATAATGGAAGTATACTATTTTTAAATTTCAAATGCAATACTTTATCCAGATTTTAAAAAATGTTTAATATTACTGTAAATTGTAATAATGAATAAATATATACTAATCATTCATTATGTGTTAATGTAATTCTTAAAGAATGTTCAATTTTGTTAATTATTTTTATAAGTGTAGTTATTGCAGAATAAAATTAATCATTTTTATTTATATTTGTTAGACCATTTATTATTGAGGTTATTGGTATTCATCAATTTTGTAAGTATAAACTATATATCAGTGGTATAAAATGATTAATTTAAAAAAATTAATACAGTTCTTTAATAATACAGGTCCAGTTAAAAAAAGAATGATATTGCCAAACTATATTAATACTGTAAAATATAAACTCAAAGATCTTGAGAAACGTGTAAGTTTATAATTATATAATTAAAATTTATTATGTAATATTTTATTTATTTTATAATAATTTTATAGATACTATATATTTTAAAGTAGTAAAATAAACAATAAATAAAATAAAAAAATATATTAAATCAGATAATATATTTTTTATAAATACCAGTTACTATAAATAAAGATATAAAATATATTTAAAACTAAATTAAATTTAATTAATCATTTAATAAATCCTTACTTAACAATAATAACTAAATACATATTAGTATATAAAGTTATAGTTTATAAATAAATACTGTAATATAAAATTTTTATATATTTTATATATACTAAATACTTATTAAATATTTTTTACACTGTAGTAATTTTTATGTTTACATATTTCAAAGAATACATAGATTATAAATAAATTCAATAAGGACTATTAGTTTTAATTTATTTTCTCATACAATTTATTTGTTTATAAATTGCAATCATTGTTTATAATATTTAAATTGCCTTTTATGTTATAGATATATATAATGTTTTTATAAATTATATTCAATTTTCAACACTGAAATGAAAAATTTTATTTCTAAACTTTATAGAACAAGTAATATAATTTTTAAATCATTTTTATAAAAATATCAATGGTTATATTTATAAGAAACATAGTTTATATAAATAAGGAAACTCATAAATTTCCTATTAAGTAATAACTGTTATAACATTTGTTGTTGTTTTATTATTAATATTATTATTTATATTTGGATTATTTTAAGTTCATCACATTATTTAATTTGGAAGTTGTATAGATATTGAAACATCGATTATATTAATCAATGAGTGAAAAATATCACGAGTGACAATTTTATTAAATTTATCAGCAAGATTTTCAACACTTGACAAAGTAAATTGATTTCATAGATGGCATTTTGCATAAAGTAGCAGAATGTAGATAGCATATCTTTGGTCCACAAGTTGTAAATAGACAATGCATTAAATAATTATTTTTTGTACATACCTCTAAAATTCGATTAATAATTTACATATATAAAAAGATTGTACAAGGTTTTTATTAATTTATATAAAATTTTATTAATTAGTGAAATTTGATTGGAGTAATTATATAACTGCAGTATGAATAAGGATGATGAATTTACTAATTGAATTTGAAGATTAATTTATCTCAAGTTTTTTTTATCAGGACTTAATTTAAACATTAATTGTACGTAACAAAATATTATGTTGCAAATAAAATTTAAACAGAATGATGCGATTTGAGAATTAATTTAGTATGATTTATGTTAAATTTCAAGAAAAATTTTGTATGAAAAATGGCTGGTAGTGTTTTATTAAAAAAATATTCATAAAGAGTCCATTATTTATATAAAATGAATTATTATATTTATTAAATTGAGGTATTATGTTAAAAAGTAAATAAAATTAGAAATATTAAATATATGTGAATATATATTTAAAACAAGATACACATATGCACCAAAAGATTTGCCCAATTTTATAATAACTGATAAATGTGTCCAAGTTATTTTACAATTTCTATGCATAAAATATATATTTTGAATTATAAAATAATTGGGTTATCAAGGAGTTAAAAAAAAAGAAATTGCAAATCAATCAAGTAGAGTACAGTTATTATATCTTAGAGGCACTTGTAATGTAATATTACAACTTCACAAGTTATATATATAGTTTTCATTCTCATTTGCATGAGCAATAATGAACATTGAAAATTGCAAATACTTTATGAAGAGTGCCAATATATGTTTATGTAAAGGAAGAATTCATCAGTTTTTTATATGGATTAAAGATGGTGATACGCGAGTGTGGTGAGATAGTCTTGAAATCTACCAGAATTTTATGCTAAACAAAAGAAGGAGTAAAGGAGTAATAGAAATGAAAGCCACCCAAATTCAATATTTTTCGTACTTCAAGTTACTTAAGGTAAAGTTAAAAATTTTTTAATTTAATACAGTAACAATTATTAATTAGAAATTAATAAATATATATTATAATAATAAATTTAATTTTTCAAAAATGACTTGATTATATAATTTCATTAAATTAAAAAAAATATTCAATAAAAGTTTTGGAAAGTCAACTTAATACTTAATATTAAGTGTTTTTAAATCGATCAGTTTTTTTTATATTATTGTATACTTTATTGTTTATAAATGAAATATATTTATAATAATGTTAAGCAATATTGATATATTGTCAGTGATAATTAAAATAAACAATTGAATACACTGAATAAAATAATTATTTTATAAATATGTCCGTTTTTTGTATACTAAGGACTACATAATTATATTAAAAAATTAAATATCGTTATCTTCATTTGATTTTCATTATTTTTTATATTTATGAATTGCACTTACTTTTATTAAATTTAACGTTGATGTTTTTATAATTTGTTTTACTTAATTAGTAACGCTATCTTTTTTATTAAATTAAAACTATATTCCATTTCTTATGAATTTATGGATACTTTAATAATTTTGTTTCATTTCATTTTTCAAACAATTTGGTTTATTTAAAATGATTAATAAAATCATTTTTTAATATGTATTTATAACACATTATATTTATGAATAAACAACAGCTATTTTGTGTATGTCCAAAACTAAAAGTATTATGAAAATTACTTTATTTTAATTAATGTATAATATTTTTTAATGTAGTTTTGAAAAATGATATGCGAATTACAATATTTAAAAATATAATGATATTGATAAACTTATTATATGGATAAATAGGAGAACTAAACAGATAATTTACTTTTGAATAAATTTTTGTAGTTTCAATAGAACAAATATGCTGATAGAGAAAATAAATACCTTATTTTATATTATTTAAATAAAAATCGTGGTTACTATTACTTTTAATTGAATCATTAAATGCATTTCCAAATAATGTTAATTATATAATCAAATAAAATTTACACACTAAAAATTTATTTAATCTTCTTTAAAATAATATTAATATAATTTTTTTTACTAAATTATTGTCATAATTCAATTAATTATATCCGTTCAGGGTAATTATTCAAAATTAGAAGAAAGATCTGTAAATACTTATTCTATGTATTTCAGATCGCTCAATTAGAAATTTGGATCAGTTTTATGTTTTTCAAAATGATGGATACAATGTGGTGACTGAAAACTATATAAATTAAATACAAAATTGTGAAAAATGTATGTGAGTATTCATTTTGTGTCAATGAATTTGTACTTTGCATTAATTTTAAATATTAATTTGCTTCTTTTTCGTTTATATATATCAATGTTTCACAATTATGATTGTATAGTTATTATTTTGGAAGTATTGTATAAGTATCAACCTTCTCGTAACATTTATAATCATTGGTATATTAAATAAAACTAAAACACTATTTGAAAACGTTTAAAAAAATATATTAAAAGATACTATAGTCAATATATAAATTTTAGTATTAAAATTTTATTACAATATTATATAGTACCATGACTGCGTTTAATATATGTTTAAATTAAACACATGTCTAAGAAAATTTGTATTTTTTTAAACTTTATGGTATAAAACGAATATTTAAAGAAATACTTATACATATTAAAAAATTTTATAATTAATATTATGTTATTATGATTGAGCAATATTATTTTAATCTGTAAATGAATTAGATAATTAAAAGAAATTTAATTTTGTAAAATTCTTTATAAAATAATTAGAATATTAAAAATTTATAATTTATACTTACTAATAGTTTTTACAGTTTATTTTAACGTTATGTTTTTTTATTTCATCGTCTTATAACTAATGCCGATATTTATAAATATTGAATATTAACTAAATTTTTGTACTATTTTAATCTTATTAAATAACGATAAAAAATGAACTATATTGTATATAGTATTTAAATTAATATTGCATAATTATTTTAATTTAATAATCATTATTTTTCAATCAATCATTCAGTGTATTTTTATGTTAATCAAATTAATCAAAATGAATTTTAAAAATTTGTTGCACCGATTTTGAAAATGTGATTTCGATCAAATACGTTAGACATTGAATTATTGTGTATATATCAATAAAAATTATATTGTAAAATTTACAGTCTTATTTATTTGAGAATCGTATCTCCCTACATTTTATATAATCGCCTCTAAATTTTTACTTTATTACTAAGAATATAAGATTCTTAAGTTTCATCTGAGTTTTAAACACACTTAATATTTATTAATATTTTAGTTCTTGAAAATTTATGTACCTTTGAATTATAGCTTATTTTATATGATATTTATAATATTTAGTTAGTAATACTTGTGCACCATCACTACATATAAAAGCATTTAAATATTTATTTTCTCTGCAATCATTCAATTATTCGGTACTATTATTGTGTAATACTTTTCAAAGGGAAAATATATTATTAATAATTCATAGCAGTCAATATTTAATAAGAAATTATGTTTTTAAATCTAAATAATACCGGTAACATATATTAAACCTTATATATATTTTGTTTATTTTTCTCCGATTTGATAATACTGTTATATATTTTATTTATAAGACACTTCTATTTTGAAATGAAATAAAATATTTTGAAGTTTTTTTATGGATTATACCGTAATATTCTTTGCAAATATTGTATATTTTATTATTATATTATTGTATAATTTATATAATAAATTTAATAATAGAAGTGCTACTTCTAAATGTAATCAAATTAATTGCGGAATATTTATTTAATTATCTACTTTAATATAATACAATTAAATATAATTAATTATGTTATTATGATTGAGTAATATAATTAATATGACAGATCATTTTAAATTATATTATGTATATATTATATACAAATAAATTTTTTTTTTTGTACAAATATTATCTAATAAATAATAGAATTTCAAAGTTATATTCCTCATTTGAAAATAGTACAGAAAAAATAGAAAATATTTTCTGTATAACTAGATTAAGGTATAGAATCTTTTATTATTTAAAAGTATCGATTAAAAAGTTTGTAACATTTTCTAAAACCCAGTATGTGTACTTTCATGGTCAATACCAAAAGGTCTAAAGTTTCTTTCAAATTTTATAAATTATTATATATTAAAATCCAATTAAATGACTATTTATAGATTTCTTGTAATTACGAAAATAAAATATTTTCATGTATTCAATATTTATTTTATTGTGATCCATTATGATAAAATACATAGTAAATAATTTTATTTAAAATTTTATTTATTCCCTAAATTTAGTATGACTTATATAATAAATGCTTACATTTTTAGACTTTTACAATAAAAATATAATGCTAATTTTCATCTTAAAAACACTATGGTAGAAAAACATTTAACATTTTAATATATTTTAATATACTAGTGAATATAATTATTCGTTATCAAATTATTTAATTAGTAATCTTTGGGTTTTGATTGAAAAACATTTTTACTGTAGGCTAATATTGAAAAATACATAGCGAATCATTTAAAAAATCTACTTCATTAATAATTGAAAATTCTGTATCAATAATTACAGATTTTTACGAGTATTTTTAACTGAATAAAATTAATGCTTTTTGAGACCTAGATTAATTTATTACTTTTTATTCTTTTATCAAATAAGAATATTAGATCATAAAATTTAAGTGCAGTAATTAATTATACGAAAGCACAGGTATAAATTCAACAAATAAATAAATCAATAGCATAAACTATTAATATATTATTAATTTATAATTCAATAAAAAATTAAATAATTAAAAATCCACATATATTTTTTTAAACAAAAGCTGAATCAATAAAGATAAAAAATGAAACAAATTTATTCAAATTATGTTATTATTCAGATTACCCTATTACAATATCAATTAATAAAACTAAAATTTTTTATAATTTATAAGTTTTCAAAGTTATAAGTTTATAAAGTGAAAATAGAATCATAATTACTGAACTTGTTTAAATACTCGGAATATTAACTATATTTTTATTCAAAGTAACGGTTGTATTTTATTCAGGAATGAATTGACGTTTCATTTTGCAATTTATATCTTGAAATAATCATCGAATCTTAATAAATTAAATTCGTTTGTTAATATATTAGAATGTTTTAAATACATTGCGTAGACAATGTCAAAGTATATAAAATCATAAAAATCAAAATATATAAGATAATAAAAATAATAAATTTGTGTGTTAATTTATTAAACTTAGCATGTGTATTAAGTTATATGAACATGTAGTACAAATTATTATTTTATTTATAGTAAGAAATTATCGAAGAATATTAAAAAAATGAATTTCACTACGAAAATAATTTATTAGATTCAATCAATTAGTAATTGCTTCGTCTAAATATTATGCAACTTTATAATATGTAAAATGGGGTGAAATTATGCATTACTATGAAACATACATGCACAAATATTTACAAAATGGATCAAAATAAAAATATATTTGATAAAAATTTTTTGTTGGAGGTATAAACTTTTAATATGAAAAATAAGTTAAAAATGCAAGAAATACACTATACCTTGTAAGTCAAATATTAATATATTACTACGAAAAATAAATCTAATTAATATTAAAATTAAAAATTACACTCGAGTAAGTTTTTAAAAGTAAAAAAAACAATCAGTGACAAAATGTAATTACAATTTAAAATATAAAAAAAGAATTATAACTTGTACAGAAGTAAATTTATATTATATACCTAAAGTCTATATATTTCAATTTACTTTAGCAAATAAATATAAACATGTATTATTAAATTTAGTCATTTGTAATTTATATGTCTGTTATTATACAAATTTACTTAATACTAATATTAGTAAATATTAATGAAATTATCAAGTAATAATACATAATATCTGTTTAAGTTTAATTTCGAATTCATAAATCAAATAATATTAAAATTAATATATGGTATTATTGAAAAAAATAGAATACTTCCAAATATTGGATAATTTTTTTTTATATTATATTAATTAAAAATTTTAAATATAAATTTTTAAAATATATCATAAAGTATAAATTAAAAAATATTCGAATTTTTAACAATAATTCAATCGTGTTATCTAGACGTGATATTTTAGAGTAATTATATTGAAAAATTATTCAGAAATATATAATAAATTGATAATGCATTCATGTTTTACATATTAAATAAAAAAATGTAAGTATTTATTTTTCATATTGATTTCATGCATTTAAGTTTGTATTATTATTATGTATTATAGATATACGTATACATGTATACATAGGTCGTTTTACTTGATTTATATTAATTTTCTTTTTATAGTTATACTTGATTAGCTTAAAACATACAATTTTATTAACAACGGTGAAACTTATTTCATGTATCTAGGATTTTAAATGTTATATATTCAATAAATTGATAACTACGTTGCTGCACATAAAAGAAAACAATTTGATTGACTCATATAGGCATAAGATTATATACATATACAGATAAATTTTTAGAAATATTAATCAAATGTATACCCTATAAATTGGATTATACAATTTTTATTCTTCTATGGAATATTAGTATGCAGAAATAGGCGTTTATAAGTATAAGAAATAAGTGTTTATTATCAATTATTTTAGATACACCAAATCGTAAATATAATTTTACATTTTGTAATGAATATGTTTCAAGTTTTTTATACTAGTTATATTGTCTAATGTGTTTGTTGTATATTAATAAAAAAATGTGCTTAAATATTTTTTTCAGATTATAACCATTGAGAATTCTGTTCTAGAAATAACCTCAATTCATATTAAAAATATTGAAGATGCAGCGAATCAATTAGCCAATTGCATTGAATATATAGAACGTAGGCTTGAAGAATTAGCTCCACCAGAATGGAAGGTACAAATTGGTTTCGTTATTTAATATCAGATGTAATTTTATTCAAAAGATTGTATGATTTTTATTAAATTAAATACAATAGAATTCTATTAAATTAAATTAAATTAAATACACCTAAATACTACAAAATTGTGTCATAAAAGAATTATTTACAATTTTTGTAAATGTATATGAAACCATTATAAAAAAAATATTTGTATATATCAAATAGAAATATTAGAAATTCTTAATATATATATATATATATAACATTTCCCAATTAAATTAATTTTATGGTAAATTTGAGAGTATTCATTAGGATATTACATGATTATGATTTATATAATCTTACAGTATTTTTAAATCGATAAAGAAAGTAATTTTGGTTATATATTTATTAAAATATAATATAATGTATAATTTTAAATTGAATTATACTACAGTTTTAAAAGTACTCGTATAAAAACATTCAATCAAGTAATATAAGTTCTATACTTTTATTAAGATCTTCATTAGTATTTATATTAAGATTATTTGTACTGGCCTGAAAAATATAAATAAATGTTATATATATAAGCAAAGATAAATAATTAAGTTACACATACTCATAATTATAATTTTGAATAATTTCTTGAATATAGATATTGAACAATTACAATTTTAAACTGCAATATTTATTGAAAGTGATATTGAGAATCTATTAATAAGCACGAACAATTTATTTCTATAAATATGAAACTTACCAATTGTAAAGTAGCAGAAAAATATCGAGCAACTTCACAAGGAGGTTCTTCACGAACTATTTCATCAAATTCAAGTTTACGATCACACGATTCCAATCTTCTTATAATTCGTGATTCATATTCGTGAATTCGAAAAGGTGGCTTGCGCTCAGCTTCTATTAATCTTGGTTTAATTTCTTTATGCCATCTAATTACAGTTTCATCTTCATCAGTTTGCAAATCAAGTTCTTCATAAATTTTTTTTATCTTATGTTTTACTATTTTTTCGTAATTATATACAGATTTTATACGATTTGTATCTTGTTTATCAAAATTTGTCTCTGATGACATGAGATTTAAATTCGGCGATACTGGTGGTGTAATATTATCAGGAAGAGGTGATGATGAGGGAGTGCATTGTGGTGATAGAAAGCTTGAGTTATTTGTCCGCATTCTTTTGGTAAATTTTAAATGAGAATCATCCTTTGTATAATTTAAATGAAAACCTAAAAGGTCCATTGTTAATGTTGTTACTGGATCATAATTAACAGCAAAATGTTTTGCGTTAAATGTTTCATCGAGAGATTTTTTAAATCCATTATAATCTTCTACAAATTATTAAATTGTAATTAAATATGATTAAATACCATTACTTTTTCATCTTACTATACATAAATTGGACATAATAGTTAATTTGAATTTTACTAGATAAATAGAAATTATAATTTCATACTTCATATAAAATTAAATAATTGAAGAAAAAAAACATTACCTTCTTTCATTGTTAGAAATTGAGACCGTGAAGGAGAATATAATGTCATTTTCATATTTTTAATTATACAATCTTCTTGATTAATATTATTTTCAAATGTTTCTTTACATGATTGTTCTGATAATTTACTTTTTGCCTTTATAACTTTACGTTTCTACCAAATATTGTGAATTTTATTATTTATAGAATTGAAAGAAATAATAAATACTTTTTTATTGAAAATAATAAAGATGTACATACCGGAGTACGTCTTAAAAGATTTATATGACATGGTAATCGAAATTCTTTTCTGCTTTTCATTAATTTTTCTGGAATTCCATCTTTAAAAGGTATTGGTTTTAATAAATTTTCATCATTAAATATAGTGTTATTTAAAATATTTGTTTGTTTAAGTCTTTTGCTTCTGTAATAGATGAAAAAGGATTAAGAATATATTAAAATGAAAGTATAATTATTGATAAATTACCTTCTCAATTCAAAATTTGAACTACTTTGCGTATCAACAGATTCATTATTGGTATTTTCACTATTTCTACGTTTACAATAATTTTTTATAACTTGTTTATTTTTCTCTATAGTGATTCCATTATCAAATACAGTCTTAAGTTTTGTACTAGATGTATTTGTTTTATTTTCATCACTTATTGTTTGATTTTCTTGAAATAAATAATTAAATTTATAGCCATTATTTACAAATTGTATTTTAACATTTGAAGCATTTGTTTCTTCAATTAAATTATGACAGTCATTGTAAGTTTCAGTATTATCGAAATTTTTATCACAACTATAAAAGTCTTCGTCATCGTTATCGTTTGCTGAAAATTGTACTGTTATTTGATCCAATCTATCAAGTAATGTACAATTATCTGAGTTTTGTGATTCATTGTGATATATATTAAAACATCCTGCATCTTCTGAGGATGGTTGACAATTTTCTACTGAGTTATTATATACATTTACATTACATCCATTACTTTCTTTTTGAAATTCATCTCTTATATTATTTGATAACAATTGTTTCGTTTTATGAATTTTTATATTTTTTTCCAGTATGGTAGACGATGCATAAATACTACTCTCAGTAATAATAATATTTTCAAAATCTTTCGGAGTAAATTCTTCAACTAATGTTCCATTTTTAATTATTTGTTGATTGCATCTATGAAACAAACAATGATTTAAAGTATTCTAAATTATTATTATTCTATATTATTATTCTACATAACTCTGATTCCATATTTTTAATTTAAATAAAACGTTTATTTTAAATTTATGTGAACTGTTAAAAAATGTAACTATTCCAAATATGGATAATAAAAAAAATTTGTTATTAAAATTTCTGTATAAACAATTACTTTATGTATTTTATATTTTAAACATTAACTCTTCCTTTATCCAACTATATTATTTATATATATATATATATATATATATATATATATAATTCCCTGGAAGATTCTTTCCGACCGTTTTAAAATGCATATGCAAATATTATTATAATAAAGAACTATGTAGTTTTTTTATTAAATGTATTTTCAAAGTTATGAAAATTTATTTAATAAGTAAAACGATTTTTTTACCAAAAATTATATATATTTTATAAAGTAATTATTTTTATTCTATACGTTAATGTAGATAATCTCATACTGTTAATTTGTTAATATAAATAAGTTAATATTAGAATAAAGATTAAAAATCATTTAAAAATACTATATTTTCATATGTAACACAAAATCAATAGACTATTATGGCGTCTAGATAAACGAGAGATTAAAATATCAACTGTATTCATGCATCATGATCTAAATTCCATAACTATCATGATTAAAATTATAGTATATTAAACAAATTTATGAATTACTTAAATTGAATATAATAATTAAAAAATATATGTTAATAATAAGAATCCTTAATTATTCTTTTGCATAACAGTAAAATTAACATTAAAATATATTTTCAAGTGTTTTTAGAAATATCATTAAAAGGCATTAATATATTAAATTTATATTTACCGAAAATCATATTTTTTCCCGATAGCTTCACCTTGTTTATCAAAGACATCAATATATAATCTTGCATGAGAATTCTGCAATTGTGAAAAGCAGCGATGCATAAACTTCATTGATTTTCGTTCGTGATTTTTTAAATTAATATTTTTTCCGATTTCTTGATCAAAATCAATTAATTCGAATTGAGTAAAATCGATTAAACACCTTTTTGATTTTTGCTCTTTTTGAAAGTGCTTTTCATCGCTTTCTTTTAATCTAAAATTGATTAAACATAATAGCATTTCAATAGAAATAGTATTCGAAATATTTTACTCAAATAACAATTATCAAATATATAAAAGAAAAACTAATTCAATGTTTCCATTAAACAAAGTTATATTTATCTGTCTATTATGATAATACAATTAATTTATTAAATTTCAATTTTAATTAAAAATTAAAATTAAATATTTATTAATATTAATTATGTAATGTTTATGCATACTAATTTTGATCTAAACTTATTGTATTTACTGTGTAAAACAAAATAATAATAATAATCTAACGATATTATGTTTCCATTATGATATTTAGAGAAATAAATGTGAAATACATTATTATAATTGCCTAATCTTAATTCAAGCAGTATTGCATGAATAATGAATAAATTATGTACAATATAAAAAATAATTTTGTTCAAGAAAAAGCTTAATATAAAAAACTAACTTTTAAATTGATTATAACCCTTTTTTTTAAGATGTAGTGTTATTAGGTAGTATTCTTGGCGCACCGTATATTCATTCAAATTTAAAAGCAAAATTACAGCAGACGATTACATTTCGCAAATTATTATTATATCTAGTTCAACATTGCTTTTTCAATTGTTTTTTTTCTATTTCTTGGTAGAAATTAGGTTATTTTAAGTATTTTCAAGAAAGAAGTAAAAACGACCTTATCATTACTGTTTTCGGTTACATTAATAATAGTTTTGCATTTATTATATTTCTTGTATCATTTAAAATCTAAGTATGTTTTTATGTATATATTTTGTGTTGAAAATTGACGTACTAGAGAAAATTAATTAGTTTAAATATGATAAAACAGAAGATAAAACAAACGATGTAATAGAAGTATTATGTTGCTTTTTAATGTATATTTAATGTATATAATATACGTTATTGAAACAAAGAAGCGGTTACAGCTTAAAGTAACAAAAATATTAAATATTAGTTGTGGTTGATTACAATATTCCAATTAAAGTAGATTCCTCGTAGTTAGACAATAATTTTGGTTTTGCAATCCATATATAAATGTACTGACAATACTTATCAATGAGAAATCTGTCTAGTTAATTAAACCTTTATGTCCGAATTAATATCAATTCAAGACTTACTGCTTGAAATAAGTAAGCAGAATTTGAAAATAAATTTGATGATAAAACGAAAATTTTACAGTTAGAATTTAGAACTTAGAATATTACTAATAATTATAGCTTAATCTTAGAATAATTATTTGTATCATTATTCATTCTAGTTCTAGTATATTGTGGTATATATGTACTTAGTGTTACATAGAAAATTAATTTATTTGGTTTGAATTAAGAATTGAAAGATGTATTGATATTACAGTCAGTATATTAAAATACATCGCGATAAAAAAGCGTCTCATTAATTATCAATTGTACTCAATCTATCTCATCGATAGTTATACATACTTCATTTTTAGAATAGTATTGATTATTTAATTATTGAATACTACTAATATTTGATCATGTAGAAGACACAATTAGTGATCAAAAAATCATATAAACGTGATTGGATTCTTGTACTAAAAAATCGATGTTAGATTCTGCCCATGTTGATAAATTGGTAATTTGGCTTTTTAAAAAAATAAGTTAATGTAATAAATGAGGTTAAACGTTAAGATATATAAGAAAAAGATCTTAACTTTAATTTTAAACAATTTATAATTTGATAAATATTGTCGTCTATGGTCTTATAGTGCACAGTAAGATTCGTTGAAATGTCATTTGTATATTTCTGCAAGCTTTTATATAGTAGTTATATATATATATATATATATATATATATATATATATAGATAGAAATACGATTAACTCTTCCATTTTAGTTATAAATATTACAATGAAATATCACTAATAGTCTATAAGACTTCTCTTACTAAATTCGTAAAACATATTCACAATGATTTAATAAAAAATTTATAGCCTCGATTTTCTTTGAAATAAACCTATTTTATCTAATAAAATATGTCTAATTGTTACACAATTATTTTAAAAATAGGTTATTGTGAGCATTTATTAAAATGTAAAAATATACTTTTTGAAGTGTATACATAGAAAATTGTATGTAATTATATGTAACATGAAAAGTATTAAAATATTACAAACTAAATCGGTAATAAATTGTGCATCTCTTCTTGTGATCATATTTGTTATTAAGTTTTTCTAATTTGTGAATTGTGATTGGAGAGAATTATCTGATGATCGTCTGTCTCAAACACATCTTACCCATATTTATCATTTTAGAAATTAACATTTATTTATGATATTACTTATGATATTAATTTTACACCTTTTCTTTATAATGTTTATCTATTAAAACTGAATAATCAGCAAGAGTCACCGTAAAGAATATTATAACAAATTATTATGTTATGATGTTTGTAACGATCTATACCGTTAAAATAGATTTTTTGTAAAAGTAAGCTTATATTGTTACAATGTCAATATATAAGTACACAATAAACCATTTACTAATATTTTACAATAAATAAGCACAGGTTAATTCCATGCAGTCTAATTTTATATTCATGTTAGGTCTTAAGTTAATATTTTTTATTTAAAATTTATTGACATAATATCAAATTGTTTTATTCAAAATTTCAAACTTGTATTATTTGGAGAAGTTTGAACAACTCGAGAAATCGTAAATTTTAAATTAATTTTATAAACTTATGATTTTAAAAATTAAATTAGAATTGTTATATTTTATTTCTCACATACATGGCCTGAATATTAAATAGAAAACAATTAGTTACATATATTTTTCTCTAAATTTATGGAAACTATGATAAAATAAGTTAAAATTAATAAGAACTATGATCATTTACGACTTTATTTTAATTTAAACATTTTAGTTTGAGAAATAGTTTTGTTCAGAATAGTCATATAAATTAATGTAATCTTAATGAAATTTGTAACATTAAATAGTGACCATAAAGAAGATAATTTAAACGTATCGAGTACAGTTCCTAAAACTTTTACTTGCGCAAATTTATTAAAAATTGCACATTTACGTATAAAAAAAATCTTTTTTGATTAATCGTTTTAAAACAATTAGCATGTAATCATATTTAACTTGTTACAAATAAATTCGTTTGTGTTAAAGCACATATTAATTTTAGAAAAGTATTAAAATGAATTTTGATAAAATGCTTTAAAAAAACATGTGACTGAATAATAGATACTGAACATTTCTGGTTTCTTTTCTATTACAGGATATATATTAGAAAATGCTTTATTTTAAACTTAAAAAAAATTTATTTTAGAAATCACGAAATTGGGCCTTTTCAAGAACTCGTTTTAAAATTGAATAAATTTATAATATAAATTTAATGATATAAAATTTCAGAAATATACAATTAAAAAGTAAAATAAATGAGAGTTTAATATATTATAGACAATATAATATTACATAATATAGAAATACTTTAGATTAAACTATATGATAAAATAAAAATAAGCCTATATCTTTTTTCAATAATGGGATATAGTTTATATCAGTTAAAAACTTTGATGCATAAGAAAATAAAATAAAATTATTATAAATACTTATAAATATCCTATATAATAAAGAACATAACAAAACAAGTGTTCTTTTCTAAAAGACTTTAATCAGGCATTTAAAAACATTTTAAGTTCCTACCATCAATTAATTTTCTTGTTTCTTACCTCCATTACGTTCTTTCTAAATTTCATGATTTCTTTGATATTGTTACTAAATAAAATATAAAAATACTTACATAAAATTCTTTGTTGTTCTATTTCCTTTTTTTGTTATACTAGGATAAACACCTTCTGTACCATTATGTAAGGCTCTTAAAAGAAATACCACTTACCTTAATAAATTCTATAACACTGTTAATATGTTACTCTCATAGTTTCTATTTCTAGGTATATCACATTGTATATTAAAAATTTTGAATTTATATTCTTATATTGCATTAATATAGTATTTGACAATAATTCATTTTTTATTTACTTAATTGATTACTCTTACTATTTATCCTGAATTATCGATTATAATTTTATTACCTATTATATTTAACTCATAATTGAAAACAAAATTGTAAAATAGTACCAAATAAATGTAAAATACATTGTTATTAATTTACTTACTCTACAACTATTTTTTGACTTAAATATCTTGTTTCATCATATACTTCTTCTACTCTACGCACATAGGCATTTACAGAATTCTGAATAATGAGAGCTGCTTCACCATAATGAATTTTACATGGTTCTGGCAGTAAATTGAAATATTCCTCTAATATCTATAAATAAATATTAATAATAATCATACTTTAAACAAATAATTATTTAATAGATATTAATTTTTACTTATTAATATTTTATTTACTTTGTAAACATTATATTTAACAGAAGTACACTATAAACATTTGAACTATATAAATAAAATTACTAAGTGAATATAGATTTTTTATTTACAAAAGATGAATATTAAATATATAAAGATTTAATAATTGATCAATTTCAAAATAAATATACCTGTGATAAAGGAAAATTCCATGATGCTAATTCTTTTGGTGATTTCATTAACTGAGAACTAACATTTTGTATATTAGTCAACATTTTTTAACTGTTATTCTATTCAAAATAAACATTAATTTTTTTTATACAAAATAATACAAAGGTAATCTGTAACAAGTATTATTAAAATGAAAGTTAAAATTAATTAATATTAACATAAATATTTATACGATTAATTTTTCCTGTGATATAAACTTATCTTTTTTCTAGAAAAAAAAATGTTACCTACATGCATATTAATTTCTAATAGTTACACATTATTAAATAAAACAATTCTAATTAAACTTTCATACATACGTATGTCTTAAACAGAATAATCAAAAAAATACTTTGTAAAATATAAAAATTTTTAGTAATGTTTGAAATTATTAATAAATTAATTCTTGTACAAAAAGGTGTTTATTATTTTATTTAGTGATATAATAAAAAATGATAAATAAATAATAAAAAAGTAATACATTGATATATAGTTTTTACTCCATTTAATGTTAAGCTTCATATAAATCATAAAAATTAAGATGAAAGGTATTTATAAATAAATATTATAATATTATATAATAATACAAATAAAGTTAATTACTTTTACAACAACATTTATATAATACGATATAAACGAACTAACAAAACTGTAAATAGAAAAAATTGGTCCATATTACAATACATTTATTATCATCATACAATATCTACTAGGTTGCACGATACAATTTTACTATTTTATCTGAATTTAAATATAATGCTTAATAAGTAATTACTCATGTTCAGTAGCCTTATGAATTAATTAATATTTAAGTATACTTTTACCTCATAATAATTTTTTTTTATAAAATGTTAAGATTTTTAATTACAATTTTAAATGTTTTTAACTTCTTAAATGGTTAATTTGTATTAAATATCAAAAATGAAATTTGAAATGACTTAATTTGATATATTATAAAATATCACTTGAACAATTTATATTGTTTAAAAAATTCTAACCAAGGAACATGGTAAAATTAAAATGCGCATGCGTAAAATTCAATTCACATAAAAGTGAACTCGATATAAATTCTTTAAATACAAAAATCTAATTATCTTACTCAATCTTACAAGCTTTATAAAATTAAAAAAAAGATGATTTGAACGAAAATATAATTTTATTGACAGTAAAAAATTTAAATTAAATTAATTTTTTAAGTTATTGTGTGCATCAATATAGTGATAACATACGTAAATTTAAAATTATAGTGCTTAACTTGAAAAAATCGCATTTTTTATATAATAAATTTTCATATTTATTATTGATGTAATTTTTCATTTATTTTTTCAAAATTGTTTAATACTATCGTATTAATAGTCGATCGATTATTATATAACATAAATTTATTAGCTCAATAAAGAAATGAATTTTATTATTGTTAAAACTGAAGAAACTTTTACAAGCGACATTTTGAAAATTATATAGTTTTAAAACGTTTACAAAGGAGCAATATAAATAAAATAAATTTAATATTGGAAAATTAATTATTATTAAAAATATGAAATAATAAATAATATACATTATTACAAAAGTATTTTATGTTTAATTTAAATAAAAAAGATTTATTTTATATACCTGTGAATTTAAAGCAAATTATTTGCAAGTTCAATGTAAATAAACTAATTTATTTATTAAAGTTATAATTGATCTCCAACAAGCAAAAGTATATTTACAATGTAATATTAACATTAACATTTCAAAACTTGTTTCAAAATAAAATATATCGTGCATTTTGTTAAGATTTTTATATTATTTAATATATTTATAATTAATAATTTTTCAATTCGGAATAATACAATTGCCGTCAGAAAAATGGCTTACAAGGATAAATTTAATTTGTTTTTAAATAAAAAACAAATTATTTCCTTGCTTCATAGATGAGTCGAATTTGAATTTTACACATTTTTTGTTAATTTTAGAAACTACTATAATAATAACATACAATTTAAAAATAAAAAATATAAATTAAAATATAAAATTTTGGAAATAAAGCCTTTTATTCTAATCAATCAGCTTGGTAATTGTACATGTTGATCGTTTTTTTTTAAATTTATTTTACAATTACTTAGAATATTTAGACATTTATTTTTGTGTGTATTAGTTTATGTTTAAATATTAGTTTTTTTAAAGAGTAGCTTAAAATGTTCTACTTACTGTTTTATTACTCTTTAGTGAAGATATACATGAAATTAGCGAGAAAAAATATATTTGAAGTTTTAGTACATCAAATATGGAATAGACGATCCTAATTGCTTTACATCGTAATTATCGCGGATTTATGTTTTGTTAGTTAATCAAAGTATAAATTATTCATTAGATTTTGTTAAATTAATGATCATTTATAATTATTTAAATTTTAGTATTCGGGATTAGAGCAACTTCGAAGAATTTAAAGATGGGAAAAGTAAAAGCTCTTGGACGCTCGTTTGTAAACATTGATTCTGCGAATTCTTAAAGTGTCTACGTCTTAATTTCAAATATCTTACAATATTTCCGTATAGCAACGTCGATGAAAATCTCGAACCTTCTAAAGCTGTGTCCTCTGTACTTCTCGAATATTCTGGAGCTCAATTTCTGACGTCATCAAGATTTTTGGCCTAGCAACAAGCCCAAGCACTGTTGCCAGCATCGTAAACTGCTAGACGAATATTTAAGAACAGCTCACCAAGCACCGGAGCTCAATGTACTTTTATGGTTTACTCAGTCATCAGTTTTTGCTCACTATAATTTTACCAATCGTTCACTCATCTGTTATTGCTTACAGTATTTCTAAATTAATCGGGTACCAGTTATTACTCACACAGCTACTAAACTCAGCCGCATACCTGGCAATCAGTCTACAATGGACACGCACATAATTCTGCCAGACTCTGCAATAAAAAGCTAGTATAAGTCAATAGTGAAGCCATAATAATTATAATCACTTAAGTGCGTCAAGTTAAGCAGTCATTCAGTACGCAGTGTCGGTAGTTCATAAAGTACCACTATTCAATTATTCGTTCAAGCCACGGTTCGCACGGAGTCTTTGCCAGGAAAGTGGCGCAGTACGTTCTCTCAGTGCAATAATTGTAGAGAACGTTTGTTCACTTCTCCAGTCCGCATAAACAACAATCCGTCAAAGGCAGACTGCCGTTCTACAAATAGTCGACTATCAAACTCATGATATCAAGTCCTTCCGTTCTCGAAGGTATATCATTTATCTTTCTTGCATATAATCATTATATGATTATAATTATTATTAATATAATTATAATTAATATAATATTACATATAATAAATTAGCTCACTAATACTCCCATACTCCTATTTGAGTATGGTCGATTTCCATGATAACTACCACAGAGACATTAATACACACCCCCTTTGGAGTATGGTTAATTCTCGCTGCTAAGCACTGCCAACTATCATTACCATCTTCCCATGCTCCTCTGATGAGCATAGCCGACTGTTTTTGCTGATCCTTATAACGTCAGCATAGAACCTAATAATCAACATCCATTGCTAATCCCTGTAACATCGACATAGCCATCATTACGAAGAAGCAATCTCACCATTGCAATAGAATAATTTCCTCTCCCTCACTAGAAGTAATCATAGAACTGTAATAATATAATTGTTAATAAAACAGAATAAACGATGCCTTCCTTACATCGAAGTTTCACGCTGTACATATATTCAGCCTTTCCACGTGTTTTTCCTTTGCATCGCTACGGCGAGACTAATAAACTAAATTAAAAAAAAATAGAATAATAATAATATTTAATAGACAACTATTAAACATATTGGGATAATGGATTTTAAAAAAGGATTTGATTCTCTTTTATATAACAATAATTAAAGCCTTATTTTTTAATTAATTTTATTATAAAAAATAAATAGAAATTCTAATATATTTGGGATACATATAATAGAAAGATATTTACAGATTGTAGTACGTAATAATGAAAATAAATTCTGATTGGTGTAGTTATGGATATTTGATACGATAATATATTCATATAATATTAGAATTAATTATAAAATGATTTAAAAATTTGGAATATAAAAGTAAATAAAAATTTCATTGTTGAAAAATAGTTTATGAAAAATAAAAAAAAATAAAAACATCAAATTATCGATGAATTATCCATTTAATTTTTATAACAATAATAAAATAAGCATAATCTAGTTAGTTAGAAAATAACTAACCCGAATTAATATTAAAATAAAAATATTAATGATATTGAATAATGGTCTAATTCATGGTTTTAATAATTAATAAACTGTACTATATTAAGAAAAAGCATAGATATCAATACACGATAAAAAAAAATCAGATTTCGTTCAGGAAGTTTTTGTTGGAAGTATCAAATAATTTACAATAGGTGTAATATTAACAAACTATATTTTTTTTATATTTTAATAAATTTGTTGTTAAAAAGAGTGAATTACATTATAGTTACATTAAATTCTACAGCGACTGTTTGTGTTCATTATGCAATAAGAAATATATTATAATTATTAACAAAAAACTAATTAAACAATTACCATAATAAAATTTCTAATCAAATATTTGAATAGAATATATCTATACATAATATTTTTTATTATTTTTAAATTAATAAAAATATATTTCAAGTATATTTTATTATTTAATAAAAGTATAAAAAATTGTGAAAGATTGTTATTCATTACACGATTTATTACGTTAAAATTTTCTAGTAAATATAATCTCTTTTATGAACAATGATTCAGTCGTTTTAGTATAATTATATATTATTAGTACATTATAAATTCTGTGATTAATACATAAAACAAATACATTCTTAGTTGAAATGCTTATTTGTTTTGCGCGCTAGATTATTTTAAACATTACAATTTATTTACTTTATAATATCCATTTAACAAATCGACTAGATACCGTAATTTCGGCTTTATTCATTAAAAACTGACAATCATATGATGAAATTTGTATTACATATGGAATTACTAAGTAATTTTTTTATACATATTTCATTAAGCAAAGTGAATATTATATGCTAAGTTAATGTCAGATATAATATGAAGAGTATCGAATACTTGGCACAGCAATCATAATTAAATAAAAAAAATTTGATTTAAGCTTTATATCGGCCATTAGATCCAATAGCACAACATAAGGTTAGTGAAAATATCAAACCCACAATTTCAAAGACACCAAAGGTAATGATGATTCCAAAGAAGATACAACTTTGTTTCCTTAATTCTTTTAATATAAGATTAGTGCATCCCTGAAAATGATAAAATCTTTTATTAATAAAATAAAAATTATTGTTCACCTAATATTTTTATAATTATATAATTCACATAAAATTCAAATAGCCTAGTATTGAACCAATTAAATTTAAACATAATTGTAGCAATACTTTATGTTTCAAATTTTACCATAAGTAATAAAAACATAATAAAAGCAATTAAAATATTTAAAAAAAATTATTATAAGACGTCAATAACACTATATTAACAGTGTCTAAAAATAGAGTACCGGGCGAGGAGGGCTAAATATCTAGTTAGGTGTGAGCTTATGTTGAGTTAGATGTTGATAGGATTGCAGGCTAGTGGACAAGATAGTACATATATTCAATAAAGAGTAGTTTTGTTATTTAGTATATGTTTTATTGCTAAAATTGCACTAGTTGTATTATAATGAATTTTAATGATGTTTGAGTGCTTGCGTTTCTTGATTTGTATATGTTATTGGCACTGAGCGATCACGTCTGTTGCATGTACAGGAAAAAGTTGACGCCTTGCTGGTCCTCTATATGTAATGCACGTGTTGACGGAATAATACACGTAGAAGAGCGAAGTCGTAAACCCACGCGCATCCTTGTATATCGGCATGCGGCGTTGCTTGAATTGCTTGTATTGTGTTTTGCAGATAACTTTACGTATCTGCAGATTGGAGTGTATGGCTTGTTATAGTTATGTATTAATTAGGAATGGAACTTTACGTCTTAGTTCTGCACGTTGTATTTAGCTGTTTCGTATTGTTTCTTGAATTTGCCTCGAGCGGCTCTTTGAAGTTATGATTGTGTATACTGTGCGAACTGATATTGTTAGTTCTCGTTTTCCTTTTTTACGTTTGATTGTGTATGTTTAATTATCTAGCACTTGTGATGAATAGAATAACCTTTGCGTGATTAGCTTGGATTTTCTGATTGCTTGAATGCGATTACTTGACTTGTTCTTTTTCGATAAGATAAGTGCTTGTGCCTTGCCGGCGTCTTCTTTTTAAAGCCTTCTCTCGGCCATGCGGTAGTCGGTGAGTGTTCCCTTCTTTTTGGCGTCTCCAATCAGTGCTGTCTTGTTGATTATGGCGTCGCCAATGAGATTTTAGTCTTCTTAGCGTGTCCAATCAGAAGTCTTCTTTAGTTTATGGTATTTCTAATCAAGGTACTTCTTGATCATGCTAAATCGGGAAGTGTCTGAAGGTGGGGAACATCTACTATTGGTCGTCTTTCCCTTCTCAGGGATTTACCGATATGAGGGGTCCTCTAAAGGCGAGGTCGATTGGCTAGCGCGATCGACAAGATTCAGCGTAGTTGAGAATGTAAGCATTGTCTTAATATGCCGAATGCGCACGTACGCCGATTGCCTATTGTCGTACGTGCGGGATTTTGGGTTGCACTGAAATTTAGGGAATGTTTCGTACTCGATAGTTTAC
>NW_011948450.1:1021887-1052822 GCF_000503995.2 Ceratosolen solmsi marchali
TCTGTCACTCTTTCAGAATCGCCTCTTCCTTGGCAGTAAACAAGATCGTTTAACTGCACTGGAAAAGCATGAGCACTTTTTTAGATAAGCGAGAATAAATAAACTAGCTATTCGCGAGTGTTTTCCAAATGTATTGACCTTATCGAGTGTCCAATGATCGTGGGAAATTGTGGCAATAAAACTGGTCTCGCAATCTCGAACAAACGTGTTGAAGCGCGATAATACATTGAATTTCATTCATATTAAATTAAGCATGTTTTATTTATTACTTACTTTACCTATTACTACCAAATAATATGATAAAATAATTAAAGAGTTAAATATAGATATGTAGTTACTAACCACATTATGACCACATTATTTCTTTCCCTTATTTTCATTTGAATAATAAATAATCATAGAAGACTAACGTAAGACAGCATTTTTTTCGATTTGAATGAGATATAGAAGCACTTGGTATATATGATAGACCGTTATTTCATCTCGATCAACTTATCTTCATTATCAGAGCAAGAAAGATGTTACAGTATCATTTTGAAAACAGGCCTTACGGGATGTTTATATAATGTATATTAAAATGATTATGAAGTTTGAAATGAAATCAACATCAATACAGAAATAAAAATAAATATTTATAATAAACAAAAAAATTAAAAAGAAATAGTACATAAAATCATATTTTATTATTCCATCAAAGTAGCCCATAATATAAATCATTCCATAAAGGTTCTAAAATGTGGAATAGTATTTTGAATGCTATTAAGAAAATTGATTATGTTTGATTAAATTAAAAAATGAAATCAATCAATCAAATTTAACAATGAAATATAAAAATTATGTCCAAACAGATGAAATGTAATTTTTAAATTATAATTCATTAACTATCTATTCTGGATTAGCCATATGCGGCTGTTGTAATGATGCTGACATATAAAATTTATACATTATATAAATATCAAATAAAAATATGGTTGCTATTTAATTGTGAATCCAATTTTAAATACTTAATATATTATATACTGATTTAACAAGAAACGAATTAATACAATTCAAATAGGGAAAAGTGAGAATCAATATTAAAAGTAAGTTATCAAAACTATAAAAATACCAAAAAAATATTTTCTTAATTTTTAAAAATAATAGAAATATTAAAACATTAATTGTCATATATCATAAAATATGATACGTTTCAACCAAAATTATTTTTCAAAACTTCACTGCTCATTAAAATTAAGTATTACATATATAATAGATTAAAACAAATAAAATTTTTATTTACGTCATTAAAAATAGCAGAAGGTATGACATCTGCAATGCGCATTTTACGAGATTTTTCACAATCCATCGTTTTTTCATCTTTACAACAACTTTTTGGAACAATGAAAATTGTTCCTTGATTTACAGTTAATAAAATTTCAGAATTACTGCCTTTATTTGAATATTTACTGCCAGCCCAATCATTTGATCCATTTGCTCCACAGCAATGAAGTTGTTGTTGAAAAATATCTACTATTTTTGTTCTAGAAGAAATTACACCGTATTCATTCTGAAAAAAGCATTTAAGTAATATACTAAAATAACAAAATTAATAGATACAAAATTAAATATTACATTTAAATAATAAAATAAAATATTATTAGTAAAATTTATTCATTAAAACCAATAAAGTATGTTATTACATTACATTATTATTAAAGACATTATTTAATTTCCAAACTTATTTTTGCATAAATCATAAATAACTAGAACAATATAACGATGGTAATATGATTGATAATAATATTATTTAAATATAACAGATTAACTCTTTAATTTTTAAGATATTCTACACATTACCATGAACACTCATACAAAATTCATTCAGAAATTTATCTTAGAATTATTAAATATTCTATAAATGTTTTATTTTTGTAATTTTTAAAATTAATTTAACTCCAACTCTTAATATTTTCTGATATCATTTTTACAGAGTATAATTTATCTATTTATCTATAAGATTAAATAAGAATATTCTTATAGTACATACAAATCAGATATAATTAAAAATTATAGTTTAAAATATGAATTTTTATTTTAAAATTTCGATTTTTTTGTAAAATATTTTTGACCAATGCAACGTATATATTAAGTATTACTGAAAATCCGATAACATCCTGCATTTTGTAAATAGTTTGTGTGAATAATAATGCTAAATAGAGAGAAAGAGAGATCTATTGAAGTTTAGTACGTGAATATAAAAATTGAAGAATTAATAAATAACTAAAGAATTATTCATTTTTAATTATGAATAACATTTTCTTTGTGGTTAGAAATATGTGCATTAAATTTTTGAAGTATCATTGTGATTAAAAAATTTTTTATTTTGAAATATTATATTAACAATAAATAATAATAAATTTTGTAAAATTAAATTTCATGTGCATAAAATGTTTAATCTACGTTAATATTTATAGCCTTTATCACTTAATGTTTCTTTATTCAGTTTAGTTTAGTATAAGTAGTTATAGAAGAAAAGACGAAGAAAAGATACATTACAATATAGAAATATACGATTTGATACACGTAAAAATAAAAGCTACACAAAGTGAGAATGTTAAATTAAAGCAAAGAAATCTAAAGAAATATTATTAAGAATAAACATGAAATTATAAAAAATAGTATGGAAAAATTATTGGTTAAGTACGTAAATATAGTAAAACATCAAATGAAATCATTTTCTGTTTTATAGCAATAACTATTGTGTATGCGAATATGTAATAGTATATGTTAACATCAAAGTTGAGCGAATTACTGATGCATATAATAAATTTCTGTAAATATCACAATAAGGTTACTTTCATACATATTTGAATATAGATCTTTTATACATTTGTAAAGGAGATTTTAACTTTTTATTTGAGTAGGTTTGGATGAAAAATATTTTAATTAAAATTTACGAATTTCTCCTTAAATCAAAATTTTTAGAATTGTACAGATGATTTGCTATATCTATTCTTTTTGTGCCTTTAAATTGATTTATAAATAGAATTTGCTATTTTATAATACAAATAATTTTATCAGATATGGAATTAATAATGATAATATTATACTGTTGTTTGTTAATGACGCTAATTCATTGTTCAAAAGCGTAAATGGATATATATATGTTTAGAATTAACTAAAAGACCACAAGATGTTGTGTGGAAAAAATGCGTGGGCAAGTGGAAGGGATAGCGTATTAATTCAATATTTAATACATCTGTTTGTCATGATGTTTATTCTGTTTATTTTTCAAATACAAGAAAGATTCTTGTTGATAAAGTCAATAGATGAACTCTTGTAGTTACGAGGCGGTAATATGCACTTCGTTCATAGATAGGAGGTTGTATGTTTCCTGATCCTCGTGACGTGGTACCCTTGATAGCAGGTTAATCTGATAAAGGAGAGGTTGTAATGCTCTACCACTTTTTCGATTAGTGCCGCGTGGTGAATCTACTACCGCTTCGTGCGATTGGGGCACGATCGGGATTCTCGTTCGTTTGAATTAGTGGATCTGTAGTGTGCGCTGAATGGCCCGTAGGATTAACTTGCCTTGGTTATGTCGTAAGAGCGAGCTGTAATTCTTGCCCTTTTGGTATCACGGGGGCTATCGTACAAGCGGCAAATTTCTCTGAAAATCTGAGTCGTGAGCTAAAGTACGAGCTCTAGCCTTATCCTTTTCCTGTCTCCTGCTCTCGGAAACGAGTTCTAATTAGAGGTTAGGATTGACACAGTATGACACTGAATGGCGCAAAATAGGCTTCATGTGTGTTACACACGAGCAATAATATCTTTGGATATAGGTTGTGGAATTAGTAGGATAATGTTGCGTATATCTTTGAATTGGCCTTGAACCTTGAATTATGCTTGGTAACCTGGCTACTGGAGAGATCATGTGGGAGCTGGTGACGAAGAACCTTGGATCGATAAGATTACTTACAAAGACTTGTCTTCGGACTCGGTTGAGATAACTTTTCTTTCCCTTTCTCCTTGAGGACTTCAACGTGAGTGATTGAATCTTATAGTAGTCCCTCTTAAGTAGTTCACTGACCATGGTGTCCACTTGGGATCCCTTCCCTTTTCTTGTATTCAATCGGAAAGCAGTGCCTCTTGCGGCATAGGTTTTAATCAAGCTCAGTATTTTTTTGGCCCTCGAGCCAAGAATAGCTCCGGATTTCATTGCCACCGACGACGTTGGCGGACAGATGGCAGACTTAACAAAAAGGGGATAGGGCGAATGTATGCCGGTAGGTCTTAACGTTTGGGTGAAGCGACTGTCTCAAGATGCCTAATGTCTGGGTTTTCCAGATGTTTTATTAGCAGGAGGTTTCAGAAGTCTAAAGACTGTTTAATAATGTTTGGGTTTGCCAGATGTTTAACAACGTGGAAAAGTTCTCGCAATCCCAAACAATATATATAAATTTTTTACATGTCGCCTGGTTTTTTTGCGCGCAAAATTCTGTAGACAATGAAGTGGAATAGTAATCACATTTGAATACCCTAGATCAAGAGAGAGTACATCATTAATAAATAAAATATTATTAACAATGTGGTAAATTTGGTACGAGAATTTATTCTTGTCATATCATATTAACTCGCATCTTGCTTCGTACTTTTATTAAGTACTCTTAATATCTGCTGCTGTTGTATAAAGATGTACAAGCTCATACACATGTATAGACATTTTGTCTGGGATCAGACTGAAAACCTCCCGATGATGTTGGGTGGAGGTGTTGCTGGCAAGTGGAGAAGGCAAATGCAATTTTACTTCTACACACAGTATTTTTTCATTTTTTCTTTATTAAGTACAATAATATGATAATAATTAATGATTATAGAAGTGTATGAATGGAGAGTATGAGTGACTTATGTATGAAGTTTCTTCAATTATTTTACGTACTGACGAACGTGTGTACTTTCAGTAGTGTGAGGCGTGAATCCTTCTTTTCATGGGAAGTGTCGCTGTTGTAGCCGGCGCGTATTAACGTTGCCGTTGCTGTTTAATGTGAGCGTGATGAGCCGCCACTTTTTATCTATGTTGACATACGTTAATATGTGTTGGAGTTATACTTTCGTTAATTTCACTCTTAAATTATGCTTGCACTAGCGCTTCTTGAATATAGTTTAACGTATTTTTAACATTCGGCGTCACTATTGGTTTATTAGATTGCTTGTTACTCGATCATTAATTTGTATAGCTACAGTGAGTGATGACTGTAGTTTGGATGCTTGAAGAAAGAAAAGAGAGCCCATCGTGGTAACTGCGTAATTATACTAGCAAAGAGCTGTCACACAGTGCCAGTCACACCAGTGAAAGTTGAACTCGTCTAAGGGAATCCGTGCAAGGTATATTCATTTGTTTATATTGATTATTCTATAATTGCTGGCCAGCTATCAGTGCGTCCTCCGTAACGTGACGATAGTCAAATCGCATTGAGGATGAAGACATAGACTGGCATCTCCAGAAACTTATTAATACTACACGTAATTTTCGCAGCCCGCGCCTGCACTATCAGTTAGACCCTTGCAACTTCATTCTTATCAGACCACTAAAGACGGCACCTATACTGACGGGTGGCCCCGCCAAATTCTCATTACACTCGTAGCCCGCACCTATACTATCGGTTAGGCCCTTGCAACTTGATTCTTATAAGACCGCTAAAGAGGGCGCCGCTACTGACTGGTGGTCAATATATAATCCAATCCATAACAGATAATCCATAATAGTCCCCACGAGCCGAATCACGCTCAGTAAAATTCTAGCACCGACTCAAACGACTAGGCATTCACGAGCCGAACAACGCGCCATTAATTTGATCGCCGATTCAATTGACTAAGTATTCGCGAGCCGAACAACGCGCCACTAATTTATCACCGAACGTCAAGTATTTGCGAGCCAAACAACGCGCCGTAAAATTGATTGCCGAATTAGTCGTTAAGGAAGTCGCAAGCCCGACAGGGCTCTCTGGAAAACTATTGCCAAATCAATTGTCTAATGATTCTCAAACCGGAGAGACTCCTTTAAACTTAGTAACTAAACCACGTGTCCAGTCCCCCTAATTCACCCTTTAGATTTGCACTCCCGGATGACATTCTAAAGTTCATGGGCAACTGCCTAATCACTACGAACTCAACAATTCGCACTACAATCAGTAACACCAACACCAACTATACTTAACAACTGCTTAAATAAAGATCACTAAAACCAATTATGTTTACTCTGAATTGATGCATTACCCCCCCCCCCCAACGGCGGTACGTTCTAATCCACCCACCGTGATCTGCGATCATACTGGTGGCTGGAATTTCAAACAAGTTGTAATTATAATTATTAAAAATATATTGTACGTATTTTGATCATGTATTATTGATTCTTCAAATTGTATACGTGATAATGTTTTGTAATAATGTTTGCTAAGTATATAAATTTTAGCATTGAAAATGTAAATGTATCCTATTATAATCATTGTTTACTTACAATTAAGATTCTTATACGAATTCATAAAATTTGTAACTATTTATTATTTTTCTCTTAGGCATCTAATACATTAAAAATAGTGAAAACGAAATATTTGATTGAAGGTAGTATAAAGAAAAAAGAATACTTTAACCATTAACATTATATTGGTTTGATTTATTGCTACTTTCGTGTAACTTAAGCCATGGATTAACAGTCTGGTTCTTCAACAAATTGTATTTAAACTTTAAACTACCTTTTTGATATTAGATTTATTTTCTAATTATTGGTATGTTGAATATTTATTTTGTTTTATATTTTATAAAAACTAAATACTGGCATAATTATGAATATATTAAATTATACAATAAATAAAAATATATATTTCGATTGTTATTAATTATCTGTAAATTTTTATTTTCAAGTTTCTGATAATAATATATAGCAATTAAAAGTAGAATTAATCAACAATTTATACATATGTAAAAAAAAAAGAAGATAATTGAAGTCGGTATTGTAGCTTATATAAAATATTTAATAATTCAGAATTAAATTCTTGCTAAATTTGTCATGAAAATACTTAGAATAATCGTTGAATATTCTTATTTTTTTAGAATTGTAGAACTATTTAAAATAATATCATTTATATACTTTTTTAATTTTCTACTTTAAGATAATTAATTATTTGTAAAAAGTTTATTTAAAAAATAAAAAAAAATAGAAATAGAACCTTCTACCTTAATGCTTATATGTACACTAGATCTCACTAGTTCCTCCAGTCGATCACTATTAACATATAACCACGCTCCTGCTGCAACTTGAGCCACAATAACGAGCAGCATGCAACTGAAGAAACTAACGAGCATATATTGCGATTCCTTGTAAGCACCACAACATCCGAGAAAGGCAACAATAAACATTAATGCACCAGCAATTAAAAGTATATAAAGTCCAGCATAAAAATTCGAGTGATCTTGAGATAAAGTTACCAAAAATGTTTGGTCAACTAGCATCCATATGGAAAGAGCTATTGATGTTGCACCAATGACCTAAAAATGACGTATTAAAATTTTTTTTATTAATTTAGTTTTACTTATTATAATATTTATAAGAAATATAGCAAATTATTTAATTTTTCATCGAACAATATGAGCTGCTTTATGATGACTAAGGAAAGTTTCACAAACGACGCATTGTTTATAATGAGTGACATGTGCAGTAAGCTTGTATATATAGATTAATATATAAAAATATATCGTAGAAGTAAAACTGTATTCTTTTGTTATCTTGACAAAATAAATAAAATTGTAATAAACAAAAGCTTAAACATTAGAATATCAGTTTCGCCAATAAACGTACATCGCTATCTATAGGTTCAGCGATAGATATTTAGCAGTTATATTCTGTAAAACAATGAAGTTATCAATCGAAGAATTTTAAACCGAACACTAATAATACTTTTTGACCCCCTTGTATCTCCATCTATACAATCATTCAATTACATTATTAATTCTACCGTATAATAACTTATTCAAAAAGAGTCAATACTGATGATATCAATCATAAGTAAAAAAATCCTCAAATATTAAAATGACAATCACTATACATTCTTATGGATTTGAATATGTTAATGATACATTTATATTATAAAAATTTTAATTTTGTTTACAATTTGGAAGGTAAGAGCATTCTATAAAAAAATGTTTATTTTGTTTACAATCTTCTGTTGCTTCTTATAAATTTATGAATTAAAACAAATAATTTTTCACATGATAACATTTAACATGATCTTAAACAATTTGTTTAAGATATTTTTTTGACAATTGATATGTGCATTTTTTTTAAGTTTTTAATTTAAAAATTATCAATGTTTTAAATAGTTTTAAAAATACTTCTTTAGATTTAATGCTTTACTTTCAATGCAATATTCAAAATTATCGTAGTCTAGAAAAAATATTGTTTATTTGTTTTGATTTGCAATTTGATACTCTCTGCACTCAAGAAGATATATTAGTTGAATTTATTTTAATACTTAATAATTTGTTTAATTTTATACTTTAGCTAAGAAGTTACTTCCATGCAATACATTTAGACTTAAACAATTGTTTTATATAGAAACCAATATTGAATATAATTTTTTAACATATATAAATGTTACCTAAAGCCGAAGTTCTAAAACTAAAATCAGACAATTTCATAAAGTAAGATATATTTTTCTTAGTATCTATGCATATTATATAAAATAAAACCAAGATTGACTTACAAACTTATTTTTAAATTTTGCAAGAATTTAAAACTAATATTTTTGCGAAGTAGCACTTATACACTACATCAGAATCCGATAAGAATAAAAGATTAGGATATTTTTAAAATATTTTATTTGCTTTTGTATAACTTGAATTTTGTTGAACTAGACAATTTTGTCATTATTTTTTTTAGAAAAATCTTAAAAAACACAATATTGATTACCCATTTATGCGCGATTATTTAAATATTATTTAATTAAAATGCAGATAATCACGCAATAACTTATACCAATTTTACCAATAAAATAAAAAATTTTATCATACAAATTTCATGAAAGTTGTAAAGATGTGCGCAAAAATCATTAACAGGAAATTACCTTCTACATAATTAAATAATTATAAAATTATATAATTGTTGAATCTATTTTCTTATCAAAATAATAATTTTAGCTGGGAATTTGAGTTTCCATTTAGCTGCGATAACAATACTATATTCTTGAGTAACCTTTATTATATTTTAATTAATACTTAATATTTTATTGAGATGCAGATAGTAGAATTGTGTATTATCTGCAAATATTAAATTTATAATTAAATTGGAGTTATAAATTGACACAGTTTTTACAAAGAATTTTATCAAAGTTGGATCATCTCTAACAAGTAAAGGTATTTGAATTGATTATTACGATCTCAAAAATGCATCAGTTTTCTTTCTAACTATCCACTGGCTCCAAGAAATGAACTATGTATAAGAACATCAGTTTTTATTTTTTATTTATTTAAGTGAATAGTATTTATACGAACATTATTTGTTAATAAAATTTCCAAAATTGATTCTGGTTTTCAAATATTTTTCACATATCTTGCAAGCTCTAAGTTTGGTATTATGTACACAATTTAAATTTTATTCCCTACAAAGATATGCATGTTGATAAACATTTTCATTCAGATATTCATTGACATAAACATGTGCATGACACTAGTATACTGATCACTGATGAAGTACACATTGTAAGCTTCAATTATTACATGCCTATTATAATTAATAATACATAGTTACGAATTTGGTATTTTTTTGAAAGCAACAAATCAAGCAAATTGACACTTATCTTTTTGTTTTTGTAATTAGCTTATTTGTGCATTATATATATATATATATATATATATATATATATATATATATTATGAAAGTATCAAACTAAAACATATCATTTTATACAAATAATAAAAACAAATAAATTGTATCTTGGTAGAATAAATTGTTTGAAAAAAAGTATGACAGAACACAGAACATCTTTATTTATTAAAGCTTTTAATTATTGTAAATAGAAAAATAAGGAAACAAAATTCATATATATATATATATATATATATATATATATATATATATTGAATAAAATAAAAGATTAATATTTATAGAAAGTATCGCAAATAATAAAATATTCATATAAATAATAATATGACATTAAAAAATGTATAATTTCTGAATACAACTGATTAGCTAGACAAGAAAGTAAGCTACAAAAGAAATTTACTGTTAAAAAAGATTTGAAAACAATATACAAATAAGATACAGTTGATACTAAAAAAGAAGTTTAAATGAAAAAAACAAAGAATGTAAGTATTATTTGTATCACACTAAAAATAGACAATTTAGTCATTTGTTTCTATAATGGTCATGATACATAAATTCATTTAGTTATGCAGATAAAATATTAAACTAAATATTAAATTAATTTAAAAACTTAGAAGAGTGAAAAAAAAAAGAAATATACAATCAAGATAATAATTTATACAAAAAAATATTTAGAAATATTAAATTAAATTAAATTAAAAATATAAATAACTATCAAGTTAAAAACTGACTCTGTTAATTTAGTTTAAAATATCTGTAAAAAGATTCACAATTATATTTCATAAAAACCTGTTTATATAATTATATATATATACAATATATTAATAATCTATATTCAAATTTAAAATAAAAATAAAGATTTATAATATGATAAGATAAGCATAGATATTGTTTAATTATATCAATTAATTTTAATTATTTAAATTATTTTAATCATTTTTAATTTTTAATTATTTATTTGATTTTTTAAATTAAATTTTTATTGCTTATTTACTCTATTTTGTATTTTTCAATATATCTATATTTTCAATATATATACTTAAAAATTATTTAATATTTATAATTTATTACAAGAAAACGATTAATTATTATTTATTATTTTAATTTTTAGGTTAAATAAAAATGATTTTTTACAAAATTTACAAAATATTAGCATCATCGCTTCATATAAAGAAATATAAATTTTTATTTTCAATTATCAATACTTGTATACAATGTAATATAAATTCAATTCATTTAATATAGCAACAAAGAATAATTAAAATGTACAATAATATAGAAGTTATTATATTGAAAAACATAAAATAATTAATTACTTTTTAAAAAATTTATATTTATAATTACTTTCAAATATAAACTACTTTCTACATTAATCGTGAATTTTTTATTCTCTAACTCATTTGTATCATGTTAGTAATAAATGATAAATTAATAACTTAACAAAAAATAAAACATGATTGTTATTAAGAAAAAATTATTATGAATAAAAATCTTATAATAAAGAGAATTTAATAAAAATATGTAAAAACCAAATAAAAATTGGTTAATATATATCTAAATATAATTTTAAATATAAAATACAACAAAAATTAACAGAAACTAATATTCAACCATAAGTTTTAGTTATAGTATTTTTTTACTTATTCTCGTAGTATTTTATTATTTATCAAATATTCAAAATTGCAATAACTTAATTTATAATAACTTATACAAAGCATACACAATGTTCAATAAAAAATATTATATATAAAATTGAAATTAGCTTACCCAGAATATGAGATTCACAAATACGAGAATGTATTTTATAACACTAAAGCATTCTATAAGACTCATTTTTAAGAAATTATTACCTTTTATTTAAATTGCTTATTTTTTCTTACTTCGATATAAACAATAATTAATTCATATTTAGTATTTTTAAATTTAGAACTCCGGATCAAAATATAATTTATAGTAAAATTTTTACATTACACGTGTATTTAATAGCCACTATTAAAAAAATGATAAGTAAAAATAATGATTATAAACGAAGGAACATTTTCTATTGGTTATCCGATATTTCTTTAATACAAGAAATTACAAAGATTGAAAATGAAACAGGAATTATAAAACTTATATAAAAGGGTTTACAACTAAAATATTTTTAATAATTAAATTTGTTTTTTAATTATTAATATATTGAATAAAATAATATTATTAATATTTTTAATTTTCATTAAATAAATATTTTCTGTAAAGTATTTATGGCTAATTGGCTAAATCCTTACGTTATATACTAAGTTTTATTCATAAATGAATACATTAATTAATTTTTGTTTTAAGAATTATTTATAAAAAATAACAATATGTAATAAAGTACAAATTGTAATAATGATGTTAAATATAAAAAATAATGTATTACTCTGTTTGTACAAAATGTATTCGCCATTCCGGCTTGTTTTACCAAGTCCGATTCGAAGTTGACAACTCAGTGATCACGGATGTTGTGTGATAGCGATAAAAGGTCAAAGTGGAAGGGATATTATAATAATTCAATGTAAATATATTTGGTGGTTATGCTGTTTATTCTGTTATTTATCCGATTACAGGGCTTGACTAGTATTACTATTATTAATTATTGAAATGACTCTTGAGGTGGATTGATGTGTTTGCGGTGGCAAGCGTATACTCATCTATGCAGCGTGATGGTTTGAATATGAGCGCAGAATGGCGCGAAGTTTGATTCATCGACACTCGCGCTGTTTGAATGAGCAGGTGAGTAATTGAGGTTATGGTGAGTATGTAGCGCGACACATGTAACTGTTGTTACTTGAGAATATACTCGGGTGGTAGCAAGCGTACCTTAGTCCTAATATTGGCGTACTGCAATAGTTATTCAATTGGAAGTAAGAGTTTGAAAGGCTTTTACCTCGTGAAGGACACTGCTACGTGTTGCGTCTGCTATGAGCGTTGAATGGCACGCTGTGGATTCATGAGCGTCAGATTTGAGATAAGGTGAGGGTAGACCGGCAAGACTCGCATACACTGGCGCGAACTTAGCGACGAGTTTGGAATTATTCCGCACTGCCTCTCTGGAGAGAGCCTCAATTCCTTAGGTGCTTGTCGATGAGTTAAACGCTGAATCTCAAATTTAGTTGATTATTGTAGTAGTGATACTACTTACGAAGACTAATGGAGTTCTCAGTCAAGGAACATCCTTTTCCTTCTTGATGAGGACTTCAACTGGCACTTGTCTTCGGACTTCGATAATGAAATTTGTCCGTCTCCTTCCTTGAGGACTTGTAACGAAAGTTGTCTTGAACTACGTTAAAGGGGACTTTTCACTTCCTATTTGACTAAGGACTTTATTGAGAGTGTTTGAATATTGAAAATATGCCTCTTAAATACATTTACTGATCATGATCTTCACTTGATTTCCTTCCCTTATTTTCTGTCCAATCAGAGTGTTCACTTACAGAGCGAGGTCAACGCCTCTTGTGGCTTCATAGTTAATGTGGCTTCATAGTAGTCGTCTCTTGGTCTTCACGGTAAGAAGAGCTCTCGTTGCCTCTGATGCATCTAGCGACAGTATGATAACTTGTCGACATAGGGAAGGGGAGGTCCAGTACATATCGGTTTGAATTTACTTACCGAGCGGAGCGAATCCGTATATATGCCTAATCAGTTGGATTTTCCCGACTTTATTATCATGTTTTTCCAGATTTTTTATGACACTATTGCTAGATGGTTGTGAGCAAGAAATTTCCGAAATCTAAAACGACAAATTTACAATGTTGTTCTGCCAGATGTTTTATTGGCAAGGACCGTTCTTACAACCTCGAACACTGTTTAATGAAATAATATTTTTCTAGATATTTTATTGTTTTATTTGTCAAATTATATGTAATTAGTATAAAATCAGATGTAGTCGATATTACAAATGAATGGGATTAATGTTAGACAATTACAACACAATTAGATAATAATTTAGGTAATCAAATGAAATCAACTGTTTTAAACTCTAGAAAAAGTAGTGTTTGAATTATTATTACAGATTATTTCTGTTACAGAAATAATACGTATACTTCCTTGAAGTATCAAAATTGTAATTACCATATTTTTTAGCCTTTACTTGTTGTATTCTGTTATATTTGACTACAAAGGCAAGATGGTAGACAAATTTGCTAATATTTACTCGCATTCTTATAATAAGACAGAAGTTCTCTAAATTTCTATATAAGTGCATAATCAACTGCATTAGTATTGATAGCACAAATATTCCTTAGAAATGAATTAAGCATAAAATTAATTCACTGTGTATTTTGTGTGTTTTTCGTGTGTGTTACGGATTACAACAGTTTTAAGCGGAATGCAAAGTGGGAGAGGTATGAGCGCACGAAGCATTATTTGGTAAACATTGGCCAACGGACTCGACGAATGCTTCTAACCGAAAAACTCGAACATACGACTATAATTCCGAGAAATATTAACAAATGAACCCCGAAAAAGCTATGCCCTATTGCCTTCACGACAAATAGCGACATAGTAACAGCCACCGATATCGCGCTATCGGCGCATCCAGTTCGTACGAGAATGTGAAAGGAGCTTCACGTGTCGCGATTGCCCTGCTAGTACCAATCATGCACTCTTCACAGCGGGATCGCTATCCAACCTTGCCATCGCCATTGGGAGGCCATGGCAAGTATCAAGCAACCTAAGGAACTAATAGTGATGCCACAACTATACTGGCACCCACGCCTCCGTAAGCAACGCAGATACTCGTTCCTTACTACTTCTGCTAGTACAAGCACCCAGCACGACAGGCGATCACCACTCTGCTAGCACATTACACAGTTCCCGACTGCATGCAAGTAACGCCGGCTCACGTTCTTGCATATTAGGTCACCACGCGATCGCCACTCTGCTAGCACATTACACAGTTCCCGACTGCATGCAAGTAACGCCGGCTCACGTTCTTGCATATTACCTCCCCACGCGATTACTGCTACCACTTCACGCAGTTCCCGCCACCACGTGCAAGCAACGCTGACGTTCGTTCTTGCATAGTACCTTACACCGCGATTTATGCCCGCATGTAAGTAACGTCGAAGCTATTTCTTACCTTACCTGTACACCGCGAGTTACACTCGCATCGAGCACACGAACGTGCACCAACATCACCACTACCTTGGAGCTGACGGACACAAGCTGTGACGTCACACGGGCGTTCTTCCACCACTTCGTACACCACAGCTCATCCTTCGCCGGCTGCCAAGACGGTACTAACTTGCTTCCCCTACCGTCAAGAGCTCCTCACTACGACTACTCAACCCACGAAGAAGGGGAATCACCCTACAAGCTATCAAGAACACACGCACAGACTCATCGTCACCACTACTACTGAAGAAACACTAATATATTCACTACATCATACACTCATTCTAATAATTAACAGATTATTAACTACTCATTACTTATTACATTTAATGAAAGTAACGACTATAAACACAAAAGACAGTATTGAATAATTGCATTGCCGCTTCCACTTGCCAGCAAGCCTCCACCCACCATCATAAGGAGGTTTTTAGTCTGATCCCAGACAGTGTGGTCTATATAATATTATTGATTTTTATTTATTATAAACATAATTCGTACAAGCAAGTCCTAATTAAATTTTTTTAAAGATTACTACCAATAATTGTTATAAATATTGGAAATAATTGAATATCTGCTTAAAACTGGACTTTTTAGATGTAGCAAATAATATGAACAATTTATATTAAAAATTAAAAAAAAAACAAAAGGGCTCAACTTTCAAATTTAACTAACTTTTCTACTCACTTTTAACTATATTTTTATATAGACAATAAAATTAATAGTGTTTGTAAATATAAAACTGTATAAATAAATATTCGACATTGATTATTTACGAACATGACAAATAAAGTTTTGTAAAAATCTTAAGAATAAAAAATATATGTAAACATTTTGATAATTGAACTATATCGATTCAAAAATTTTTTCAGAGCAAGGGTTAAACTTATACATGCAAAGCTTTATTTGAATGTAGTGCATATGCATGTTATGTGGTGGTAGTAATATGTAATAAAAAATTAAACTTTACAATTTTGTATACATATATATTAATATAAGGTAAATATTAATTATTATAAAAAGTCTGATCAAAGAAATATGAAATCTAAATATTTAATTATTAATTTATTACTATGCCATAAACATTGTATTTTATTTGCGAAAAACAGCCTTTTAACAATTCAATTCAATCAACATAAAATTATACTAAATATCAGTGACTGTTCAAGAATGTAAGAAAACTCCCAGCTCATTAAACATCTGGAAAATTCGAGATAAGAGTTCCGAAAAAGGCGAACTCTCGACTACTCGAGAAATAACATTCAAAACGCGCTTCGGATTAACTAAATCTAAACAATTCAGCAAAACTTCGAATATCTAAAGAAAATACAATTCATAAACACATCTGGCGAGAACAAGGTTCCAAGTGTCCAGCAAAACAAGTCATAAAACTAATGCTACGAGACATTTGACAGAGCCTCGCCACAAAGCATCTATCGACGACAAGTCATAATACTTCTGGCATAATCAAGTCATAAAAATATAAGTAAAAACCACCTCGTCTTACATCCGAAAAAGGGATATTAAAGGCAACACTGCACGCATACGGTGTTGTCAAACCCAGCTATATGTGGCTCGGATAGTGAAGCGAGAACGTGCCAAAGAAGTCCCCCTTTCATGGTGGGACTGCAAGTAAGAAGCGCTCTGATTGGAGCCGTCAATAATGAAAGGATCAATTCGATTGGACACGCCCAAAAAGAGGCGCTCTGATTGGAAACGCCAAGAAGTAGGAAATTCATAAGGGCCACGCGGTGGCTTAGAGAATGCCTTCAAGAAAGACGCCAGCAAGGCGCGCAGTGGAGTCTCTTGTCACCAGAGAAGCCGGCAAGGCTGCTTCTCCAAGAGAACGCCAAATAACAAGAATGTAGACATACACAGTAAAGGCCGATTAAGAGGCAAAGTCTAGTCATATCCAACTCATAACAAGTGCAAGATAAGTGCAAATCAAATCATACACTCGCCGCAGTGCAAGTAAACAGCGGTGCACAAGGTATAACATAATCACAACCTATAAGGAGCCGTTCGAGGCAAACTCAGCAAACAATACGGGGCATAGCCAGAAAAACACAAAACATAAACTACAAGCTGCCTCACGAGGAACAACCTGCAGACATCACTAACTGCCATCAAGAGCACAAAATCTGCAGAACTCATAAGGTAAAGTTCCATTCCTTAATAACGATAATAACACACAATATGCCTCACAAGGTAAAGAACTGTAGAGCGATCAAGCTCACACAATCTGCAAACATATAAGGGGCAAGTTTAGCTCCCACAAGAAAGACTTACGAGGCGCCGTACGCAGCAATATCTGCAGACTAAGATCACTTCATCTTAGTCACCAAAAGCGTACCTGCAGAGCCTTCAACGTAAGCAATAAGACAATACCAAGGCAAATTCAAGCTACTGCCACGTGCCACTGCACAAGGAAGCACGGGGATTTACGACCTTATTCTTCTACGTGTATAACACCACCACCACGTGCATTACATATAGAGGACCAGAAGGCTACGCCCTTCTACCTGTACATGCATCGCACATTACAGCTCTGTGGCAATAGCAATACAAAACTCAAGAAACGAAGGCATTCAAGCATAAACTAAAAATCATTATAATACAACTAATGCAATTATCGCAATAAACTAAAACAAATACCAAATCTATTTATTATTGAATACATGCACTATCCTGTCCACTTGCCCGCAATCCTCCCTTCCACCATCTGGGAGTTTACACGTAACTCTAGATATGTGGCCCTCCTAGCCAGGTACTCTATTTTTAGACAGTGATATTATCATAAAAGTGATAGATACATTTAAATATTTACTAAATTAGAAATTTTGTAGGATAATAATAATAGTTTATTTAAACATTTTTAAAATTCAAAACTAAAATCGAAAATTTTTTAATATTCTGATTTGTTCGGAATTGAAGCAGTTAAAGACGAAATACAAAAGTGGGAGAGGTATAAGCTCCTGGACATTTACGTTATAAACACAATTCAGCGAATTCGGGAAATTTCACTACGCTGAATACTCGAATATTAGATTCTAATTCCGACTAGCAATGCCGATGAATTCTCAAGGCTATATTCTAGTGATGTCACCATAATGATCGGCATAGCAACAGGCACCAGTGCGCTACCCGCGTTGCAAGCTCCTACGTGAATATTTAAGAGCAGCCTGTACGTTTAACATCTAGTCAGTCACTACTCATCTGGCTCTCAGTATTGTTCTATGATAAATTCAGTTTAGTGCTAATTGTAATTCTATATTTAGTATTATTATTGAGTAGTGCATCTCACATCAGTGTCACTTGCGCCAGCGCGAACTGCAATTCAAATCTCAGACAATGAAGAGCACAAGAAAGAACTGACACCACTACATAGAATAGTTCTCTATCTCAATAGAAGTAACCAACAACGCTACAATATTTTAATTCATAAGCAGAATAAATTAATAATCGAACACAACTATATTACATTATTCTTTTCATTCCTTACATTTGTGCCTTCTTTCTTCCTAATCGCTATGGTGAGAGATTAATCCACTGAACTAATGAAATGGCAGTTCGAGCCATAAATTAAAACGTAAAATTCGAACATTATTCTATAGAAAACGTTTATTCTATAGATATTCTATAGATAAGTTTTACGACCATTGAGAAATATAACTAAATAAAATACTCTAATAATCTATAAGTGAGTATGATTTTAATAGTTATTTTTTGTAAATTTTTGTTTGAAAATCAAGAATTTAATAGTATAATAAATTACATATGCTGTCCATATATATATTAAATTAATAGGATTATATAGAACATGCTCGATGTACGAATAATTAGAATATTTAATAATATAGAACATATTTGTTCATATATGCGATAACAAAGTTAATAAAAAATAGTAATTCGACTAAAACAAAAAAGTCCATAAAAGAATATTGATAATGTTGATATGAAATAATGTTATCTACTCAATTTTTGTTCATTACCTACATTAATTTGAAATCTACTTATACAAGATTTTTTATCATATTTTGTATGTAGATGTGTGACCATATTTTCTATTTAATCAGCCTTACTTTTATATTTATACAAAAAAGCAAGTATCAAATAAAAATAATAAATAGTAATAACGCAAAAAGTTCAAGTGTATACTGAACTGAAACATTTAATGAATATTATATAGAATCAAAAAGTTATATTGGATACAGACAATGTTTAAATAGAATTAATAAACAAGAAGACAATATATTATTCCGAACTTAGAGAAGTATTAAAATTAAATCAAATTTTTAATCATGGATATTTTAAATAGATTAGGACTTTAAAGGATTAATACTTTTGATCACCTAATGTAATCTAGACATTATAGTGATATTATATTATACATAATAAATTCTTTAAAGATATAATTTCAATAAATTCTAATTAAAAACTAATATGAAAATAGAGTATTTGTATCAATTTCATGAGAATGCAGAATATTTAAAAAATTGTTTTTTATATTGGAGTTTCTGATAAACTTGCTAAAAATGACTGTTTCTTTTATTATTCTAAATGTTATTGCAACATATTTTTAATATATATCTTATAATTTTTTTGCGCATATATGAGGTTAGAAAAAATCTAAAATATGTTGTTTTGCATGTCTATCTTGAATACAATTGCGAAAAATACTTGATTTTTTCATACATTGTAAAGGGCAGCAGTCGTATATCTTAGATCTGTAAGCAATTTAATTAAATTTTTATTTATTAGGTAACTAAATCTATAAATAATAAAATAAAGTGTATGTATATAGGTAATAAAATAATTCACATATGATATTTGGCGTATGTATACAGAAAATCTAGTAACTTAAAGCTAAATAATAAGACTGTTTAGTAACTTTCCAAATCAAGTGTTAAATACTGTTTATGACATAAATAAACAAAAAATGAATATTTTTTTATATAAAAGTACTAGGTATTTTTACATTAGGTAGACTTATTTTTAATTTTAATTATGATAACAAATTTATTATCAAATAATTGCTTCGTGCGATATTTATCATATTTTAATTTCTAGCATCTCATTAATAAATTTTATAAAAATAGACGAGAGTACATTAAAATTGTGAAAATAAGTCACAAGCTATTTGTCTGCGTCAGACAGAAAACCTCCCAAATGCAATTATTCAATTCTACACACAGTGTATCTTGTCTTTCCTTTATTAAATACAATAATATAATAATTAGTTAATGGTTATAAAGTATATGAATGGAGAGTGTGAGTAAATTATTTGATGAAGTTTCTTCAATTATTTTACGTACTGGTGAGAGTGTGCATACTCTCGGTAGCATGAGGTGTGACTCCTTGTTTTCACGAGAAGTGTCGCTGTAGTAGCCGGTGCGTACTAAAGGAGCGAGTGAGACGATGCTGCCTTAGCCTCCGGTGTGAGCGTGAGCGCTGCCGCTGTTGATGTGGTTGTAAGGAACATGCATGTTACCGTTGCTGCTTACATAGGTGCAAGGTCCGCCGGTACTGGTGTGGTGTAAGGAATGTGCGTGTTGCCGTTGTTGCTTACGTAGGCGTAGGGTCCGCCGATAGTTGTATCGAGGTTGCGATACGTTGGTATATGTTGTAGTTGTAGTCTCATTATTTTTAGTAAAATTTACCTATCTTTATCGTTTGATTAGACTTTACAATATCAATTGTGTACTAAATGTTATATATATAATAATAGATATAGTATTTGTAAATACGATATATTATTAATACATATGCTTAATACTAATTATATACAGTTTGTACAAAAAGTATTCGCCGATCCGGCTTGTTTTACCAAGGCCGGTTCGAAGGATACAAATTGATGCCGCTGGCAACTCAGAGACCACGGGTGTTCTGTGGTAGCGACGAAAGGTAACAAGTGGAAGAGATATTATAATAATACAATATAAATATAACTGATGTATATGCTGTTTATTCTGTTATATATTGATGACAAAGTTGACTAGTATTACTATTATTAATTATTGAAATAACTCTTGGGGTGGATCGATGTGTTTACGGTGGCAAACGTATACTCATTTATGCAGCGTGATGGTTTGAATATGAGCGTAGAATGGCGCGAAGTTTGATTCGCCGACACTCGCACTGTTTGAATGAGCACGTGCGTAATTGAGGTTATGGTGGTTATGTAGCGCGACACATGTATCTGTTGGTACTTGAAAGATATAACCGTATCGTAGCAAATGTACCTTGTCCTGATATTGGCGTACTGCAATAAATTCATATGTAAGTAAAAGTTTGAAGGGCTTTTACCTCATGAAGGATACTGCTACGTGTTGCGTCTGCTATGAGCGTTGAATGGCACGCTGTGGATTCATGAACGTCAAATTTGAGATAAGGTGAGGGTAGACCGGCAAGACTCGCATACACTGGCGCGAACTTAGCGACAAGTTTGGAATTATTCCGCACTGCCTCTCTGGAGAGAGCCTCAAATCCTTAGGTGCTTGTCGATGAGTTAAACTCTGAATCTCAAATGTTAGTTGATTATTGTAGTAGTGATACTACTTACGAAGAATAATCGTCGACTTGTCTTCGGACTCCGATATACGGACTATAGTCGCTCCTTTTGAACTTGTAACGAAGATTTCTTGAACTGCGTTAATGGACATACGGTGATATATCGTTGTTCTTCTAGGGCGTATAACTACTGTTGCCTTGAACAGCGTTAATGGACTTCCACTTGACACTTATTGAATCTTGAAAAATGCGCCCCTTAAATACATTTGCTGACCATATAATGAATCACCGAAATATATCAATACCTAGTGTACGATATTAAAGGTTTGGTTATGGCTCGAACTACCAATTCAATAGTTCAGTGGATTAGTCTCTCGGCAGATAACTTCAAAGGAAACAATAAGTGACAAGGCTGAAAAATATCATATATTTAGTAAAACAATGCTTATTATTGTAAAAGATTATAATAATATTGCACTGTTGTGTAGAGAGAGATAATTCTATTGAAGTAATGTGGGTGTGTTCTTGTATTCTTGAATTATTGTAGATGCTATGGATTTACTGTGTCTTGAAGTTGAGGTAATACTGATGTTGTAAATATCAGCTGATGTCGTCAGTTAATCATGCTCGTGAGGTAGCATAAGAAGATGGTGTTAGAATCAAGTACGCTTGATGTATGAATAACTATACTTGATATGGTGTAAGATGTTTAATGGAATGCGTTAAGTAATCAATTGTGTCTTTAATTATTTAAGTTAAGACTAGTTTATTTATACATATAAAGGTCTACCTTGTCAGCAACAGGCAAGGTGTATTAGTTGCTGTGTAATTGATATCGCCTTTGATTACTATTCCAATTGGCTTCACTGTAATCAGCACTAAATCTGCCGATTTTCGTTCATTAATGCACACGTGCAATATTAACTTGAATACTGAATATAAGGCCACGTGTTGTCTTCACAGTATACTGAAACACTGAGCGGCAATTACACTTGAGTGAGCGCGAAGTGAGATTACAATGAGCCTTTTGAATACGCGTACGAACCGATGGCTTGATCGTTCCGTGGCAGCTCTGCTGAAAATACCGACCGTTCCATAGTGGTCCTGCTGAGGGCAGATCGAGACCCATGTGCCATGGCTTCTACTGGTAGATGATTAAATCGGTTCACCAGGATCGGTCACTGCGGTCGAGTCACGGCAAGATGTTAGCCGCAAGCGCAGTTGGTCGAGGGTGGTTCGGCAAGAGAGCCGGTCAGTCAGCGAGAAACTTTCAGCTAGAGAGATTTTCAGCGAGAGGGCGAGGTGCGCCGCGTGCGTCCCTTATATAGCCACTTAGCTGGCTCACTTAGCTGGCAACAAATCATCGTCGTTGTTGCACTAATTCTTACACGAGGCGTAGAAAGAAAAATCTAAAACCTTCGAGAATGTTTGATGAGAGAAAAGTAGGCGTAATATCTTTGTGTGAGTATATTAGATTTCATGTCGTAAAACTTGCTCGGACTTGCCAAGTTTTGTTTATAAACACTCGCCCGAGTGCGCGTCCCGGTCCGAGTGCGCGTCCAGGTCCGATCGCGTGTACCGGTGTAGGCGCGCGTGGCGTATGCCTCACAGCGCGTATGACCTACTTTTTCTAAAATTCATGGAACTGCATCAATCTCGAACAATGAACGATAAAATATAATATTAAGTTTTACGAGCCAATCATATAATGTCATAAAAAACTGATTTTGTGTTACATTGTTAAACTTTTAATTATACTTCACTAGACTTTAATAAGCGTTGTTTGTAAAACTTTCTAGCTTAAGTCACATTTTCGTTTGTATAGAAAAAAATGTAAGGTATTTTATATAAGTGATATAAAATTGATATATAGTATACAAATTGAAATATACATATATCGTTATATAAAAAATTATACAGTTAAAATATATTTCGATTTCATCCAGTTTGAAGATGAATAATCATGTAAGATGAATTCGTAATTATTATCGTAATATAATGAAATGTGAAAATTAGAAGCTTGAAAATAGAAAATACAATTGTTAAAAATATGGAAACTAATTAATGAATTGTAATTAAAATTGCAATTTCATAAATATCATAATTTAAGCATTAATATAGATAATAGAGATATATTATGTGTTCTGAATTATTGTTATTATTTTGAAGAACTGCAGATTTTTAATGCATTTCTGAACATGTATCTAATAATATAATTCAGTACTAATATGTAGTTAGAATTCTTGAAAAATATCTTAGTATATATTATTTAGGTTATGGAAGATATACTAAATGGTATTTTAATCAATGCTGATAGTATCTCAAAATTTTTACTTATAATTTTCACCAACATGCTTAGGTAGAATCAGAAACGAGAGTTTTCATTTGAATATGTTTCATTCAAATATTTGTAAAATTCAAATAATGAATAAAAAAATTTAAGAATAAATTATGGATTGTAAAGAATGTAAAATTTGGTTATTTAAAAACATTATGCAGTGTTAATATTATGTAGTGAACATTATGTGAATATTAATGTTTTGTAATTTAAATGTAATTTTGATATAAACTTTTATCTTTTAAATTGTAATAATACTATCCTTTTAACGAAATACTAAATTCTAAAAACAGGAAAAATAACTATTTATAGTTTTACGTACAATATTGAAATGTTGTTATATAATGATATATTTTATAGTACTTACTTATCGATGTTTTCAAGCTCTTCTGGGTATTTCAACAATCCCAAAGTTTTACAAAAATCTTGACCAACATCTTGTAAATGTTTTATATTAAGATGATAGCCAGCCAGAGGTCCTTGATCGCAACCACAAAAACTACTTTCCAATGTATAACTCCTGAAGTCATAATTATTATAATTGTATAATAAAAATATAAATATAGGTAATGAGAATACAATGTATTAATTACAGCTTTAAATTAATTTATCTCTAGTTGAAGTAAAGTCTTTACACTATGGTCTATATGACAAGATTGTAGAATTGATTATCATTGTAGTAAGTTATTGAATTTTCAAATGTTACAGTCAAAGTGGTAGTTAGTAAATGATGATGAGTATACCATACATACTCTTTCTTATCGCAAGAAAAATATCTGTTACACGAGTTAGAGCACAACATACATAGTTATATCTACCACACCTTCCAAATTTATTGTTACTTCTCCAAACACTATTGTACAAAATGTATCCGATGATCCGGTTTGTTTTACCAAGACCGGTTCAACGAACGAAAATTGTTTATGTAGATAACTCAGAGACGACGAGATGTTATGTGGTTGAGATGGGTGGGCAAGTGGAAGGAATCGTGTAATAAATTCAATATTAATGCATCTGTTCGTTCTGTTGGTTATTTCGTTAATTTCCAGAGACAGGAATGACTTTTATTACTGTTATTTAATCGATGAACTTTTGGATTGGACAGATCACACTTTGCTGTAGCAAACATACTTTAACCAGAGGTCAGTGATGTAATATTTGCTTCTCTTGGCATAGTGCACTGTTGTTATTCCCTGGGAAGTAATAGATTGTAAAACTCTTTTCACTTCTTCGAGTAGGTCGCGTGTGGTTCTGCTATGAGCGATAAATGGCGCAAAGATTGGTCTCGTGAGCGTAGGACTCGCGCTAGGAGAGAGGTTAGGTCGGCAAAGTGGGCGCTGAATGGCACGAAGGCTTGTCGACACATGACATGTACGTATGGGGGACGTGCTTCTCCTTGAATACAGACAGTAGAATTAATTAAGATAATTTTGTGTGTATCTGTTAGATGTCTCAATTCCTTACGTATACTCGATGACTTGGCTTTTGGAGAACCTTGAATATTACATGATGGCTATGATGCCTACAGTAGATGATACTACAAGCGAAGACTGATCTTGGACTCACTTGAAGCACTTTGCCACTTCCTTCTTCAATGAGGATTTCAACTGGTACTTGCCTTCCGTCAACGATAAGTGAATTTTTTATTTCCTTTTCTTTGAGGATTTCAACGAAAGTTTGTCTTCGTACATTGTTTAGGGACTTACCACTTCCTATTTGAATAAAAACTTTACCAAGAGTGTTTATATCTTGTGATTGTCTCTCTTAAATACATTCACTGACCATAGTGTTCACTTGGGATCCCTTCCTTTTTTTGTGTCCAATCAGAGAGCTTGCGACTTACAGAACGAGGGCAGCGCCTCTCGCGGTTTCGACTTTAATTATGAAGCTTAGTCTGCTCTTGGTCTTCACGGCTAGAAGAGCTTTCGATCTCGTTGCCCTCGACGCCTTTGGCGGTAGCATGACAACTTGACAACAAGGGGGAGGGGGCAGTATATACCATTAGATTATCGGTTATCGCGATTCCTTGCAGTTGTCTAATGAGTTGGATTTTCCCAAGACTTACGACTTGTTTTGCCAGATGTTTTATAGGCAGAACTTTTCAGAAGTCTAACGACTATTTAACAATGTTGTTTTGCCAAATGTTTTATGGCATAGGAAAAGCTTCTCGCAATCTCGAACAATTATACATGCACTAATAGATCAACAAAATATGTTCTTTGATATTCTTTCGTAGTTAATATATTTTCAAATTATTTTTATTATTTAATTCTATTATACCAGATAATCTTTAAATATTATATATTACGCAATATTCAATGGTAAATGTTCTGTTGATTAAAATTATTATTATGAACAGTTATTATGGATCTTGATAATTATAATATTAACTTTTGATCAAGTTCATATATAGCATACATTTGTAATTAACTACGTAATCGTGTTATGTAAGTAAAGAAAATAATTTGTAAATAAAAGCATATATGAATAAATCTTACATATATTATTATATTTAGTAGTATTACATAATTATTTATATTTTATTTATATTTTTGAATTATTATAAATACAATGAAAGGATCCATTTTAATGTTTTTAGTTTTTTTAAAATAAATTTTAGTTTTAATATTTAATATTTTTTCGAAATTTTAAGAATATTCCCAAGTCATTAGACATCTGGAAAACTAGCTATTAGAGTTCCAAAAAATGAAATCGTTAAGCATCTGGCAAAAACATGTCATTCAAAGCTGTGAAAAACAAGTCATAAAAATATAAGTAAAAAAACCATGTCGTTTGACATCCTGAAAAAGAATATTAAAGGCAACACTGCAAAGCATACGCTGTTGTCAAATCCAGCTACATGTGGGTTGAATAGTGAAGCGAGAACGCGCAAAAAAAGTCCCCCTCATGGTGGGAATGCAAGTAAGAAGCGCTCTGATTGGAGCAGCCAATAATGAAAGAATCAATTCGATTGGAGATGCCAAGAAAGAGGCGCTTTGATTGGAAACGCCAAGAAGGACGTAATTCGTAAAGACCACGCGGTGGCCGAGAATGCTTTTAAGAAAGACGCCGACAAGGCGCAACAGCTTCTTCTCCAAAGGAACGCCAAAGAACAAAGATGTAGAGATACACAGTAAAGGCCAAGAATTAAGAGGCAAAGGCTAGTCATATTCAACTCATAACAAGTGTAAGATAAGTGCAATTCAAATCATACACTCGCAGCAGTGCAAGAAAATGATAAGGGAACAAGAAAACAGTGGTGCACAGAGCACAACATAATCATAACCTATAAAGAGGCGCCCGTCAGCCGAGGTATAGCCAGCAAAACACAAAGCAGAAACTACAAGCTGCCGCACGAGGCAAAGCTTGCAGACATCACTAGCTGCCATCAAGAGTACAAAATCTGCAGAACTCACAAGGTAAAGTTCCATTCCTTAATAACGATAATTATACACAATATGCCTCACAAGGTAAAGAACTGTATAGCGACCAAACGTACACCATCTGCAGCGCGTAAGGGGCAAGTTTAGATCCCACAAGATAGACTTACGAGGCTCCGAACGCGGAAATATCTGCAGACTACGATGAAGTGCCACCAACAGTACACCTGCAAAGCCTACAAGGTAAGCAATAAGACAAGGCAAAATCAAACTACTGCCACATGCCATTACACAAGGAAGTGCGGGGGTTTACGACCTTGTTATTCTACGTGTATAACACCACCACCATGTGCATTACATATAGAGGACCAAAAAGTTACGACCTTCTATCTGTAAATGCAACGCCAATTACCTCTCTGTGGCAATAGTAATACAAAACTAAAAAAACGAAGACATTCGAACATCAACTAAAAATCATTATAATACATTAATGCAATTATCGCAATAACCTACAACAAATAACGAAACCATTTATTATTGAATTCATACACTATCCTGTCCACTTGCACGCAATTCTTCCTTCAACCATCTGGGAGTTTACACCTAATTTTAGATATTTGGCCCTCCTCGCCCGGAACTCTATTTTTAGACAATATTTTGAAAACAAATTTAATGTTACGAATTTCATATTTAAGTGAAAAATTACACGACCTGATGTACTTTGATAACATAACAAAATAGCATATTATATAAAGAAGAAAGAATAAAAATACAATAAAATGTTCTCAAGAATAAGTTGATAAACATTTTCAAATTTGTTACATATTCGTCTTATATTTAAATATTTTAGATATAAGGAATGTCTGATTACATAAAATTAATATTCTGCTTACCTTTAGTAATTCTTTGATTATCTAGATTTTCAATATATTACTATTCACCTTAGCTATATGAAATAAATTGTAGAAACATATATGTTATATATTTATATTTTCAAACTTCTCGTGATCATTAATATTGTTAATTTTATTTATATCTTAAGTTAGTATTTAATGTATTTCGTTTCTAATACTGTACCACGTATCAAAAAATTATTCAACTATAATTTCATATAATAGTTTCGTATAATTTCTATTAAGTGCTATATGATTGTTATAACAGTTTAATTGTATATTTCTATTCATTATTTTAAATATTCATTATTTATATGCTCTTATTGATAAACTAATTTGGGAAATAATTAGTTCTATTAGTGAATACTCCAATTTATATTAAAACTTTTTATGTAAAATGTTTCGTTAATGAGAACATTACCAAATCTTTTATAATCGCTATATTTTTATTTACCAAACCAAGTATGGTAAGATACTAATTATATATTCCATATCTTTTAATTTATAATTTATATATTTTTCGTATTTTATTTTATTAGTAGTGTTTATTAGTATTTAAAATCTCAAGTTACATTATTATTTACATATGTTTGTAATAACTAAACTCTAATAATGAATCTTATTAATAACATTAATATTTTATTAATTAATAGTGGTGATTTTATGAGTATCCCTAAATAAAGCATAGCGTAAGTCTTTATAGGTTTATATGTGAAATTAAGTTGTATATATATATATATATATCAGTTAATGATTAATTTAAATCTAAAAATCTTTTTGAATATTAATATTGAATTTTATTTTATCTTAAATGAATTAAACTATATTGTATTCCAAAATAATAAATATACTATTTTCATATATAAATACAAATTTTAATTTATGTATAATTTTTAATCCAAATTATATAAAATATATATAATAAATAATGTATTATATACTTTCATTTAAAATTAATTTTAATTAATCTCTTATAAATGATTATGACTTTACTATTATGATTATTATGATGTTACTATTCAAAAGATACTTTCAATTATCTTTTACATACAAAATTGTAGTAACGATTTTTAAAAAATATATATATATATATAAAGTTTTTGTTATTTTTTATTAAATTTATTATTAAAATTTATTGTTTTACATAAGTGAAGTGCAGATGTAGTGTAACCAACAACTTAGCATCAAATATAAATATATGTCTAGTAATATTATTGATATAGGTATAAAAAAGTAGTCACTATTTTTTCTGTATAAGCACACATCTTGATGAACTATCGTTCAATAAAATTCTAAATTTGATTGATATATAGTTCCAGGATCATACTATTTCTTCTTTTAAACTATCAAAAATTTCCAAATTTCTGTCATAATATCAACAGCAATGAACATTTTCTTGAAATTTTTTGGGAAAATATTATAAATAATATCGTAATATCATATGATAACATGAAGAATATCCCTCGGGTCAAAGATTATATAGTTTTAATTTCGTAATAACATTTTTGTAGAATTCTTACAAGTTACTTAATCATATATACCAGCATTTTACTCATTTTGTAATATTTTAATTAGAAAAAAATTACTACGTAATATATCAGTCTAAAATATTTCTTTCTACTATAAATATTATGTTATGTAAATTATATTAACTGTATCTGATATACAAATGGCAATTTAACCAATTTAAATAATACGCGTTTATTTATTCATTCAACTCTAAATTTTTATTTCTTTGAAAATGTATTTAGAACTATTTTCCTTCAAGCTATTTCATTGAATAAATACTTACTATAATTTATATTATGTTAAATTGTGTATTAAATATTTAATACTGTATTAAAAAAGTCCAATATTTTTTTCCATGAGTTTTAGATAAAGTATATTAGGAAAGTATCTTTTGAATTGTTATCATTGACCTATATCTATTTATTTATATTAATAATTCCATTTTGTATATTGCTTCGTTTATTTATCATATTTTGTGTATTTGTTTAGAATTAAACTAAAGACCATAAGGTGTTATGTGGGAGAGATGTGCGGGAAAGTGGAAGGGATAGCGTTTTAATTTAATATTTCACACATCTGTTTTTTGTGTTGTTTATTCTGTTCAATTTCCAAATACAGAAATGATTCTTGTTGATGAAGACAATAGTTGAACTCTTGTAGTTTCGTGGCGTTTGACACGTTGTGTTAGCATGCACTGCATGCGGAGGTAGGAGGTTGTAAATCTACGGATCCATTGTGAGGTATTGCGATTAGTGCTAGATTTTACCCTGAGCAGTGAGAGATTGTAAATCTCTAGTACTTCTTCGAGTAGTGACACGTGGTGGTGAATCTGAAACTACTTCTGAAACTGACTCTGCAGTAGTAGACTTACAGAGCATGTGCGCTAAATGGCGCATAGCGTGAGCTTGTCTGTGTATGCTTTGTGAGCTTGGGGTATGAGCGTCTCTAGGTCAATTCTGCAGTAGTGGATCTGCAGCGTGTGCGCTAAATAGCGTGTATTGTTAGTTTGTTAGTATAAGGTTTGCATGTACCTTTCGTAGCGGCCTTGATCCGTGAAATATGCTTATTAATACTAGATCTTGGAGGGATCTTGGTTTGAAGTTGGTGGCTATGGCGCCTTTGAGTTGTGATGCGGTTGCAACGAAGACTTGACTTTGGACTCTGCTGAGGGAGCTTCCTTACTCCTTCTTCCTTCTTCCTTAAGGACTTCAACTTGAGATCAAGAGGTTGTCCTCCGTGGCGTCTCTCGTAAGAGAGAGTGCGTCTTTCATGGCTTCAGTTAAGACAGACCGTCTTCTGTGGCGTCCCCCGTAAAA